>NC_134790.1:38868836-38871336 GCF_046742065.1 Oratosquilla oratoria | reverse complement strand
GGGGAGTTGAGTGTGTGTGTGCGTGTAGGATCACACATAGATCAGGTCGTATATGAGCTCTGAGCTCTCTTCCTGGAGGGTAGTCTAAGAACTGACGATCACGAGTCCAACACGTGATCGAAGACCATGGTGAATCATGGTAAGTCATACACGCGCGCGTCCCTGTGTGCGTAAGTATGTCTATTACACTCGTACCAACAATATAGAATATACAGTCACATTTGCTATTCTGGCCAACGCTAGATGATTTCAGTTTATAGGAGTATGTATATATATATATATATATATATATATATATATATATATATATATATATATATATATATATATGCGCAAGTATGTCTATTTCACGTTCACTCGTACCAACAATATAGAATATACAGTCACATTTCCTATTCTGGCCAACGCTAGATGATTTTAGTTTATAGGAGTATGTATATATATATATATGTATATAGAAATGTATGTTTGTGTGTGTGTGTGTGTGTGTGTGTGTGTGTGTGTGTGTGTGTGTGTGTGTGTGTGTGTGTGTGTGTGTGTGTGTGTGTGTGTGTGTGTGTGTGTGTTTGTGTGTGTGTGTGTGTGTGTGTGTGTGCGTGTGTGTGTGTGTGTATCTTGTGTGTGTGTGTGTGCATACTTAGACAAATTCATTTTATACACTTCGCTTGTGTGAATGGGCCTTTGTATGCAGATTACACGGTGTTTACACAGTGTGCGTGGGAACCTGTATTGCCGCACACCCATGCATCCTGTAGCTGCAACGGGACATCCCTTTATATCCCTGAAAATCCACACCGTGTCAGAATGACCCGTTCACAGCTGCAGCATGACACGGCCGCTCCCGTGTCGACACCTCTGACACGGGCGTACAAGTGTCAGTGAATGGAAAGCATTAGGGGCAGATGGGAGAGAGAGAGAGAGAGAGAGAGAGAGAGAGAGAGAGAGAGAGAGAGAGAGAGAGAGAGAGAGAGAGAGAGAGAGAGAGAGAGAGAGGGGGGGGGATTGGGGGATTGGGGTGGTTGAAGGGCAGAAGAGGCCAAGAGGGGCAGGAGATTGTTGCTAGAGTCTTGCAGAAACCTGTTGCAATAATCTTCCCTGCGAGGCTTTGCTGTTTGAAGGAGATAGTGTGACGCTGTTTCGGCATTCCTTCAGCCGAATGAAATCGTGTGACACTTGCCAGAACCAAATCCACGCTCGTAGCGCTTTTATCATTTCGACTATGGTATTCACTCCGTTGAAAACAACAACAGCGATAAAACTATCACCACCACCACGAATAACAACAACAGTAATGATAATAGTAACACCAACAACACCAACAATAACACTTCCACCATCATCAACAACAACACTAACACCGACACCACCTTCAAAAACAACAACAATAACAACAGCAAAATGAAAAAGACACCAAAACCATAACACTAACAACACCAAAACAACAACTACAACATCAAAACCACAACAACACCAAAACATCATCAACAACAACAATAATCGTTTACCGCCATGTCACCCTTTAGAACAAGATCTTTAAAAGTGTGTCCATGCAACTAATGGATGGAAAGATTCTATTCGATATTTACTCTTTTATGTCTTCAATTTTTTTTTTTTTTTTTTTTGGGGGGGTGGAGTGATTTCACTCGTCTGCACTCCTTTCCGTAGCTTCTGTCTATATACCAGAAAGGCTTCTTCTCTCTAACGAGGAAGGTAGTCATCCATCAGCCATTTCCCTTTCACCATAGCTCCTTGTGGATGCAGTCATTCCCATCTGCCCTTTGCTTGGGTCAGAACCAGTGCAGCAAGACGCAGTTTTACACACTCTCCCCCACACAAAAATACCCCACAATCACATCATTAATACCCCATCCATGCCACCGAATCACCCGTCCAGTCCGGGTGTTAACTCCCTTGCTAATATCCGGAGTTATTGCCCCCATGGCGTCATTATCCGCACCCGTGCTGTCGTTGTACCATTAGTCACTTGCCATGCACACCGTCATCGCCGCCTTCCTGCATCGCATTTGGTCCCTCGTCGTCCCGTCCGCGTAGCAGCCTGCGCCTGATGATGACTAAAATATGACGAAACATTCCTCAGTGTGGAAGGGTGCCTCGGTGTCTCTTAAGGTGATGACTTCTCCATCTGAAAAAATTGCCTGGGGGATCAACCTAAGAGAGAGAGAGAGAGAGAGAGAGAGAGAGAGAGAGAGAGAGAGAGAGAGAGAGAGAGAGAGAGAGAGAGAGAGAGAGAGAGATAGAGAGAGTGAGAGAGAGAGAGAATTGTCGAGTCTGTCACCAATGGCGAAAGAGTCTGCTGAGTGAAATAGTGTGTCATTAGCCAAAACAAAAGTTTAATAACGACGCGATTACGAAGTACGAAGCATCGTGCCAGGGAGTAGGCACGATGCTGATCAGGTGGTGTCTGAGATGTAGGATCGAATTCAGGACCCTTCCATCTCCAGTTCAAATCTTGTGAAGGGCGTCACTGAGTAAAAGGGGA
>NC_134790.1:38851336-38861336 GCF_046742065.1 Oratosquilla oratoria | reverse complement strand
CAAATGCATGCACACACACACACACACACACACACACACACACACACACACACACACACACACACACACACACACACACACACACACACACTCACCTTGTGGCACGATCCAGTGAGACTCAGTTTTATTTCTCAGCTGAATAAAATCTTCAGGTGGTGGCTAAAGCAAAATATTCATTAGGTATTTAAAAGTAAATTTTATTCCCTAGTGTTGCTGAGAACATAAGATTATCGTATATTCATGTATGTATTCCGCAAAGATTTCTTCTTTTATCTAAAGACCAGGTAATTTTGTGTTCTACAAAAAAAGTTTTATCATAGCTTAAGTGAAGGGCTAGTTACTTGTTAGAACAAAATTATGAAGTCTAACAGATTGGTCCCAGAGGTTCGGTTTCTGAGATGATGATCACTCCTCCAAGCGTGGACCCCTTCACCCTAGCACCCTCGACCTCGCTCCTTCCCCCCCTTCTCCCTACCCCCACCCCAGCCTTACCGACCCGCCCAAGAACGTAAAGACTAATTAGGTCACTACAGTAAGAAAGTGGAGACTTCCTGTTAAGACCCCCATTGGTATTCCCGGCAGCGGGGAGCTTATTTGTGAGCCACGCACCTAAAGCCATCTCCCCGGTACCGAAATTCTGGGGGACATTTTGTAGGTGCCTCTATTACAGGAACAAGGAGGGGACGTGGAGTGGGGAGAGGCGAGAAGAAGAAAATATAAAAAGGTTAGAAGAGAGGAAAGGAATAAAGGGGAGAAGTCAGGAGAGTAAAGGTGGAGAAAGAATTGTGGGAGGAGAGAGAGAGAAAGAGAGGGAAGATGTAGTGGAAGAAACGTGGATAGAGAGCGAGAGACGGGGTAGATTAAGAATTATAAATATAAAGAAGAGAGGTAAAGGAAAGAGAGAGATAGAGTCGAGAGGAAAAAGAGAAGAAAAGTGAGAATAGGAGAGATTTAAAGGTGAGAAACCTGGAGGAGATGATGAGGGAAAAGACATTTGTGGTGAAATGGAGGTCGTGTCTCGAAGATTCTCGTGGGAGCTTTGAAGTTTTCGGGATTAGATTTAGAAACTCGAGATTTTCAAGCTTAAAATGAGCTGGCCAGCTCTGTATATTTCATTATGAATAACGGAATTCTATTCATCCGAGGAGTTGATCCAAACAAAATAGAAAGTTGATTGGGCAGGGAATTCAAATTTACTAGTTGTCAAGACACTAAACCTTTAAATGCAGCGATTTGTATTTACTTGTATTTATTTATCTATATCGGATTTTTTTTCTTTCAAATTTCAATTGGGATTCGAAACATAAAATTTTATGAATGGGATTTATATGCCGTTATTTACCACGACCGCGATTTGGTCTATGCATATATTCAGGAGGGGCTGAATTGAAGTCGAGGACCTCACCTTTGCCCTTTGTACTAGGACCTACAGTGTAACAAGTGAGTGGGAGTCTTTATCATTGGCCGTTTGGAATTGACGTATGTGATTATGTTCCATAAATGGTAGAATAAGAAGAAGGTGAATAGTTATCCAGGTATATTGGGTACAGGTGACTGTGTGCACTACAGGCGTCATCAATTAACTATAATGGCCCTGGGCACCTCTTCCCATCCTTCCAACAGCTCTCCAACTGAAGAAACTCGAACATCTTCGAAGAGGTGGTGATGGGAGATGGTGCTACCCCATTGTTGTTGTTCATGTTGGTGCTCTTTATTTATTTGTTTTCACTCGTTTATTTATCTATGTTGTTATTACTATTGTTATTGTTTTGTTATTGTTGCTGTTCTTATTATTGTTTACTTATCAATTTATTCAATTTTGTTTCTTATTTGCTTATTTTTTTCATTTATTTATATATTGTTGTTCTTACTATTGTTATTGTTTTGTTATTGTTGCTGTTCTTATTACAGTCTACTTATCAATTTATTCAATTTTGTTTCTTATTTACTTATTTTTTTCATTTATTTATTTATATTTTGTGAGGGGTCTTTTCCTTTGCTAAATAAGATCGCTTGACATTACTACTAGTGAGGTTCTGTGCGCCGCATGCTGTCCGACACCGTGTTGAACACCACAGTGAAAAACACATTATAGATTTGTTCTCAGCAAAAGCAAACGGCCTAAATTAGCTACTAGACCAGCTAAGTCAGGACAAAGGATTCTTTTTTTTTGTGCTACGTTCGCTCCAGATTTGACTAAAACTCTCTGGAATTAAACAAAACAAACATACACGAGCTACGTCGTCGTGTCGAGTGGATCCGAACAGTGATGTTCGTACCCGTAGGATTGGATTCGGTTCCCTACGCTGTTATTACAGAAATGTTTGTACTCCGCTTCCCCCCACCCCCATCCGTGTAAGGGGAGACTCCCCTCCCCCCTTTCCCCTCCCCCTCCCACCTCCCACCTCCCCTAGCCCCCCTGCCATCCTCCTTTGAGGGGAGACTGTGACCATTTATTGCTCATTAAATGTAGTCATACTCCCCATCGTTATGGGCGGAAGTTGTTGATTGCGTTATTCAGTGCGACAGCGGCGGCAGCCTGTGGTCTAACGTCCCATTAGTCATTATGCTGCCGTCTCCCCTTCGGAAAATATTAACAAATATGAATTAAGATTTTACGTCGTTGGTAGTTACCTCCACATAAATTCACATTTTACTTTTTCCATGAAACGCCCCAATGTGAGCAGGGTAACCACGTCGTGGCTAGGATAGTGACCCGAAGAGGTAGAAGCTCATAGAGAGAACTGAGAGACATTTCTGGAGTTCAGAGACGACCTGCTGAAGTGAGACTGGATTTCAGAAAGATTCCAATACAATCGCTTGAAAATGTGAAGGAATTTAACTTTGGAAAGAATATCGAGTGTCAATGAATTACAATGAGTTTCAACACGAAGAGACTACTGGAGTTTTCTTTCAGTAAAATAAAATCACCTGGCGACAGTCATGATGTTACAAATAAAAAGTCGCAGTGAGGCTTGTGGATCAACTCCAGATAATCTTTGAACACTCAAATTTTTATATGTACGCTGGCGGCGTAATCGAGAATGCTGTTCTCGCACTCGGTTAGCTGTGGGTTCAAATCCCACACTCGTCTTCGACTCCCAGCAGTGACTGTCACTTGCCCCAGCAGTTCAAGCGCATAGGGCAAAGGTGACTTCTTGGGTTCCAGGTACCGTCTTCTTTTAAACTCCTCACTAGCACCCTCACTTCTCCCCCTTCCAGAATCTTACCTGGAGGTGCAGTATGCGGCAAGGAAGGCAAGGCAAGGCAAAGGAGGGGAAGGGTTGGTAGTGCCTTAGGTGTTGTACATAATTCATTTGTAACATTAGCAGCCTGAATTTAATCCAGGCTCCTTCAAGCGACGATGGAGATAGAAGGAGAGGTTGATGAAAGATTCAGTAGGAAGCTGAAACAGGTTTCAAAAGACGTCGGCAGAGCGCTGACGAAGTCGTCTTTTCAGAACGGGAAACCCTTGCAGGCAAGTGCTCTCTCTCCCCTGATCAAACTCTTTCTTCTTCGCATCACTACCTCCCTCTTTCTCACTCTCTTCCTCGTCCTTCTCCTCCTCCTCTTCCTCTTCCTCTTCCTCTTCTTCCTCTTTCTCCTCCTCCTCTTCTTCCTCTTCCTCCTCCTCACTCCTCTTCCTCTTTCTCATCCTCTTCCTTTTCCTCCTCCTCTTTCTCTTCCTTCTCCTCTTCCATCTCCTCCTCCTCTTCCTCCTCTTTTTCTTCTTTCTTTTCTTCCTCCTCCTTTCCTCCCTCCTTCATTTCCTCCTCCTCCTTTTCTCCCTCATCATCTCCTCCTGCTCCTCATCTCCTACTCCTTATCTCCTCTTCCTCCTCCTCTTCCCTTTCTCCTTTTCTTCCTACTCTTCTTTCCTCCTGCACCTTCTCTAGCTTCACATCTCCCATTGAATTCCAGTGTCTTGAGTGTGCTAGACAATGTTCTTCAATACTCCTCTACTCGTACAGCTGTTCCCTTCTCTTTTTTCTGTTTAAGTCCTTAGCCCTTTTCGTTGGGTTAGATTGGGTTGGAATGGATTTTGTTCGGTTGGATTAGGTTAAATTGGGTTTTGTTGGGTTGGGTTAAGTTTGAGTTGTGTTAAGTCGAGCTAGATTAGGTAATGTTAGGTTAAGTTAGATTAGGTTATGTTAGGTTAGGTTGGGTTGGATTGGGTTAGGTTGGGTTGGGTTAAGTTTGATTGAGCTCTGTTAGGTTGAATTAGGTTAGGTAATGTTAGGTTAAATTAGGTTAGGTTAGGTTAGGTTAGATGATGTTGAAATTAAGTAAAGTTAATCGGTGAAACCTTAGCGTAAAAAATAAATAAATGAATAAAAATTATTGCGGCGTATCACTTTTGTTAATCTAAGGATCCAATACCGCTGTTACGTTTCCAAACATTTGTTATTTGAAAAATTTCATTTAGAATAAGAAAAAAAAAAAATAAGAAAAATGAAACTGGTTACCACCCGAAGCCTTACGAATATGTTCTCCCTTTCCTTCCCTTTCCTTCTCCTCTTTATCGTCTTCCAAAACATTACCATTTCCCTTTGTAGATCTTTCCTCTTTCTTCCTCTGTATTTTCCAACCCTCTAACTCCTCTTTCCCTTCTACACTTCTCCTTCACTTTCTATTCCTCTTCCTCTTCCCCCCCTTCTCCTCCTTTTCCACATCTTCCTTCTTCTTCACCCCCTATACATCCTCCAATTCTTCCTCCATCTCCTCTTTCTTCTTTTCCTCCTCCTTCACCTCATCATCACCAGTAATCCCTTCGTCGACCTCATTTGCCTCTGCCTTCTTCCTCACTTCCAGAGGTATTGCTCCCGGAGGGCACCAAATGGGGACACCACCACCTCCTCTACCACCGCCTCCTTTACCACCACCATCTTAACACCACCTCCACCACTACCTTTACCACCATTTTCACCATTCCTCTTTCATCCCCTCCCCTTCTCTCCCCTCCCCTTCTTCCCCCCCCTCTCTCTCTATCTATCTTTCTCTCTATCTCTGTCTGTCTGTCTGTCTCTCTCTCCCTTTATCTCTCTCTCTCTCTCTCTCTCTCTCTCTCTCTCTCTCTCTCTCTCTCTCTCTCTCTCTCTCTCTCTCTCTCTCTCTCTCTCTCTCTCTCTCTCTCTCTCTCTCTCTCTCTCTCTCTCTCTCACTCTCTCTCTCACTCAAGCTCTCTCTCTCTCTCTCTCTCTCTCTCTCTCTCTCTCTCTCTCTCTCTCTCTCTCTCTCTCTCTCTCTCTCTCTCTCTCTCTCTCTCTCTCTCTCTCTCTCTCTCTCTCTCTCTCTCTCTCTCTCTCTCTCTCTCTCTCTCTCTCTCTCTTCCTTCCCTCTTTTCCCCATTCCTTCTTCCTTCCTTCTTTCTCCTTACAACCCTTACTTCTCTACTTCACTCCTCTTTCCCTCCTCCCCTTTCACCATAAACTTCCACGTTACCACAAGCGTCATCCTTTCCGCCTCCTCCATGCACCCCCTCTTCCCTCACCTCCACCAATACCCCCCCCTTCCTCCCACCTCCTCGCTAATCCAGCGCATTTGCGATCAAAACAAAAAGAAATAACAGTTCTGCTAACACCGACAGCTGCACCAATAACACAAATGCCAGCACCGCTAATGGCGCTCGGACACCAGCATGGGAAAATAACCCCAGACAAACCCCAAATGTAATCCACTGGAGTACACACCAGGGATCGTTCCTCCCGCACCAGGAATGGTAACGCTAAGACCCTGTTCACACTATGCGGCGCCGCCGCGGTTTCCGCACGGTTCAAACCGCAAGTGAGAACAGTACCGAACAGGTCTGACATTGTAACCAACACACCTCCCTCCCTCCCCCCATCACTTGCATAATCCTCTTGTTCATCACAATTAAATTGACCACCGCCACTTCCCTTTAACATCACTACTACGAACACCACAAGCACGACCATTATCACCGCCTACCCCCTTGAACACCATTACCACCATCAGCACAACCATCACCAACACTACCTCCAACACCACCACCACCACCACCTCAAACCCTTTAACATCAATACCATCACCAGCACTACTGGCAGTGTAGAACCGATACCGCGCCGGCTTACCTGAGCAAACACAGCCGGTTGGGCTAGAGACGAGCGCCGGTCGTGTAGACCCGCCGAGTGGCTCGCCGGCTCGGTTAACTCAGGCAGCAGCAGCAGCCACGCTGAAATAATGCCCACCGCAGCAACCAACTACAATCCTTCACCCCCTCCCCCCCCACTCTCTCCCTCTCTCTCTCCTTCTCCCTTTCCCTCTCATTTCCCCCTATCCCTATTCCTCCCCCCCCTCTCTCTCTTCTCTCTCTCTCTCTCTCTCTCTCTCTCTCTCTCTCTCTCTCTCTCTCTCTCTCTCTCTCTCTCTCTCTCTCTCTCTCGCTCGCTCTCTCTGTCTCAGTCTCTCTCTGTCTCAGTCTCTCTGTCGCTCTCACTGTCTCTCTCACTGTCTCTCTCTCTGTCTCTCTCTCTGTCTCTCTGTCTCTCTCTCTCTCTCTCTCTCTCTCTCTCTCTCTCTCTCTCTCTCTGTCTGTCTCTCTCTCGCTCTCCTCTCTCTGTCTCTCTCTCTCCTCTCTCTCTCTCTCTCTCTCTCTCTCTCTCTCTCTCTCTCTCTCTCTCTCTCTCTCTCTCTCTCTCTCTCTCTCTCTCTCTCTCTCTCTCTCTCTCTCGCTCTCTCCTCCTCCCCTTAACCCCTCTCTCTACTTCTCCCCCTCCCCCGTTTCTCCCTCACCCGCGGGTACCCAGCGCATCCACCATCCATGTTTAAGTCGCCGGTCTTGCCACTCTATGGAAATCGGAAATGGCGTTATAGGGGGGAAATGAATAATTCAGCCGATGGGGTGCGTGTTTGAAATAGTAAGCCAACCTACCTTGCGTGTGTCTGAAAGAGCAGTGGACCCACTTCGCATGCTTGATTGAAATATTAGTCAACTTAAGTCCACCTGCCTGGTTGGTAAGCTACCTCCACAGTCGTGAAACAGCAGTCAACACTCAATGCTTCGTGTTTTTGGAATAGCGGGCAACCCACCCCACAAAGGTGTTCGAAGTCGTAGTCACGTCGTAACCGTATTTAGGATAGTTGTCAACTCATTCTCCGCCTGGGTTTGAAACCGTGGTCATCCTACTCCGGAGAGTTGTTTGAAAGACAGTATTTCATTCGTGCACAGGTGAAACAAGGTCCAACAAATCCCACGCGTAGATTTTTATTGGCCTCAGTACTCGGTAAGCGTGTTTCTGAAACAGTAGCCAACCTTTCCTGCATGTATGGGGGAAACAGCCATTCATTCCAGCCAATCTGTGTGCTTGAAACACCCTTTTTCAGTGTCTGGAATGACAATCGACTTACTTAGCGAGCAAAGTTGGAATGCTGGAGCAGTCATCCCTCGCACACGTCGGACGCTCCTCTTGGGGATGTTAGGGGTGGAGCGCTGTCGAAGTCTCCCTTCACACATCATCCTCTGCTGAAGAAAATTTTGAGGACACGCGCGCGTGCGCACACACACATACACACACACACACACACACACACACACACACACACACACACACACACACACACACACACACACACACACACACACACACACACACACAACACACACACACACACAAACACACACACAACACACACACACACACACACACACACACACACACACACACACACACACACACACACACACACACACACACACACACACACACACACACACACACACACACACACACACACACACACACACACACACACACACACACACACACACACACACAGGTAGGTATACTCGTATATAGAGATAGGCAGATATGTGGACACAGAAAGGAAGAGAGAGAGAGAGAGAGAGAGAGAGAGAGAGAGAGAGAGAGAGAGAGAGAGAGAGCCCTTTGTTTGATTAGGCAAAGAGACAGCTGTAGAGCCTGCAAACCACGAGACTTGAAAGAAAACGAGGAGAATTTGAAACTTGGAAAAAGAAAAATCCTTTGTTGGATCTTTTGTCTGGATGACTTGTGCGTACCCCGGTCCCATGATCGACACCTTCATGTGAGCTCAGGGGCAGCCTGTGCAGACTTCACAGGTTGACATTTATCTTCTGCTAGAGAAGCTTTTGAAAGAGTCTTTGTGTATGTTACTCATCATTAATATGTTAAAACAATGAAGTTATCTTAATCACAGAACACCTAAACACTACAGGAAATTTATTTCATTGTGTTGATAAGAATATTATCATGGGTCTTGGATTAGGCTACTATAGTATTTCAGTTAAATATATCTATTGGTATTATATATTGAATAAAGTGTAGATGATGTGTTTGCCTGTCGAAACGTGTATTTTTATTTGTACTGTGCATGACTCGACCCCGGGAAGCCCTGAGGGTTTGGTGGAGCGGCGTGCAAATCTAAACCGAATATGTAAAGACAGAAACTTCAGCGAAAAGTTCAGTGGCCGGAGAACCTGGCACAAATTGGTGGCTTCGGGGAGATGCACACCCCTGACGCGGAAGCTTTGCGACTCTCGGACCCCGATGAGACGTCCCCGGGTTCTCAGCAGGCAACCCCCCGTGGAGAATGTTTACTCTGGCCCCCGGGAGTCCTTCGTCCCCCCTTGAGAAGTGTATTTACCCTGGCCCCCGTGTGAACTGCCAGCCGCCGATTTGCATGTGCGACGTGGGCAGCTCAGGCCAAGGGCCACCCTCGTAGAGTCCTCGAGGAATCTGAGATAAGACCCCTCCACACACACCTCCTCTGACTAGCCAGAGGTTCCTCTCAGCTAAACAGAATATCTTTCACGTAGTTAGAATAAAACTAACAAGTATACTTCGGCAGTGACGTCATTATCGCATGGATGACGTCATAGAACGGTGTTCCTCTCTTCATACTATATAGGGTAGATTGGAGTGTAGGACGGACTTTAAGGCGACCTTAGGACACCGAAGAAACGACCTTGAACAAAGCCGAAGAGCCTTTTCGTGCGCTTGTTGGTAGACCAAGCATAGTTGATTGCTTTCTGCTCTGTTGATTAATTGAATAGCTGAATGATTGGTTCGTGGTTGAGTTGATTGGCGAGATAGACATTTCAGTAGTTGCTTTCGGCTGTTTCCCTCTTCGTTCTACTTCCTTCTCCCTCATTCCAATACTTCTGTCATTCTTCTGCACTTCAGTGTGCTTAGTGTCCAAACCTGTGTCCCTATGTGTATGCGTGTGTATGTATGTGTGTGCTTGTGTATGTGGCTGTGAGTGTGTATGTGTGTGACTGTGAGTGTGGGTGTTAGTGTTAATGACATTGTGAGTGTGAGAGAGAGGTGTATGAAACGATATTGCCTAAATACTAGTTTAGTTGAATCTCGAAACTTGTGTGTTCCTTGCGACTGCCTCGGGGTGATGCACGATGGCTCTTGCACTACAGTAAATCGAAGCAACGAATCGCCAGAGGTTCTGCAGTCCATCCTCGCCCTTCTGGCTGCACCATAACAGTCTCTCGTTTTACTTTGACGTAACACGAATCTCTGTGTGTGATAAATTCTTCACCAGGGCATGGAGAGTGTCCTTTGTATCTATTTCCCTGTGACACATGGAGACTACACAAAGGTCAGCGTAGGAACCACCTCAGTACCTCTGAATACATCATGAGGTTTCTTCAGTGTGCTGGGGATTTTCCCCACCTGAATAGAATTGCCTGGTGGCAGCTAAAGCAAATGTATGAAATCTCCCCTGGCAGGAAATTCATATTTAGACCTCTCGGTATGCTTTGTGGGAGATTATTTAAAATACTGTACAGCAACAGTTATACTTTCCACAAGTTAGAGCAGCTTGTTTGTGAATGTCTGAATATTTTGCATATTTTTGTAGGACACTCCAGAACAAGTACAGTGATATAGACTGGAGAGAAACAAAAAAACTCGATTCATTCCCACTGCAAAAAAAAAAAAAAAAAAAAAAAAAAATGTGGCCCAAATTCTTCACTAACCAAATGTTTATG
>NC_134790.1:38843836-38846336 GCF_046742065.1 Oratosquilla oratoria | reverse complement strand
CTTTGTTTGTTCAAAGAGAAACAAACAACAAAATATTTGCACTGTTGTAAAGCCTGCTTTGTTTCTTGGAGGCACACAACATATCGTAGAAATGGAGGCTAATATTTTATGAGGAAAAAGAATGTAACCTCTTGACGAGCTTGCCAAGCCTTCCGAGTCGTAGTTTGTAGTATGGTTCATTCTGAAATGCTGCTCTTGTAGTCTAAGCAAGAGTGGTTTTTATGAATTTCTGTTAGACATTTACATGTTTTGACTGTCGGTGACTTGTGTTCTTTACGTTATTTCAAGAACAACGGTATTTTTTCTAAGGTTGATGATTGAATTGATTTATCAGGGAACAGTGGGCGTGGGGAGGGGGCGTGAGTGAGAGCAGATCAGGGCGCACGTGTCTGGAGGTGCGCAAGACCTCGATAGTAGGTGGTTCAAGTCCCACTGTAGGTTCATCGCGTGACATGTAAATTATTAATATTTGTCTGTCTGTTTATTATTTATCATTATTTATTTATTGATTTTGTTTATTTAAATATTTATTTTATTCCATAAATATATATTTTTTTATTTATTGATTTATTTTTACGCATCCGGTCTAGTTATGGACCAAAAGGTCTCCTGTCAGCATGCTCTTTCTTTGTCCTTCCCTTTGTAATTCATCATTCAGTGTCAAAAATCAACTCACAGAACGAAAAATAAAAAAGACGCGATCTATTCATTCCTATGTTCACTTTTTACCTGAAGGCAGTATCCGCTGTCTATTGTGTGCCCGATTCTGCCATGTTGGTCATTTGTAATGAAAAAACAGAGAAGAATCGTTATAATTGATATATATATTTTTCTGTTTTTCTTTCTCTTTCCTCACACAACTTTTCATATCGTAAGAATATGAAACTATTATGAATATTACCCCTCTTCCACTCCCTTCTCTCTTCTTCTCTCTGCTCCTCGTCTTCCGTCCCCTCTCTTCCTCTCTCCTCATCTCTCCCAACCTTCCCAATCATTTCCCTCCTCTACCTTCCTCTTTCCAGTTTTGCTCTCCTCTTTCTCTCTTCCTCCTCCACTCTCGAAACTTTTACTTTTATTCCTCTCTTCTCTCCTTCCCTCCTCTTCTCCTACCACTCCTGCCTCTCATCTCTACTCCTGCTTCTCCTCTTTCCTACTCTCCTCTCTCTTATAATCCTCTCACATACTCTTCACTCTTTTACGCTCCCCTCTCTCACTTTCTCCTCCCCTTTCCACCCTTCCCATCCCCTACCTTCCCCTCTCCTCTTCTTTTCTCTCCTTTCCTTTCTTCTCCCCCTCCTCTCACGCTCATCATTTGCCGTGTTATTACTGGGAGTGAAAGCGAAAAAAAAGCCAAAATGAGGTCGTTCAGGCACGTCCTCGTCCAGCCCTCTTCCTTCCTCTTCATCCTCCTCTTCCTTTTCCTCCTCCTCCTCCTCTTCCTCCTCCTCCTCCTCCTTTTCCTCTTTCTCTTCCTGCTACTACTACCCTCCATTTTTTTTTCATCAACATATAAACGTCCGCACTTTTCACATCATTCTCCCCTTCCGATTCTTCCTCCTATTCCTCTCACTAATCCTCCTCGTCCTTTTATTCTCTCTCTTCCTCCTACCCTATCTTCTCGTGCTCTCTTTCTCCTCTCCTTCTTTCAGATCACTCCTCAAGCTTCTCCTCACCATTTCTCTCTTCATCGGTATCTTTCCTACACTCCACCTCTTCGTCCACCTCCCTTCTTCTTCTTGCATTCCTCCTTTTCCTCCTCATGATATTGGTCCTCCACCTATTCTCCTACTCTTTCTTCTTTTGAGGTCCTACTTTCATCGAATTCTGCCTTCTCCTTTCTTGTCCCACTCTCCTTCTTCCTCCAGCCTTTTGCGCCTCACCGCTCCTTCTTTTCATCGTCACCCTCAAGCCTCCTTTCTTCATCTTCCCTCGCCTCGTCTTTCTGCTTCAGACACGCCGAAAAAGAAAGGAAGTCTTGTTTTGACTATTTTCTTGTCTCAACATTTTCAAAATTATCCGTTTTTCTTCTTTACAACGGAGGCTCCTGCCAATGGCGACAGGTCAGGGCTGCCGAAGGGGGGGGAAAGGTTTGGAGGGAGGTTGAGGTAGCAGAAGAATTTGATCTGCATGACACTGCAAGTTGAGAAGATTTTTTTTTCAGCTGAATAAGATCACCTGGAAGCGAATAGAATGTAATACGTATGACGAAGAACGACACAAAATTAGTGGTCTGGAATTTATTAGCAAGACTTACTTTTCCTCCAGTGACTTTGAGACCAAAATGACCCATAACCGGTCTTGGAATGCCCATCTTGCTCTTCCATCTGCTTCGCCCTCTCCATCCAATGCGAGGATCAGGACCCTTGCCAACCCCCCCAACCACCAAAGGCATTTATCCATCTTTTTCGAGGTCTTCCGAAAGGCCGCCTTCCATCTGGTTGTCCCAGAACCATTTTCCTCGGCCGTCTGGAAAGATCCATCTTTGCCACGTGCCTCGACC
>NC_134790.1:38831336-38833836 GCF_046742065.1 Oratosquilla oratoria | reverse complement strand
AGACAAACAAGTCAATGGTGGTGGTGTTCAGATGGTTGTGGTAGTTGTAGTGGTATTAGTTGTTATGGTATAATGACAGTAGTAGAAATAGTGATGATGGTGATAATGATGCCGAAAAGAGGACTAATGAGAAACACAATGACGATAGAGACGAAAAGGAAATACAAGGAAAATGAAGTAGCAAAAAAAAAAAAAAAAAAAGAGAAGAAAAGCAGAGAAAGCGAGGAGAGAGAAGGAAGAGTAGGAGGAGAAACAGAGATGGCGGTCGCAGAAGAATCTCTCTCTCTCTCTCTCTCTCTCTCTCTCTCTCTCTCTCTCTCTCTCTCTCTCTCTCTCTCTCTCTCTCTCTCTCTCTCTCTCTCCTCTCTCTCTCTCCCTCTCTAACTACCTTTTGTATATCTGTCTGTCTGTCTGTCTGTGTCTTTTTCCAATAATAAAACTATCGAACCCCAACGGAGGCAAATTGTGCACGTTTCCTGCATCATCCCCGTCATTTGTTCCCTTCTGCCACCAGGCAAACACTCTGCGCCGTTCAACCTCATCAGAGAAACCTACATTCCTCCCTCTTTGCTGCAGCACCATTCTCCGACGGCATAGTTGTAGATGGTAATCTGCAAAGAAATACAACACAATGCAATACAACATAACACAACACAGTACAATACAATGCAATACAGCATAACACATTATGAATAATGTAACACAATTTGTACTGTACAATACAATACAATATAATACAATACAATACAATACAATACTTTAGAATAAGATACCGTGAAATACAGTTTAATGAAAATTAATACAATATAATGAAATACAATGAACAACAGTACTACTCTTTAGGACCGTGATAAACACGTTCCACTCCAGTAGATCTGTTTTTATTTCATTTCGAGTGGGATCGCTGGTCATGATCTGCTGATCCTCATGACTACGAGTTTAATGACTCTACTTCGATGGCGAACGAGGTTTTCCTGTGTTCAGTAGAATCGTGGTGGGCGCCAGAACAAGTGTCCAAGACCTCATAAAAACGTAAGAATGGAGGAGACTGTAAGAGACCATAAGGCCTATGCTAGGCAGTTTCGTGTCCATGACCACCTATCCTCCTCATCCATAAAGTTATCTAACCTTCTCTTAAAGCAATCCATAGTTTCAGCGCTCGGTAAATCGTTAGTAAGTCTATTTCATCCGTTAACCAATCTGTTGGTAAACCAGTTCTTGCCTAACAATGAGAGTGTCCAGAGTTGCTCTTCATCTATTCAATCAACTCATCCTAGCCCTTGGTTGACGTTCACCACCTTAGGGGGGGGGGATGTTGTCCTTTGCTTGTGAAGAATTGTCCCATGCATACGAAATACAAAAGTTAGTAAAGTAAAATAAAGTAAGTTTATTGCCATTATTTACAGATGTAAACATACTAAGACGTAATAATAACACAGACTGTCGAATCGTAACCCCTAAAACAGACAGCTTTAGATAATCAAATATCAAATTGTGGGAATATGAGCATGGAAATGAAAACATTGATAAGTAACGAGTATAGATTCTCAGTCACAACAGTTACACTGAAGACACAATCCTATGAAATTCCTGACATAATTACAGTGTATCTAAATTTGTACATGTAACATACCTCCAAGTGTACCCGAAAATTTTAAACAAACGTAACATTGCATTGCATGTAAAGGCTGTGTCTAATGGTGTTTACTCTGTCGTATGTATCAGCAGCTCCTTAAAAAAATGGTACCAGAGTCGTCTGACCATCGTTTGTGCTGCGTGCTCCCCGCACACCCACATGTGCACAGGTCAAGAGTGAATTCCCGAAGTCACTTGTTAAAGCTCTGCTTGCACTTAGGGCACAGGGGTTCTGATTGTAACGTACCTCCTTGTGCCTCCTCCTCTGATAGTTACCTACGTAAGTCTTGAAAACAAAATATGGTTCCTCTTTCTAGAGAAAAGGGAGTATTATTCAGAACTGTGACATTTCCAAACAGTTGCAAAATTCGTTCAGCAGCTGGGAGCTATAGGTAAGATTTAATACATATGAAACGTTATTTTACTCTGCAAATCTACATGAAGAATTTTCCTCGCCCATTTCTAGGTTATATTTCCTTTTAAACTTTTTGTCTGGTCATCGTCGTCTAAAAAAAAATAGATAAAATGAAAAAGCAGTAACAAAACAGAGTAAAAGCTCTTAAATGACTTTTCATAAAAACCTGTCTCGCCTTAATAGCGGTAACCAATACCGCGTCACACAATATGTATTTGATTATGGTCGACGTTTGACTGTTTTTACGAAGTGGGCGGTTGGCAGCCCTGACCTAAACAAGGTCGACGGCAACGTGACCGTTCATTAAAACATTCAATTGGATGTATACACTGACGGGGTCAGAGTATTTTGTGCTGTGTGGTGCAGCGAGGAAAAGACATTTTTTTTTTATTAGATTCAACGTTAAATGAAAAATAGAAACTCATCCCTTCAGCTATTTACTGCTGCTTT
>NC_134790.1:38806336-38811336 GCF_046742065.1 Oratosquilla oratoria | reverse complement strand
CCATACTTAAAACAATTGGGTAGACTCTTTCTCAATTGAATGAAAGAGTCAGCCAGAAGCCAATCGTGTGTATCAACCTTTCAAAACGAACAATGTGTTAAAAAAAAGTAAAGACGAAGAAAAGCGAAAACAAAGATTTCGGGAGAAACGTGGTTTGTTGTGTTTAGGTGTTACAGAAATTTCATCATCAGATTTTGGAAAATGTGTTTCGAAATTGAAAGAAAGACCTTTATTTGTTTTCTCCTCAGAAACTAATTTGAAGGAGCCGAAGGCCGAGAAAGACCTGAGGGATGAAATGAGAATATAAATACAATAGAAGGGAAGAGGAAAGAGGAGAAAGGTAGGAGATAAGAACAAAGGAAGGAAGGAAGGAAGGAAGGGAGAGAGAGAAGAAAGAAGAAGGATAGAGTGGTGAGCCACAACAAAGGACAAGGAGGAGGGGAAAGGAAAATAAATTAGACAGATATAGACAGTTAGACAGAGGGAGGTAGGTAAAGGTAGAAATAGAAGCAGAAGCAGAGTTCAACAATCCAAACAAATTAATAAAAAAGAGGGGAGTGTAGGTGGAGGGCAAGAAAGAACACCTAACAGTATCTGAAGGGTCTGGAAAAGGAGAGCGATGGATCCGCCTACTAGCGTTAATGAAACGAGCTTAGGAAACAGAAGAGAAACGTGAGAAGAGGATATCCAGGAAGTGGAGGTCGAAAGAATCTCAAGTAAAATTGAAATAGAGGGATGGAGGAGATGGAGGGAGTGAGGGCCTCTCATATCCGGGAGAAAATAAGGAGAGAACGAGCTCAGTAATGAGAAGATGAGAAGAGTTGAATAAAGGTTTTGGGAAAGGAGACAAGCGCTGGTCAGCAGACGGGAGAGGAAGTGATGAGAGGGGAAGAAATGAAGGATAGGAAGGGGAAGAATGCTACGAAGAAAGAGAAGAAACCGTGAGGAATGAGCGAACAAGGCAGGGAAGTTATCAGGAAAAAGACAAGAGAGGAATGGAAAGTTGTATGATGAGGAGTGTGTGGAAAGGAGGAGGGTGGAGGAGAGGGTGAGGGGGAGATTGGAGGAGAGGATGGAGGAGGAGGAAGGTGGTGGATGAAGAGGAAGAGGAAGGAGCGGAGAAATGTATATGAAGTAAAGGAAGGAAAAAAGAGAAGAAACAAGAGTATGAGAGAAAACAAATGGAAGAAAAATGAAGATGAAATTAAAAGTAAAAATAGATGAATATCATTGGGATTCAGAAACGAGGTGAGGGCGAAGAGAGGAAAAAAAAAAAACAAGGAGGATGTCAAGGAAAGGCGAAAAAATGTTAAGTGATTGTGGTCTTATTCAAAATTCTTGAGAGTCCACTGCAGAACCGCCTGCCTATTCCTTGGGGGACGATGTAGCCTGTGTACCTGGCCGTGGTAAGATGACTCAGGATGTGAAAAAGGAAATAATCATAATAAAGAATGAATAAAGAGTGGACAAAAGAGAGAAAAGAATGAAAAAGAGAAACGGGCATCAAGGAGAATGAAAATAAAAAAGAGGAACTAGGAAATGGATTAGCGGAAATAAGAAAATAAGTAAGACACTGAGAAATGGGATATGACGAAAGAGGAACAGAGAGAGAGAAGAGAGAGAGAGAGAGATAAAGAGAGAGAGAGAGAGAGAGAGAGAGAGAGAGAGAGAGAGAGAGAGTAGGAAATAAAAGGAGGGAGAACACAAGGAAAAAAGTATGAGAAATAAACAAAAAGTAAATAATGAAGAAAAAATACTAATAAAAAATGGAAGACCTTATAGACAAAAAGAATGAAATGAGAAAGAATCTAGAAAAAGATGAGAAGACGAAGGAGTAAATGAGCAATATAAAACGAGAACAAAAAGATAGAGTGGAAAAGAAAAATAGAAAAGATAACAAGGAAAATGAGAAATACTTGGAGGGGGGATGGTAAGAGTGAGAAGGAGAGGGGGGGAGAGTGGGGGAGGGGAGGGGGGGTTGCAATATCAAGAGATCTCATCAGGTTGATTGATTGCAAATGCTGAGAAGTTTGGCAAGCAATTTCGGAGCTCCGCCCGGCCCGGCTTCGTGTCTTCGTATTAACCTTTTGCATTTGCGAACCTTCACAAAAAAAAGGGGGGGGGGCACTTTTTTCCTCGCCTGACCTTTCCTAAAGGTCGCTTTCATCAAGGCAAATGAAGTCAATTTTCTTAGACGTCATTTTTCTTTATGACGTCACGTGGTATGATGTCACATGACATGACGTCACTTCCTTGTAAGGAGGATGGGGGTGGAAGGGGGATAATGTGGCAGAAACGTGATGCAGCCTCCTTTTCACGTCTCCTGGGCCCCAAGGCGTCACAGCCGGACGACCTTAGGGCGCTGGACGAAGCGTGATCGTGCCTGCAAGATACTGTTTGTCTTTCATTAATACTTTTGGGTGATGTGTGTTGTGGTGGTAATGGCAGGCGCCTTTGCAGGCACGGGCCATAATGAGTTGATGTTGATAGGCAGCCCTTGGTTCTTTCATTCTTCTTCTTCTTCTTCTTCTTCTTCTTCTTCTTCTTCTTCTTCTTCTTCTTCTTCTTCTTCTTCTTCTTCTTCTTCTTCTTCTTCTTCTTCTTCTTCTTCTTCTTCTTCTTCTTCTTCTTCTTCTTCTTCTTCTTCTTCTTCTTCTTCTTCTTCTTCTTCTTCTTCTTCTTCTTCTTCTTCTTCTTCTTCTTCTTCTTCTTCTTCTTCTTCTTCTTCTTCTTCTTCTTCTTCTTCTTCTTCTTCTTCTTCTTCTTCTTCTTCTTCTTCTTCTTCTTCTTCTTCTTCGTTTTCTTCTTCTTCGTTTTCTTCGTTTTCTTCTTCTTCGTTTTCTTCTTCTTCGTTTTCTTCTCCTTCGTTTTCTTCTTCTTCATCTTCTTCTTCTTCTTCTTCTCTTTCCCCTTCTCTTTCCCCTTCTCCTTCTCCTTCTCCTTCTCCTTCTCCTCCTCCTCCTCCTCCTCCTCACTTGATAGTTGTATGTTCACATAACATATTTTATTCGAACTGTTTTACTTTTAGTTATAATTCATTTATATTTTTTATCTATCCACTTATTTATTCATTCGAATTATATATTTCTGTTAAACCTGACAGATAACTTCATTGCGTCTCTTTTTTTCGATAGCTTAAGGTCCTAGAATATCTAAGATACCAGATTTCCGAAGTCGCTCCAGTTGGCTCTCCGTCTCGTGCGCTTTCGTTCGATCCAGATGATCGTTCGAGTGACGCCGTCTTGGGCGAAGACCTTCTTCGTTCAAAGCAAATGTCCTCTCATACATTTCTCCTTATTTTTCATCTCACTTTCTCTCTCTCTCTCTCTCTCTCTCTCTCTCTCTCTCTCTCTCTCTCTCTCTCTCTCTCTCTCTCTCTCTCTCTCACCTCTCTCTCTCTCACTCTCTCTCTTTCTCTCTCTCTTTCTCTCTCTCTTTCTCTCTCTCTTTCTCTCTCTCTCTCTCTCTCTCTCTCTCTCTCTCTCTCTCTCTCTCTCTCTCTCTCTCTCTCTCTCTCTCTCTCTCTCTCTCTCACTCTCTCGCTATCTCTCTCTCGCTGCAGTAAAACATGTATTTAATTCGTCCTGATTAGTTTTAATAATGTTTGTGCTTGAAAGTAAATTGTATTATTTTTTATTTGATTATTAATTTCTTTATTTATGTACTTGTTTACCTATTTGCTTATTCATTTAATTACTCACTCATACATACATTTTCCGTATTATGATAAAATTTCTTCTTTCTTATTTTATTTATATATTTATTCATTTATTTATGTATTTATTTATTTATTTATTTATTTATTTATTTATTTATCTATTTATTAATTTATTTATTTATGTTCTTTTGCAGAGGGCCTGGGTGCCAGCCATGCTCCTCCTGCTCCTCCTCGGACTCCTAAGGAAGACTCGGAGTTCCTCCCTGTACCCTGGCGGCCACGCCCACCGCCCCCCAGGCCCCCCTCCCTCCGACCTCCACCCCCCTCACTCCCACCACCACTCTTTCCACCTGGACCCATTCGCCTTGGGAGTGAGCCAGAGAGGTATGAGTGGAGGAGGAGGCGGAGGTGGAGGAGGAGGGGGACGGGGAGGTCAGGGGTTCGTCGACTTTCATGACGGATACGAGGAGGTGGGGGAGAGCTGGGAGGAGGACGACACGTGGTGGGAAGGCGTGGAGGAGGTCATCCTCTCCAATAACTTCCTTGACTCCTATACATACGAGGACCTCTACGACGACGACGTCCTCGATGTCAACTTCACGTGTACGCACAGCCTCGACTGCCGCGAATTCGAGGGCCTTCCCCCACCCCCGAACTTCGTCCTCAGTGTTCCTCCCCCTCCCGTGCCCCCTTTCATGGAGGGGGGCATGTCGCATTTGGTCGAGACGAACTCTCTGGCCTCGAAGAGCAGAATAAGCGACGAAGGTGCAGAAGGCGAGGAGGATTCTGAAGACGCCTTCCCGCAATGCTCACTCTGTGACTGGGCCGTGGGCGGCAACGTGACGCTCACTCTCATCCCTCCGGCATCAGGTAAGAGACTGAGATCGTGTATACCTTCTGCAGAACTTTGTAGGCGACTTCGTGAGTGACTTCGTGGAGATGTCATAGGAACCTCACGGGGACCTTGTAAGAAGCGGAGATCGTATATACGAATATCTTCTGTAAGACTTCGTGAGGGACTTTGTTAGGGACTTCGTAGCACGAGTGCTGTCTTGGGATTCAGTGTGATCTTTCACTGGAAGTTGATGTAAACATGTATGAATAGGTCCACCCGAATCTGACTCACCTCCATTGTCTTGTTGGTGCTATCTGACAAATATATCGTCATAGGTGTCTTATGCTGGTTTGTTTTTTTTGTCTCAGGTCAGGCGATTTCACTCAGTTTCAACTTCATAATTGTAGTGAAAATGTTGGAGAGGAGAAGGGAGATAAGGTGAAGGTAGGGAAGGGAAAGGAAAGGGAAGGAAAGGGAGGAGAAAGGAGGAGAAGGGAAGGTAAGGGA
>NC_134790.1:38781336-38783836 GCF_046742065.1 Oratosquilla oratoria | reverse complement strand
CAACGAGATGAAGTTCGAATCCAAAACTAATCCAGACTATTTTACAATACCATGGTGACCTTTGCAAGCTCTTCAATAGTATAAACAATAATCCTATATTGTGGGATCCAGATACATTAGTGAGAAGCAATGGGTCTTATGGGTGGCTAACAAAAGACTCAACATACTTTTTCTGATGGTTTATAAGGAAATTTTCATTAAAACGGACACATTTTTAGTGTCTTACAAACCAAAATGATAAATATTTCATGCTACATTGACAGAATTACTGGAACAATAAATTTACTTGAGAATCTGCACAAAAATTTTGAGGATTTGTACAGAAAGTTTTAAGAATGTTGCAGAAAAAGTAACTTTACTAAATCAAAATTGCGTACGAAAGGTTCAATTAAAGAAGAAATAATGAGAATATTTGGTGTAATTTTGGATGACATACTGAAGAACATGAAAGCAAGATTTGCTGATTTAAAAAACTTAAAGTTCATTTAATTAATTCATGGAAATAAATATCAAAATCTTGATTGCCATGTAGATAAGGGTGCATTTGAAAATTTAGAAAAGAGTTATGGAAACTTTTTCTATATCACAAGACTGAAAGCGGATTTGGCTGTAATTTACAATGCACAAGTGTTTCGAGATAAATCAGTAAAAACTTTGCTTGATCTTATATTTGAAAATGAGCTGACCCAAACGTTCTTTGGAAGTTGTGAAGTTGCTGCAACTAATTTTGACAATTCCTGCTACAACTATTTCTGTGGAGAGATCGTTTTCTGCCATGAAAAGAATTAAGAGCGACACTAGGAACAGAATGACAAACGAAAGACTTTCTTCACTTGCTTTAATATCAATTGAAAAGGAACGATTTAACAAAATGGAGCAAGACCCTACTTTCAATTTCTATGAAAAAGTGGCAGATATTTTTATTACAAAGAAAGAGAAAATAATGTATTTCTTGTATATATACGTTGATAAAATTAGTAAGTAGAAAACATTTTCAATATTTCTATCGTTTTATGTAATGGCAAATCTTTTGCTGATAGTTCACTACATATAGGTCACTAACTGCCTACCCTGAGTAATTACTGATGGCACGTGCCTGATATATACTGTATATGTATATGTATATATATATATATATATATATATATATATATATATATATATATATATATATATTTATATATATATATATATATTTTATATACAAAATATATATATATATATATTATATACAATATATATATATATATATATATATATATATTTTATATATATATTATATATATTTTATATATACATATATATATATATATATATATATATTTATATATATATACAATGTATATATATATATGTATAATATATATATATATATATATATATATATATATATATATATATATATATATATATACAGTAACCATTGTTTAGAAGAAAGTAAACGCCGAACTCGTCGATATAAGTTTATTCCAACGTTTCGAACTCTGTTTGGGGTTCGATTTCATGGATATACAGAGACAGCAAAGGAATCAATAAAAAGGGACATGTGTACCAGCTTGGACAAGGAAATATGTTATGAAGCGACCGTTACTCTCTAGAATAGGCATTCGTCACCTGGTAGGACACTGTTTCACAAAACACCCACCTCATTAAAATAACTCCCAGAAAACAAAAGAACGTACAAAGATACACACAGTTAAGTTACCTATTCTTCCAATTATGCTGGAATACAAAAAGTTTACCAAAAATCTCTGTTGAAACTAACATGAATAAAAGAAGAATAAATCAACACAACTACAGAAATACAATGCTCAGAAACAGGACACTAATTAGGTACAACAGCGGGGACGCAGCAAAATATACCAAACCTTAGAATCAGTATAACAGACACAGAGATTACCTAAATACTACTAGGGTTCCAGGCCAAACATAGAAATAATAATAGAACCGTGACAGAGTTTCTTCTAGAATATATATGTATATATTCCTAAGCAATTATGAACACAAGTTTATATGAATATAATCCAAATTGTGTGTGTGTTGTTATTTATATATCATATGTGAGTGCCATATTTCATCGAGGCAAGAACAACGATAGTATTTTCCACCATTAAAGAATAGTGTACAGTTAGCTTCAGTTATAACACATACAGTGGACGGTGTGCTTTGTCATATGCGATACCATTACTGAATTTATATCTAGCGGTTTTTATTCTGTAACAATCTTGGCTCTACCCTAAGTGCAAGTTTTACCGCGTTGTAAAGAAACATAATGCTGCTACACATCACAAGGCACAGCAGCCCCTCCAGTCTTTACAAAGTATGCCAACAATAGAAGCAGGTTTTCTCGTACGTGCTTGCATCGTACACATGCTTATGTTCGCTTCAGTTTCTGTTATGGGGTAATTTTTTTCTTCTGGAGCACGGGTTTGCCACAAAGGATGCAAAAATTCTCCTGGTTTCTCGTCCACACTTCCTTCTTTATGTTTCCACAAACCTT
>NC_134790.1:38758836-38766336 GCF_046742065.1 Oratosquilla oratoria | reverse complement strand
AAGAATGAAATGAATATGACAAAAGATGAAGAAAGTTAGAAGAAAGAAGAAGAAAAGAAGAAAATCAACTGAATATGACAGGAGTTGGAGAAAAGAGGGAGAAAGAAAGAAATAAAGGAGAACAAATGGGATAAAAGATGAAGAAAGGAGAAAGAAAAGAATATAGTAGAGGAGAAAAACGGGAGAGAGATGTGTAGATGCAAACTCAATAAAATAAAATAGTCTGTCATGAGCAAAGAAAGAGGAAGGACATTTTGTACTTATACATCATCGCTTAGAAAAAAAAAAAAAAAAAAAAAAAAAAAAAAGCGAAAGGCCAAAATAGCCAATAAAGAACAATGAGAGCAGACCGTGCGGAGGTTTCGAATCTCTGACAAACAGTATCGTCTCGGGTTTATTTGAACGAAAGAAACTCACGGTTCGCGCGGATGAGTTTCGAACGGATATTGCGACGGTGGTCAAGTGTGTACCGAAGGAGCAAGAGGGATGCAAAAGGTAAACAGAAATTAGTTAGCACAGGCTTAGAGGCGGCCATAGGCATGTGGGGGGAGTCAGGACCAGTGTGAAGGACGGGAGGTAGGGGGAACAGAAGGAAAGGCATTAGGAAGTACGAAAGGAAAAGGAAGGGAAAAAGAGAAAGAAGAGAGAAAGGGAAAGAGAGAGAAGGAGAGGGAGTATAGGAGGGGAAGATGACAAAAGGGAGAGAGGGGAGAGGTAACGATTAGTGGAGTAGGAATGGAGGAGGAAGGAAGGGGAAGTAATAAAGGTAAATTAAGGAGAAAAATAATAGTAAAGGAAAGGGAAACAGGAAAGGAGAGGAAGAGAAAAAGGTGATGGTAAGGAGGGCGATCAAAAAGAAATGAAGAGAGAGAAAGGGAAAGGGAAAAAAGAGGAGGAGGAGGAGGAGGAGGAGAGGAGGGCGAGAAAAGAGCGAGGGAAAGAGGAGTAAGAGAGTAGGGAGTAGACTCTTTTTTCTTTTCTTTTCTTATGCACGCGTGCGAGATCTTAAGCGGGATTCGAATCGGGATCTGCAAGACGCCGTGGAAGGGGATAGCGGCGAGTAAACACAAACTTGGCTCGCCTCGGGAGTTTTACTTCGAGGTGGAACTCGGTGGAGAGGGATCCTGCGGGGCTTTGGAGGGCGAGGAGGATAAGAATGAGAAAGAAGGAAGAGACGAAAGAAAGGAAAGAAAATTACAAAAATTATAAAGTAAATACGAAGAAGAAGAAGAGGAGAACGAAGAGGAAGTGAGAAAAAGAAAAGAAGTAAAGAAAAAAGGAAGGAGAAAGAGAAGGAGGAAAAGAAGGGGAAAGAGAAGGAGAAGAAAGAGAAGGAGGGAAGGAGAAGGAGGAGAAGCAGGAGGAATGGGAGAAGGTGAAGGAGGAGAAGGGGAGGGAGGAGAAGTAGAAAAAAAAGTTAAGGAGGAGAAGAACGGTGAAGGAGGATGAGAACGATCATGAGGAGGAGGACAACAAGAATGAGGAGAGGGCAGAAGAAAAGTATGATATGTAAACACAAAATTGATCAAAGTATTGGATAGAGATCTCATCCATGCCTCGAAAGCTGTCTCGACTTACATTTGTGTCCCCGTTGAACTTGATACATTTAACTCTGGCTAACGCCTAGCAATTAATTTCTTCAGCTGAGTGGGGAAAGGAGGACGAGACTTGGAGGGGGAGTTGGACAATGGAGGAAGAGGAAGAAGTTGCAAAAGAAGAAAAAATATATAAGAAACACAGCGGAGGGAGTAGATGTAAAGCAAGGGTAAAGACGGTAAAGACACAAAGAAGGAGGGAATACAGGAACAAGAGGAGATTAAAAAAGAGAAGGAAGAAGGGGATAAAGATGATAAAAATTGCTGTCTGAAGTTCCACTGAGTGGAAACCCACAGCCCCACAGCAGCTGGCAGCGGTCCTTGGGCTATCTCACATATCTCTCTGAGAAGAAACTTTGAATGATTCTCTGTGTAATGTTAGTGTTAGCTAGTTCCGATGTCACTGGCTAAAAGTAATAAGAAAAGAAGGAGAACCGTCAGCGGTCATCAGCTCTCGAAATATAAAAAGTTGAAAGAAATACAGCTGAAGTTGATCAAGATATTGGGCTCAGCCCGGAGACCGAGTGTCAGCCTCTCATGGCTGCACCTTCTGATAAAAGTAAAAGGATTGATGGGCTTTGAAAATGGGAACCCCCCACTGACCATCTTGCAGGACAACAAATGCAAGCAGGTACCCTCATTGGTCCCAGGAGAAAGACTTAGGCAACATAGATAACTGTGCAAAATAGGAGGGAAATATCCTTATGCTGAGTATATAGTTAGAAAGATGGAAAGATATATCTATAACCAATGGAACGAAGAAAGAAATAAACATATAAAGACGAGCCTATGCCAGGAAGCGCTTAGGTGCGCCCGAAGCCTTCACCTTTGCCATATTGCTCTTGGATTACTGGGATAAGTAACTGCAGTCGTTGCTGGGAGCCCACGACTAGGCGAACGCGAGACTAGCACGCTTCCGACTGCACCACCAGCCCACAAAGGAAACACGATGTAATGATAACAGAATATTTCATTTCATTTGTCCCAGAATACCAACTTGTATAACAGACATGCATTGATGCCGTGTAATCAATATGCAGGAGAGTTCGGCTCGTCCTGGTCACATGACGAGGGCAACAGGGACACATAAATTCGTGTCCTGCCGTTAGCTGACCGCTGAGGCTACAGCATATCATGACTAATACCTAACTTAACATTTGAATGATGATGGCGATGGTGGTGCTGGTGGTGATCATGGCGATGTTGTTGGCGGTGGTGTTGACTGTAGGAAGAACTAGGAAGGACGGGGCAACAGTGATGATAATGATGATGATGATGGTATTGATGATCATGGTGATGATGATGTGGTAATAAACAGGTGCATGAACGGTGGTCATGAATGTGGTGGTAGTGATTACATGAGGATGGTAATGATGATAGTGTTGGTGATGATGTTTGGTATGCTGTTAGTGATGATGATATAGATGTATTTCCCACACTAAGTTAATGAAATTGTTATCTATTTCATCACGCTTTTGATAAGGATAACAGTAATAACATAATGAACAATCATGGTATTATTGTTCTTTGCATAACAACATTCTCAAGCTTACAAAACATATAAACTCATAACAATAATTACAACAGCACAAATATATGGTTGGTCTAAGCCAAATCGTGTGTACTTTTAATCAATGCTATAAAAGGTTTTCACACAAAGAATGAAAAAATAATGAATAAATAAAAAAAGGAAAAAAGACTAGCGGATAAAAATTCTCTTGCAATTAAATCAGGGATGTTTGTTTTCAGAAAATGGAAACTCAGCCTTGATTTAGGTCATGTTGGGCTGGAATGATGCTTAACTATTTGGCTCCGCGTGGAAACAAAGCTAAAGAACGAGAAATAAGAAAAAGAAAAAAAGAAAATTTTATTTCTATTTATTCATGAAAAATGAACCAACACTGACCTTTGACTGATAACCTTCTGCCAACATCAGTGATATCACACACAATGGTGTCACTTAATTCACTATCAACACCGTTTTTCCGGTCACCGCTACCACAGACCTTGTCATGACCCACACTACCACCATCACCACAAAGTTAATCCCACCAGCAAGCACAACCACAACTATTTCCACCCCCACGTCCCACAATAACAACCACCCACATCCCCTAAAGCACCCTACCCCCTCCCCCCTCCTACTACCGCCCCACGATTTCCACCGTTGATGTGAATGCATGTGACTTCAGGAAGTGACAGTCACCCCTAACATCCCATCACAGGCATGTTGGATTCGGGTCAAGCAGCTGGTAGGTATCAGAATTGCAGACCAGCTGCACTGATGCATTGCAACATAACCCCCCCTCCCCCCCGTTCCCCAACTCCCGACCAAACACCCACCCACAGCAAGAGGAGGAGGAGGAAGGCCAGCAGATACATTAATTAGTAGAACCCTTTTGCTTATGCGGCTCTATTGGCTTGCCGCTGTCAATGTTCTACGGCCAGGCAGAGGAGTGTGCATGAAATGCATGACCATTATTTAAATTATTACATAAATACGAATGAGTAGGCTGGCCGGAGGTTTGTTTACATGAAATAAAATTAATAGTTGTTGCTGCTGTCTGCATGGCGTCCGAGCAGAGGTCGAGTGACGTGCGTATTTGTGTCTGATGTTGTGAGAGGGAAGTTCTTGCATGACCTGTTTCCCCATGGAGGCTTCCTCGGTTGAATAAAATCGCGACATGGTTGCCGCAACAAATGTATAAGTAATGAATGGATGTGAAAGGGTTACTCGGAATGATTCGCCCACAGGTGGTTTGTCCTTTAGCTGATTTAAATCACTTGACAGTAGGCAGATTTGCGTATATTTATATGCAAGCCCTAAATATATGAAGGTTAAAACATGTGATGTATATAATATATAAATACGTACACACACACACACACACACACACACACACACACACACACACACACACACACACACACACACACACACACACACACACACACACACACACACACACACACACACACACACACACACACACACACACACACACACACACAGGATCCAAAAGCATTCCCATTTATCGAGTTTTTAAGTCTAGCAATGTTCCCCGTGTTTGTTGTTGTTGTTGTTAGGAGAGGAAAAAGGGAGAGGGGAAGGTATAAATGAGGGGTGAAAAATACGAAAGAGACAAGAGAGGAGGAGAAGAAGGGAATAATAAAGAAGATAAGAAAAAAGTAAGAGAAATGAGATAGTGAAGAAGATGTGGGAGACGAAAAGAGAAGATCGAGGGAAGAAGAAAGGAGAGGGGAATGAAACGGAAAGATGAGAGAAGATAATAGGAAGAGGAGAGATGAAAGAGGGAAGAATAAAAACAAAAACTAAGAGGAATGAGATAATTAGGAAGACGAAGGAGAAAACAAAAGAGAGGATCAAAAAAGAGAAAAGGAATGAAAGGGAAAAGGAAAGAAGAGAGGAAGAGAAGGAGAGGAGGTGAAAGAGGAGGTGGAGGAATGGTACAAGGGGGGAAGATGTTGAGCCAATTCCAGCATCGACAGTATAATATCTGACTGGAAACATTTATGCCTGCCGGATACAGAAGCATGCGGACGATTGGTTCGAGTTAATGTCTGCCATTTGGTACGGAATTGAAAAAACAAAACAAAATTGTGTCTGTCGGGCTACCGGGGAGATTTTGACATGTGCGAGACGGAAGCCGATGGAAAACGCGGCTTTACATGAACGCCAGCGCCGATAGACCCAGACTATGTTTTGCCGCGTACACAAATCATCTTACCCCGTACAGTTTGTATAATTAGGAGAAGCGAGGGAAAAACAAAAGGAAAATAGGAAAAGTCAGATATTGTTAGTAAAAATGTAAGGTAAAATAAATTATTGTTTATGTTTCTCTGATTTAGTTAGGATGTGTATGTGCTTGCATACAGTTATGAATATGTGCCTATTTGTGTATATGCATTGTATATATTTATACATACATACACCAGTATGTATGTATAAATATACACAACGCATACACACAAATAGGCACATATTCATAACTGTATGTATATTTATATATATATATGCATATATACATATACACACAAACACACACACACACACACACACACACACACACACACACACACACACACACACACACACACACACACACACACACATATATATATACATATATATATATATATATATACATATATATATATATTATATATATAACACATATATGTATATATATATATATATACATTATATAAACATATATATACATATATTTACATGCATGTATATATATATATATATATATATATTACAAAGGATTACAAAGGCAAAGCATGCCGACAGGAGACCTTTTGATCCATATCTAGGTCGGATAAAAAAAAAAAAAAAAAAAAAAATCATATTAATAATAAATTAAAACTATAACAATGTAAATAACAATTAAAATACATAAATAAATGCATTGGTATAGTTGAATAACAAACAAACAGGTAAATAGTATATGATAATAAATTGACATATAACTAATAATAAATGAAAATCAGACAGACAAATTATAACAAAACAAAAACAAATAATATAACATAAATTATAATAATTACAGCATCTTACTTAGGTATTTATCTAAATGATTCTTAAAGCTTCGAACTGAACTACATTGCACTACCTGTGCAGGAAGTTTATTCCATTCATTAACTACACGGTTGGCAAAGTTGTTTCTACCTACTTCCAAATTGAATCTATTTCCGGACAGTTTGAAACCATTGTTTCTTGTCTGATTCTCATTCAATGTGAAAATTTGGTCACTTTTGATGTTGTCAATTCCCTTTAAAATCTTAAAGACCTGTATCAAGTCACCTCTGAGTCTACGCTTTTTTAGGGAAAACAGATTCATGTGCTTAAGTCGATTTTCGTATGATTTATTTTTGATATTTGGAATCAGTTTTGTGGCTCGCCGTTGTACTTTTTCCAGTCTGTCAATGTCTTTAATGAGATTCGGTGACCATACGGAAACAGCATATTCCAAATGTGGACGAACTAACGATTTATATAGCTTGTTAATGAGTGATGGACTTTTGAAATCAAAAGATCGCGCAATCAATCCCAGAATCTTATTTGCTTTCTCAGAGGCTGAAATACACTGCTTGGATGATTTGAGGTCGTTACTGATAATTACGCCGAGATCTTTTTCACTATCCACTTTTGTTAACGAATTTCCAAATAACTTGTAATCGTACTTACTGTTATTTTTACCTATGTGCATTACCTTGCATTTACTTGTGTTAAATTTCATTAGCCACTTTTCAGACCATTGCTGTAATTGATCTAAATCTTCTTGAATATCTAATTGGTTTGAGTGATCATTTGCCACTCCGCACAGTTTTGTATCATCAGCAAATTTGGAAACAGTAGAATTTAGTCCATGGTCTATATCATTTATATATACTATGAATAGAAGTGGCCCAAGAACGGAACCCTGAGGAACTCCACTTGCAACACTTTTCCATCCAGAAGTTTTTCCATTTAAAACAACTCTCTGTTTTCGACCTTTCAACCAATTACTAGTCCAACCTAATAGGCTACCACTTATTCCATGCAAAGCTAATTTAGTAAGTAGTCTTTCGTGTGGGACGGTATCAAAAGCTTTTGCAAAGTCTAGATATATTAAATCTATATTGTTTCTTTTGTCATAATTCGAGACAACTGTGTTGTAGAATTCGAGTAAGTTAGTCACGCAAGAACGTTTCCGTCTGAAACCATGTTGGCTATCATTTATCAAACGGTTACTTTCTAAATGATATTCGATAGCATCTCTGATGATAGTTTCCATTATTTTTCCTACGATCGAAGTCAAACTAATAGGCCTATAGTTATTTGGTTTCTTTTTGTCACCTTTTTTGAATATGGGAGTAACGTTAGCTAGCTTCCATT
>NC_134790.1:38743836-38748836 GCF_046742065.1 Oratosquilla oratoria | reverse complement strand
GGAAAAATGTCTTTGCAGATACGTATGACTGATTTCAACCTTGAGCGTTATGTCTCTTAGTGTGAGACAAGCCTTTGAAACCCTTTGGAATTTCTTCGTCCGTTGTTTCATTTTGTCGAATGGAATTTTTTTATTTTAATCTTATCTATTTTTCTTATTCATTTATCTTATTCTATTTCTTATTTCCTTTGTTTATCTATTTTTGTTGTGTGTGTGACTGAGCGACCTACTGCAGGAACAGATGTTGAAAGCGAAATGTTTGCCTCCATAAATTCAGCAAATTTATATGATATTTATAAGCGTAAACAAACGGTTTTGAATGTTGCGCGTGGTTAATTGCCACGTAAGACTTTTTTTTTTTTTTTTTTTTTTTTGTCTGGGTGACGTACTGTCGGTACTCTACAGTAAATAAATAAAACAAATTAATTTTATAGCTTTATGCTGAACGTTCGAGGACACATTCACACTTATTCGTTTACATGTTTGAATGTTTGTTTGTTTACTTGTTTACCTATTCAGTTATCTATATATTTTGCGGTGATTCGCACGGCACAGCCAAACTGCTGAAATTGAGGCCAGTGTGGTGAGATAGCTATGTGTCTTGTTGAGCTGCCAGTCAGCGGTAGACCAACCCGAAGAAAAGACCCGGCCCGACCCGGCCCGACCCGGCCCGACCCGGCCCGACCCGGCCCGACCCGGCCCGACCCTGCCCGACCCTGTCCGACCCGGCCCGACCCGGCCCGACCCGGCCCGACCCGGCCCGACCCGGCCCGACCCTGGGCCAATCAAATGTCGCACCTCCATCATGTCAGTCTTAGAATCGAATCGAGTTCACTTGAACTTCACTCGAATACTTTTGCAACTCGTTCACCACTCTTTAATTCACAAACGTTTCTCATCATCCTGTTAACATTATGTCTTTGAATTGAACTATTGTTGCCATTTCTTATCAGAATGGTGTCTTAAGGATTACTTGTTACGCTCTATATTTTTCTACACCTTATGTATGCATGATATACACACACACTGGCATTCATATGCACACCTATTCATATGCACACACATAATATATACACACATAAATGTAAGATTATTTGTGTGTGTGTGTGTGTGTGTGTGTGTGTGTGTGTGTGTGTGTGTGTGTGTGTGTGTGTGTGTGTATGTGTGTGTGTATGCGTGCGTGTGTATGAAAGTTTATCACATTTACACATTTGTATATGCACAGAGGCCCTAAATCCAGAATACGTTTCATACATTAAGACAATGGCCTGACGCACTCCCATATATGGAAAGAGTTTTAATGAAATTGCAGAGACACGTAAAAAAAAAAATGACGCAACCATCTATCATGCCGTATTCCCATGGTGCTGCTAGACAGGTAACATTATGTAATTGCGCTTGTAAATTGCACGGAAAGATTTATTTAATTTCGGCCCGAAAATAAAGAAGAGGAAAACAGACGACACGCGCCGACAGCCTCATGTATTTGCGAACGTAAAGGGCCCGTAGCCTCAGGTAAACAAACTCAATATATTTTCTTTGAAAACAGAGTCCTCGCAAACTCATGCGGGCCTTCAGTCCAGATGGCGCGTGTGTCACATTGATGGCCAGGTCTTTTCGTGTATCGCCTCTTTTTTTTTTTTTTTTTTTTTTTTTTTTATCCTCCGACCTGCAGAGTTTTCTTTTCGACCGAGTGTAAGGACAAGGAAGTGAGAGAGAAAGAAGGAAGAAAGAGAGAATCGAGAGAGCAAGAGCAAGCAGAGAATGATGATAGAGGAAGAGAGGAAGATTGAGAGAAAGAGAGAAAGAGAGAGAGAAAGAGATAGATTGATAGATAGAGAGAGAGAGATAATGGAGGGAGAGAGGGCGGGTAGGGAGGGTGGAGAATATTGAGAAATAATAAAATGAAAGAAAGATAAGAAAGAAAAGGAGGAAGGAAGCGGTGGAACTGAGGAATACTGGAAGGAAGAGAGAGACAAGAGTCTTTACAAGTTTGCCTAAAATGTGGATACGAAATGTTTTATTCACAAAGTTCCCTAACCCCCTCCCCCTCCTTCCTCCACCCCGTCATGGGGTTTGTTCAACTAAAGGAAACCCCCTGAAGGTCTTGGGGGTTGAATAAATCCCCGATCTCGTTCTTCGCCTGTTCAGGCTGCCAGATGATTTCATTCAGAAACGTGCTATTACCGCACTTCAGGGCATATTGTGACCGCTCCCATGCAGTTTCAGTCAGCTGAGGAATAACCTCGACGAAATAGGAATGCCTTGATTAAAGACGTAATTAACCCTGGGTAACGACGGTCGAATTCACTCAGTTGGAGATGGCCCACCTCCTCAAAAGGTTGGTCGCTCTACGCATTAGGAAATCATCTTGAGCCGTAACAAGTGGAATACCCTCCACCAATACAGCGAACATATGAAATGTATAAAAAATCGATAAATAAACCCAAGGATAACTCACAGCATCGGCGCGAGATTGTCTAAAAGAATAGAAGAGCAGGTGAGTTTGAGTCCATAAGAACAACAATAACAACAACAATATCAACAACAGTGACGTCAACAACAACGTTAATATCAACAACAACAATATCAACAACAATATCTACTACGGCAATGTCAACAACAACGACAACAAAAACAAAAACAAAAACAGCAACTTCAGCAACAACAACTTCAACAACAACAATGTCAACAACAGCTACGTCAACAACAGCAACGTCAACAATAACAACACCAGCCTAATAAACGGGAATCGGACTTTACTCCTCCCATTAGGGGGGTTGTTGGCTTGTGGATCCCCTGGCGGCAGTAAGGGTGAGGTGAAGGGGAGGCTGTTAGGGGGCAACCTCGTCTAATTAGGGATCAAGAGGATCAAGTTTCAGGTCCGAGGGGCACCTGGAGACCTGAAGGCGATACAGGGGTGAAAATTGTATCCTCCAAGGGATGCGCGCGAGGTACAACTACGGTACAGGATGCATCAGAAACACACAGGCTTTTTTCTTTTCTTTAGCCTGAACGCAAACTGAGACGCAGGGAACACAGGCGGCGGAGTACAGAGAGGCAGACTTTCTGTTGCTGAACTGAAGTACAATTTGAACTTCTCTCTTGCTTGAAATGCTTAGGTAGTACATCTAGAAGCATTTCAAGTGAAATAGAAATTCAAACAGTACTTCAGTTCACCAACAGAAAGTCTGCTCTGTGCTGTGTTGCCTGTATTGCCTACGTCTCAGTTTGCGTTCAGGCTTAGATCAGTCTGAAGGTAACTGATAACATCAGGACTTCTGAGAATACCTCAATTGTCTTCATACACGAAAGTTGCCTTTGCCAGTAAGAACACTGCAAAATAAATAGATTAATGTATACAGAAGGAACAAGGGAGATTTGTGTTTTTCAATGTTATAATGATAAAATGTCCTCTTGTCCTATCAAAACTTGCCAGAAATATCAGCTCACCTATGGACTGAAGTTACTATAGAAAGAGGAATAAGTATATAATCCAGTAAAAACGACAATAAAGATATAAAACAACAATTGTAAGGTGAGGGAGAACATCCAGTAATTACCTTTATTAACAAGACGGAAACTCAGGGAAGAGTGAGAAGGTAAAGATGCAAAGGGAGAGCGAGAGAGGGAGAGAGGAAGAGGAGAGGGAAATGGGAGAGGGAAAGAGTCGGGAGGGATATAATGAGGGATAAGTAATCGGAGTGGGTGAGGGAAGAGAGGGCAAGGGCAAACATGAGGATAAATGAAAAGAAAGGAGGATAAGAGAGAAGAAAACAGGTAAAGGAAGTAACGAAGGAAAGAGAATAAGAGAATGGGAGAGAGAGAGAGAGAGAGAGGGAGAGGGAGAGAGAGAGAGAGAGAGAGAGAGAGAGAGAGAGAGAGAGAGAGAGAGAGAGAGAGGGGAGAGAGAGAGAGAGAAGCGTGAGGTAGAGAAATAGAAAGTGAAGCAATTCAGTAAATAATTGTTATTGTTGTTGTTGTTGTTGTTGTTGTTGTTGTTGTTGTTGTAGTTGCTTCTTCTTCCGAACCAGAGATGGCGCCCTTCTTTTCTCCCTTCTTCCCCTTCAGAATTGAGGGGGATCTTTGGAACGGTGCGTGCGTAAAGCCCCCACCAGGTAACCAGTACTCGGAGCAGCCACATTTACTCAGTTCAGAAATAAGAATCGGAGCCGGGGTCGCTCCGACCTCTTGGGAAAGGGTATGAAGCGTCTAGCGTCTACAGACATTGTGATTAAACGCGACTGTGCCATGTAATCAGAATCTCACTTCAACCCTCACAAAATTCAGAATGGATCAAAGTAAGGGGAGAAAGAAAATTAAACTCTTTTCATTGCATACTGTGGGTGTATCAAAACACTCCACATTTGTGTTTGTGGTCTATGCAAGAGTTGTAATGACATTGCATGCATTTTGCGTACCTGGTTACATTCCACACGAGAATGGTAAATCTCGGGATATTGCTCGTGCCGAATCCACGGGGAGGTGACTTGAACCTACAGCAGTTATTATATTTACCCTGTGGGGTGGCTCCTATTCATTATGAACACAGGTAACCCTTACCGGGTGGGCAAGAATGTGGTATGAATATGAAAGTCATTGAACATATAACCTTGGAAAAATTAAAGAAAAAGAAAAAGGTTACTGATAATATATATATATATATATATATATATATATATATACATATATAATATATATATATATACATATATAATATATATATATACATATATATATGTTTATATATATATACATATATATATATATATATATATATATATATATATATATACAGATATATATATATATATATATATATACTGTATATACATATAATATATATATATATATATATATATATATAATATATACTGTATATACATATAATATATATATATATATATATATATATATATATATATATATATATATTTAAGAGTATTACAGACACCTGAGAGAGAATGCGGGTGGGGAAGGGCAAACGAAGATGTATTAGG
>NC_134790.1:38726336-38731336 GCF_046742065.1 Oratosquilla oratoria | reverse complement strand
TCTCGCTTCCACTTCCCTTCCTTTGCGATTTTCTTCCAATTACACTTCATCTAGGGATGTGTCGCTTATTCTAATTGGTGTCTTTCTTCTCTGCATATAATTTACCCCTTCCCCATCGTATCAGTTCTGCTTGTGTGTTTCTCTTTGTTATCCTGGTTTACCTAGTGTCTCTTAGATATTTTCTTATGTAACACCATCGGGACCCAGGAATTGCATACTAGATTTTACGGAAAATGAATAAGGTAAATGAACGTGGACTTTTAAAAATCACAGTTTACTCTCTGGGAAGATAATGCTCTCTGATCTTCTCCAGCCGCCCTTCATCATCAATTCGCCTCCCATTCTCTCTCTCTCTCTCTCTCTCTCTCTCTCTCTATCTCTTTATCTCTTATCTTTCTCTTTCTCTATCTCTCTATTAATCTATCTATATCTCTCTTATGTTTCTCTCTCCCTTTCGCTCTTCCTCATCTCTCTCTATCTATCTACTATCTATCTATCTATCTACCTATCTATCTATCTCTATCTTATCCTCTGTCTGTGGCTTGTTTTAATTTATTTCTTCTTCTTCTTCTTCTTCTTCTTCTTCTTCTTCTTCTTCTTCTTCTTCCTCCTCTTCTTCTTCTTCTTCTTCTTCTTCTTCTTCTTCTTCTCTTCTTCTTCTTCTTCTTCCTCTTTTCTTCTTTTTTCTTCTTCTTCTTCTTCTTCTTCTTCTTCTTCTTCTTCTTCTTCTTCTCTTCTTCTTCTTCTTCTTCTTCCACTTCTTCTTCTTCTTCTTCTTCTTCTTCCACTTCTTCTTCTTCTTCTTCTTCTTCTTCTTCTTCTTCTTCTTCTTCTTCTTCTTCTTCTTCTTCTTCTTCTTCTTCTTCTTCTTCTTCTTCCACTTCTTCTTCTTCTTCTTCCACTTCTTCTTCTTCTTCTTCTTCTTCTTCTTCTTCTTCTTCTTCTTCTTCTTCTTCTTCTTCTTCTTCTTCTTCTTCTTCTTCTTCTACTTCATGTCAATTAAGTTCTCTTTTGTTCTCATTCTATGCATAATCATCGGTCTCATCGTTGACCATCCGAGTAAGCAACCGTTAAATCCATTATTTCCGTGATGGTTTGAACTTGTATCTTAATCTTACACTCGGGTACTTTATAATATGACTATACCCCCTCCCATTCTTTCGCTCTACCCTTTTGTTAACTTTTTTTACCTTTTCTCTTGTCCTTCTGCCTCTTCCCAATTATTTTCTTTATTCCTTAAATATATATATATACATATATGTATATTTATATATATAATATAAATATATATATATATATATATATATATATATATATATGAAGTATGGAAGACAAATGAGTGGAAGGGCGGTGAGCTAAACACAGAGAACAGTTGGAGTTTTATTCACTGACGTTTCGTCCTTATCAGGACATTCTCAAAGTACTTTGAGAATATCCTGGTAAGGACGAAACGTCAGTGAATAAAACACCAACTGTTCTCCGTGTTTAGCTCACCGCACTTCCACTCATACTCCCTTGCTCAGTAAGTAATGAGTAAATGTCAGGAGAGACACTATTTGTTTTCATAAGCGTACAAAACTTTGTTTCCTTCAAAATAATTGCCTCTTGCATCTACACATTTCTGCATGCGTCTCTCCCAGTCCTGGAAGACTTCCTCAAAGTCCTTTTTCAGTAGTCCCTTCAGATAACTTTCCAATGCCTCTTTCAGTTCCTCTGTTGACTGGAATCTGGGTCATGCGTGGGAACAGGAAGAAGTCGCAAGGGGCTAGGTTAGGGCTGTAGGGTGGGTGTTGTACCACTTTCATTCCCCTGTCGGCCATCCAGGTGGTCATCAGCGTTGACTTGTGGCGTGGGGCATTGTCTTGGTGGAACCATCACTGACCACTCCACTGCTGAGGCCTCTTCTTCCTCATCTCCCTGAACCTTTTCAGAACAGTAAGGTAATATTCCTTATTGACGGTTTGACCCTGAGGAACCTATTCAACGTGAATGAGCCCCTGAGCACACTGACGTTTGCTCTCAGGGTCGTTGGTGAACACCCAATTCTCGTCGCAAGTCACTACCTTATTCAGGAAACCTGAATCAGCCTCTATCATTTCGAGAATGTCAGTGCAACATTCCACACGAAACTGCCCCTGGTCGTCGGAGAGGATCTTTGGCACGAACTTGGCACAGACTTTGTGGAGCTTCAGATCTTCGGTCAGAACTGTCTCTACTGTGCCAATACTAATACCAACAGCTTCAGATATCCTCACAGATATTCGACGGTCTTGTATCACTAACCTTTGCACTTCCTCAATGTTTTCCTCCTTGCGTGCACTTTTCGGTACTCCAGATCTGGGTTCATCCTCAACCTGTTCATTTCCTTCAGAAAATTTATTAAACCACCGATAGAAACTTTTTTGGCTCATCTGTTTATCCCCATAGGCATCCTTTAACATTCCATAAGCTCCTTGTTTGGTTTTCTTAAGTTTAACACAAAATTTGATGGCGTAACGTTGCTCCATGTTTCCCTGCATCTTGACAAGTGTTTACAGATCGGCAAACCGAATCAGACTGGTTCCATCACGTTCACTGCTGCACTCAGACCTACAAATATAGAAAGGTACCAGTTAGTCATTTTATAGAATATATGTATGTGTGCTTCACCATGAAGTAGTATTTTGATAAAATCACATTTAATGTCTTGCCTGACATTTTCTTATGATTTACTGAGCAAGGGAGTATATATATATATATATATATATATATATATATATATATATATATATGTATATATATATATATATATATATATATATAATATATATATATATATATATATATATATATATTGGGGGCGAAAGTTTTTTTTTTTTTTTTTTTTTCTTTGTCTTCCAATTTCGAGTCATTATTTTACCTCCTTGCCATACACGGGTTCCCTTCTTCTTATCCGTTTTCATTTTCCTCAATCGCAGTGCCTCTCTCTCTCTCTCTCTCTCTCTCTCTCTCTCTCTCTCTCTCTCTCTCTCTCTCTCTCTCTCTCTCTCTCTCTCTCTCTCTCTCTCTCTCTCTCTTTCCCCTTTCCTTTCCTCTCTTCCCCTCTTCCTTTCTCCCTCTTTCCCTTCCTCTCCCTCTCCCTTTCTCTCTTTCTTCCCCTCTCTTCCTTTCTCTCTCCCCATCTCTCCCTCTCCTCTCCCAATATGATCTATCATTATTGGTTGCCGAAACTCGTCTCCAGCCCACCTTATCACTGCCGTTGTCTTCGTCGTCGTAATAAACATTACTAATACTTACTTCAATCACCACCACAGCTGCAATCGACAGGGCTCTAATACCACCATAACCACCACCAACATCCACACTCACAGCACATCCACACCCGTATCCACACTCACATCCGCACCCAAAGACACCCTCATCCCACACATACTCTCACACTCCTGCGCACGCTCGAATCCACACATCCGCACCCAAAGACCTACACCCACACTCATATCCACACACCCGCACGCTTACATCTAAACCCGCATCCATAACCAACGCCACTCCCACAGCCGCCCTCCGACTGAATGCTTCCGAGAGTTTATCGGCCCAGTAACTTTCGGTCGCGAACTGTCTCATATCGCTCACTTCAACGTAAACTTGCACAGCGGCAACGAACGGCAAAGAAAAACAAAGCGAGGCAGGAGGAACGCGTTCCCAAACCCAAACGCAGATTTCCTCAAGTGTTGAACAAGGAGTCTCGGTTTCGATCCTTTGCATCGGACGCTCTTTGCTTGGCCTTCTTGACCTGCTTCATATGACCCAGTCAGGGCTTGAATGATATCCTCAAGTTTGATTCCGTGGCTCGGACATACGAACGTCTTTTCATCGAGGTCGATTCTAATCATCGGACATTGCGTTGTATTGTCGGGTTTAGTGCTTGCGATGGCTATTTATTTATTTTTTTTTTTTTTTAATTTTACTATCTGTTTTATTCATGTAATTATATTGTTATTTATCAATTTATTGTTTACTTATTTTTTGATTATCTGTCTACTAATATATCTGTTTTATTTATCTATACATGAATATATATATATATATATATATATATATATATATATATATAAAAGCTTTTATTATTTTATCTATTTGTTTGCCTACTCATATACGAGCATCTATATATATTCATTTATTATTTTATTTGTTTATAAATTTGTCTTTATTTTCGCTAGTCCTCCTTTTGGAACTGTACTTCGAGAAGACAGAATCGAATTAAAAAAAACATTTATTTCTCTCTCGCCTTCTATTCCTCCCTTTAGAGCTGTACTTTCAGAAGACGGTCGATTCAAACATTCAAGACACGTAGAAAAATAAATGAATAAATAAGAAATATATATTACCCTGGCTACTTAAGCTGTTTTTTTTTCGTGCAGGTGGTAGTCGACAGCAGCTGGTCGTGAGATCCAGTGAGTGTGAGATTAGAAACAAAATTGAACTGATTCCAAATGTGAACAGTTCTCATCCTCCACCCCATTCTTAAAGGGTGGATAGATTTCAACCCATCTCAAGGCTAGCATGTAATCCCGTCAATACGGTGAAGCACTTTGATGTTTTTACTCTGACTAGGGAAACAAGTGATTTGATGCAGAAAAGAGGGTGGGGGTGGGGGACGCCTATCGAGACCCTCTCAGACCACAGTTCGACTCTCCTGCGACCCCGTCTTAAGCTGAATGAAGTCGCTTCTTTCCTGAGCCAGAATAAAACATATGATGTCCGTCACCGTGTTGAAGGTCCTAATTACATGTAAATGAGATCGAGGCCTTTATCGTCTGCCAATAGTGTTCGCAGCCTGCGGGAGGGTCTGAGCGTAGTTAGTTATTTAGAGTTTATGTTAATCTTCTTCATCCTATTCATTGGCCCTTTTAGAATAAATCTTTTTTTTTTCTGGGGTTCTGTAAAATGATTGGGTCTTCACTAAAACGAAATAACTAAATCAACCCTTTGTTAGCTCAGTAGCCCAGTGATACTGTGTC
>NC_134790.1:38711336-38713836 GCF_046742065.1 Oratosquilla oratoria | reverse complement strand
GTGTGCAAGAAATCACAGGTGAAAATACAGGAGTATGTTACTCACAGAAAAAACACATATATAGACATAACTATATATGCACTTCTACATCTGTGTTGCAATTTGGTTACATGATATATTACCTCTGGACGGCTCTTCGCCTTTCAGGCTTTCGGAGCACTCTGGGATGGAATTGAGGGAGAGAGGGAGTGGGGGTGGGTGGAGTTAGAATGGAGAGAAGGAGAGCCTGGTGGAGGAGTATGGCGTGTTGGGGGAAGAGAAAGGACGATGAGCCGGGGGGGAGGGGGGGGGAAGGTGATGTCAAGGTTGGGTAGCAACGAGAGTGCGTACCTGGTGGAGGACTGTTGGAGTTAGGGATAAAAGGTGGGAGTTGGAAATGGAGAAGCTGTTCGCGAGAGTATACAGAATTATGATGGCGGTGGTGATGATGATGATGATGCTCATGGTGTTCGCTGTAGCGGTAAATGATGCCCCTTTTGAACTGGAGAACCGGTGATGGTGGTAGACGGGGTGGCGATATGTTGGTGTTGTCAGCCAGAAGCTTTTATGACGAAGATGGTGTTGCCAAAAGTCTTGGTGGTGTTGTCAAAGGTGTTGGTGGTGTTCGTGACAATGGTGGCAGCCTTGGTCGATCGTCGTTTATATATGATTTCCTTCCGGCAATTGGCTTCACTCAACATGATCAAAGTTAAACAAGAGCCATCTCACATCTCCTCTTCTCTTTCCCCTTACCCCATCCTTATCTTTCTTATACTACCCCGCCTCCTCTCCTTTCTCCTTCTCCCAACTTCTCATCTTGCTCTTCTAATGCTTCCTCCTCCTACGCTTCCTTCCCCTCCTTCCTTCCTTCTTCAGAAAGAAACTGCGAAAGGATGAATGGATGACACGGAATGGATAGAGCTGAGTGGATGAGGACGAAGTCAGCGTTATGACGAGTTTATATGGCTTTCTGCCCTGTAATGGATGAGAACTGTGCCCCGCTGCGCTGCATTTTACTCACGCAGTGTGGCGGGAGACAGGCGAATCTTTCTTTTTCTAAGGTGATGAGATGGGAGGAGTGGTATGAGGAGATCTGTTCCCTCCCTGCTTTGCCTGTCCACCCTACTTGTTAGGATACTCTAGTCTAGGCGAACATCTAGAACACCGAGGGAAACCACTAGACAGAAATACATAGAATACAGTAATTTGTTGGCGGAGAATTAAGTTAAGTGGTGATGGGTAGAGAACGAGAATTTAGTGAGAATATCATCCTATACCTTATCACATACCAGGATAACATGACCTATGTGATTCCATCTCTTGGGCGTGATGTTATTTGTAAGGATAGAGACTCTGTCTCTTGCCTACGAACTGCACCATGCCACAACCGATGCACACCGCCTACATGCCACCAAATCACCTCAGTCTCAGCTATGAGGCCGAATACCCACAATGAGGCCGGCCCTCGAAATAGCGGCCCTTGCTGATGAAGCCATTTGGACGAATCAGCTGGACTTCGTCCGTTCACTGACCGCGGCGGTGGCGGTGGCGGCGGCGGTGGCGGCGGCGGCTGGCAGAGGCGGAGGAAGCAGCTGGATATCTGCTTGCGGTTGCATGACGTTTCCCTCTATTCCCTCCATTCCCTCCTCCCCATCCACTCTTTCTACTTTCTTCTCTCTCTCTCTCTCTCTCTCTCTCTCTCTCTCTCTCTCTCTCTCTCTCTCTCTCTCTCTCTCTCTCTCTCTCTCTCTCGTCTCCCTGTCCTCCTTCGTCTCCCTATTGTCCTTGATTTTCATACCTTCTCTGTCTCCCTGCTCTTCCTCCCTTCCCTAGTTTTACTTCCCTCTCCTATCATTTTTCTTCCTTCCATTCCTGGTCTTAACCTTCTCCCTCCTCCTCTCCCACCAAATCCTCCTTTATCTCTTCCGAACCCTCTACTATCTCTTCCTCCCTATTTTCTTCCCTTTTTTTTTTCTTTACTTTCCCTTTCCTTCCTCCTCTTACTCCTGTCCTTTCTCTTCATCTTATCCTTTCACTGTCCCCATTCTCTATGCCTTCTTCTTCATACTTTTTTCTCCTCCCCATCTCTTTTTTTTTTCTCCTTCTTTCCACTCTTTGCACCTCTCTTCCTTGATTTTCTTCTTTTTTTATTTTTTTTCTATCTTCCCAGTTTCCCCTCTCCCCTTTCCCTAGGGTACTCTTCTCACCTTCCTCGCTTCCCCCTTCCTCCTTCACTTTTCCCTCTTCCCTCTTTCCCCTTCCCTCTTTCCCCTTCCCCCTTCCCTTTCCCCCTTCCCCTTTCCCCCTTCCCCATTCTTCGTTCCTCCTTCCCCTTACCCCCTTCCCCCTTCTCTTTCCCCCTGTCCACTCCTCCCGTTCCCACTTCCCCTCATCCTCCCTTTCCCCCTTCCCCCCTTTCCCCCTTCCCCCTTCCCCCTTCCCCTTTCCCCTTCCGTCCTCTCACCTTCCCTCACTAGAATAAAGGGGTTCGACGATATGGAGAGAAGTAGGGCGCAGGCGA
>NC_134790.1:38683836-38696336 GCF_046742065.1 Oratosquilla oratoria | reverse complement strand
AAACACGACTATGAAAAACTCCTCAATAAATATTTAGGTCTATACAAACTTGATCCATTTATTAAGAGTATATATGATAATTACTGTAAGGAATAAAGTCACCCACTCCTACACTTCAAGACTTGACCTGACCTGATATAATAAGCTTAAATGGTACCCTTTCCATAAGTCAAACCTTTCTCATGTGTATACGAGTATATATCTCATCTTACTCTGTACTTATTCATTCTATTATAATCCTTGAAGATGTGAACAAATATCACGAAAGCGCTCGGATTCCAAGAATTTGTCTATTCCCTGTGGTATTCAGCATATACATATGTATATATACATATACATATATATATATACATATATATATATATACATATATATATATATAAATCTTACACACGTTCGTGTATATCATCCTCTCCCTCCCATACCTGTACATGCACGGTCAGAATTTGTACATTTGAGCGAGCACGCACATTCACACTCCGTCGCTCTGACACACACACATGGGTACGCACACACACTTGCTCATGCTTGCACATGTACTGATACACACATACACGCGTGCATACACACACACACACACACACACACACGTTCATACATGTTTACATGAATTGTGAATGTTAACATGAAAAAATGAGTGAATGTTTATGTAATATACTGTGCGTATGTGTCTCTCAAGCTGCGAGCGTCAGTCCCGACGTCCGGACTTCCCCCGGTCCGGCTTATCAGATTCCTACCGGGCAAAGCATCTGCGGAATACCGCTCCAGACGAAGAAGGACACCAGTCATTCGCGACTTATCCGGACTGCAATGCGGATTGCTGAAATTGTGAATAAGAATTTATTTCAGAGGTTCTGATTTGTAGATTTCATTGTTGACATTCATGGGGAGTGAGTTCTTTTAACCATGCATATATACGTATCTGGGTATGTAAGTGTATATGCATGTGTATACATGTGTGCATATGGATGTGTATATGGAGATATACGTTGTCCTTTTCTTCTTATTTCTCATCCAAATCCCTCTTTCTTTATCCTCCTCCATATCCACCTCCTTCTCCTCTTCTTCCTCCTATTCTTCCTCGTTCTTCCTCTGTTCTGTGCATCTCCTTCCGTTGCCGGTGTGATGTACCAGCGTGTCAGCATTCTCAAGATTTGTGTCTTACCTTTTGAAACACGCACATATAATATTTTCTTCCGTTGCTACCTTCTCCTCTCCTTCTCCCTCTCCCTCTCCCTCTCCATCTTCTTCTCCTTCTCCCTCTCCTTCTCCCCTCCCCCTCCCTCTCTCCCTCCCCCTCCTTCTCCATTTCCCTCTCCCCCTCCTCTCCATCTCACTCTCATTCTCACTCTCACTCTCACTTTTCCTTTCACTCTCCCTTCCACTCTCCCTTTCATTCTCCCTCTTCCTCTCCCTCTCCATCTCCCTCTTTCACTCTTCCTCTCACTCTCCCTTTCACTTTCACTTTCATTCTCCCTCTTCCTCTCCGTCTCCCTTTCCCTTTCACTCTCTCTTTTACTCTCTCTTTCACTCTTCCTTTCACTTTCACTTTTATTCTCTCCCTCTAACCCTCCCTCTCCCTCTCCCTCTTACCCTCCCTCCCCCTCTCCCTCACTTCTCCATGGCCTAAAGCTCTCTTTCGGTTAGGCGCTCTCTTACATTATTCTCTTCACGTGTCACGCCACCTCTGGTGGGCCCTGTTCATCTGTAACTCTGCATTCGCCTTTTCCTCTGAACTTGTTTCTCGTTTCTCCTTTTAGAATCTTATCTTCGCCTCCAAATCCACAGACTCCTCGGCTACTTATTTCCCTCAAGCAAGATTTTTCTTGATGTCCATAGTTAATTTCGTTACAGATATAAAGTTTCCGTTTTATTCAAATTAATTATTTTTGTCACGCTTGTGTACGGGTGAACATAATATCTTATAAAAAAAAAAATCAGCACTTGCAAGAAATGTAAGAAATAAAGGAGGGATTGTGTATTTGCATCACAGTACTTGTGTGTTCCTTTATATACACATGCATGGATGTGCGCACGCAGGCGTGTTTGTGATTCCCCATGGTCTTGGATCACGTGTTGGACTCGTAATCGACAGCTATTTCCCTCCCCCAAGAGAGCTTAGAGCTCATATATGACCGATATATGGGTAATCCTGTGAACTTACACGCACACACTCCCCGCCCACGAGAGTTGGAGTAACGACTTGCAGCGCAGCGATACTGAAATGATTTCAGCCCTGGGCGGGATTCGAACAAAGACCACCGTAGTGGCAGCCGGAAACTCTAACCACTGCCCCACGAGTCGTGTATGTGTGTATGTATGTTTATGTGTGTGTTTGTGTGTGTGAATACAGTGTATACAAGACATAAACGTTCCATTAACGTGCATAATAGATGTTTATGTAAATAGAAGAAATGTCCTCCTTCTGGAGAGGGGAGGAGTCCTCTCCTCCGTTGATATCTGATCACATGAACTTAGCGAGATGGTGTCCTCCTCCTCCTCCTCCTCCTCCTCTTCTTCCTCTTCCTCCTCCTCCTCCTCCTCCTCCTCGTCCTCCTTCTCCTTTTCTTTCTCCTCTTCTTTCTCCTCTTCCTCCTCCTCCTCCTCCTCCTCCTCCTCCTACTCCTCTTCTTCATCTTCCTCCTCATCTTCCTCTTCCTCCTCCTCCTCCTCCTCGTCCCCTTCCTTCTCCTCCTTTTCTTTCTCCTCTTCTTCCTCCTCCTCCTCCTCTTCTTGCTCTTCGTCCTCCTACTTCTCCTCGTATTGCTCCTCGTCTTCCTCTTTGTCCTTGTCCTTCTCTTCCTCTTCTTCCTCCTCTTCCTTCTCTTCCTCATCTTCTTCCTCTTTGTCCTCCTCCTCCTCCTCCACCTCCTTTTCCTCCTCCTCTTCGTCTTCCTCCACGTCTCCCTCCTTGTCCTTCTCTGCTTCCTCCCCTCCTCCTCCTCCTCCTCCTCCCCATTCCCTCCCACTTAACTCCTTCCTTTTCTTCTTTTCCTTCTATTTTTTGTAATTCTCCTCCTATTCCTCCTACTCCACCTGTCTTTCCTTCTCTTTCCTCTCCTCCTCGTCCTCCTACTCCTCCTCCTCCTCCTCCTCATCGTCCTTCTCTCTCTAATCCCATCGCCTTTATGTTCATCGTTTTTATTCCGATGCTGAGGCGCATTAAGCCTTAATGCCATGGACTCGTGTACAGCTGTAAGCATTCTCCCCTCTGTGGCGGTAATGCCCCCACGGCATTATAATATCCCCAACGCCACCGAAAGGTTGGGGAGATCACGAGCAGCTGAATAAAATCGGCGGGAGGCAGTCAGGATGAAAGGTAAAGTGCCACCCGGTAGGTAAGAGGTAACTTTGTCTTTATGGTGAGCCCGTCTTCAGTCCCACCCGATGCCCCCAGAGGCCTTAGTTCGACCCTCAGTTGTGTATTTTGTGACAGCCACTTGCCCTGGCCTTGCAAGCACTTAGGGCAAAGGTGACGGCTGGTGGCCTCTGCTTCACCTAAGCACCCTCTTGGGTAAGCTCCTCTCATGAATTACTTTATGAATTTGGTTTTCATGTCCACTTGCCGTGTATTGGTTATTGTGTTCCTCAGGAGCTCTGCGTTGGGAGAAGGACCTCACACGACTGAACGGGAAGTTCTCTGACTCTTGCGAAATTTGTCCTGCGCCTCAGACCAGAACCAAAACCCTCACAGCGATTTTTTCCAAGTAGATAGGATCCTTCCTCTTCTTCTTTTTTCCTCACCCCGCCTTATGATTCAAGTCTCCATCATCTCCAACATCATCTACACTATCCCCAACATCATTTCCATCGTCTCCAACATAATCTCCAATATCATCTCTCTCATAATTTACAACATTATCTCCAACATGATCTCCAACACTGTTTCCAACACCATCTCCAACATTATCTCCAACATAATCTTCAACATTATCCCTAACAGCATATCCAATACCATCGCCAACAACATATCCATCATTATCTCCAATATGTCCAACAACATCTCCAACATATCCAACAACATCTCCAACATATCCAACAGCACCTCCAACATCTCCACCAACATCTTCACCAATATCAAGATCTCCAACAGCATCTCCCTCTCCAGATGTCACGAGATTCCAGCTCCATATATAAGCCCCTGTATCCTCCATTGGAGAAGGAGGAAGAGGAGGAGGAGGAAAATAAGAAAGAATAAGAGAAGAATAAGGAAGAGGAGCAGAAGAATAAAAAAACGGAGGAGAAAAAAAAACGAAGGAGGAGATGGAGGAAGAGGAAGAGAAGAATAAGGAAGAAGAGGAGGAGAATAAGTAAGATGAGGAGGAGGATAAGGAAGGAGGAAGAGGAGGAGAATAAGAAAGAGGAGGAAAAGAAGAAAAGACAAACGTTTCTGTTCTTCTCCTTTCTTTCCGATTTTCGTTCCACTTTTTCCCACCTCTCTCTCTCTCCCTTTCCTCTCTCCCCAATCCTATTCCTCATTATTCTCCTCAACCTAATCTTTCTTCTCCTTGTCTTAATTTTTCTTCTCCTTGTCTTCTTCATCGCCCTACTTTTTCTAATAAATGTCCTCATATTTCTCCTGTTCTTTTTCTTCTTTTTCTTCCTCCTACCCCTCCTCCATCGACTCCTTTCCCTCCTCCTGTTCCTCTCTCTCCTCTTGTTCATTCTCTTCTTCAAATCCTTTGCTTCCTCTTTCTCACACAGCTACATCACTTCCTGTTTTTCTGATACTTTTCTTTTGCCTTCTCCCATTCTTCCCTTTTTGTCTTCTTCTTTCAAGCCCTCCATTCCGTATTCCCCTCCCCATCAATCCAGGCATTTCCCTTCCTTCCTCTTCCTTCCTTCCTTCCTTCCTTCCTTCTTCCCTATCCCCCTCCCCTCCTTCACATCCCCTTCCCTCCTCCCTATCCCCTCCCCTCCCCATCTCTTCCCCCCTTCCTTCATCCTCTCCCACTTCATCCCCTTCCTCTTCCTCCATTTCCCTATTTTCCTCCATTTCCCTATTTTCCTCCTCATTCCTTCCCCTCCTCTCCATCTCCTCCTTCCTGAGTCTGCCTTATATTACTCTCTCCCCTCCTCTCCACCTCCCCTTTCCTTCGTTCTTTTACCTTCTTTCCATCTATTCCCCATCTTTCTGTGTATTCATACCTCACTCCACTCCCCTCCTGTTCCCTCCTCAATCCTCTTTTCCCCTTCCCACCCTTCTCACCCTTCTCCTCCCCACTTTACTCCAGCCTCCCCTCCCCTCCCCTTCCCTCCCCTCCCCCTTTTCTCCCCCCTCTCCACCTCTACCCATAGACTCCCGGGACGTTTCCTCCCCCTCCTTTCCCTTTCCTCCTCCCTCCTCCCTTAGGGCTCTCCTTGTCACCACGCCTTCCTCCTCGGAATCCAAAGGGTGGGGGGGGGGAAGAGGAGGAGGAGGAGGAGGAGGAGGAAGTGGAGGTGAAGGAGACGAGGAAGTGGTAGAGAGGCTCTCCACAATGATTGGAGGATGGATGGAGACGCGGCGTGTGTGTAATGTGGTGAATTAAGATGGAAGGAGGTGACTTTGAAGAACCAAATGGTCGGGAGATTGAATCCCGGACTAGGCAAAGTAGTGTTTGCGCAGTCTGTGTGTGTATGTGTGTGTGTGCGTGTGTGTGTGTGTGTGTGTGTGTGTGTGTGTGTGTGTGTGTGTGTGTGTGTGTGTGTGTGTGTGTGTGTGTGTGTGTGTGTGTGTGTGTGTGTGTGTGTGTGTGTGTGTGTGTGTGTGTGCGTGTGTGTGTAGAGGGGGCATGGCTGGTGCGCTTCGTAAGTATGGTTGTACATATGGATGTACGAGGTATATGTGTAGAGATAAGTGTATGTGTGTAGGGGATGTATATGAGTGTGTATGGTTCATTTGTGCATGTGTATACGTGTTTGTGTGTCCCTGTGTACATACTTGCATATATGTGCCCTTGTTCGTGTGTGTACTTGCCTGTGTGCTTGTATGTGTGTATGCAGTGATACTGTATACACACACATATACTCACACACATACACACACACACACACACACACACACACACACACACACACACACACACACACGCACGCACGCACGCACGCACACACATACATACATATATATATATATATATATATATATATAATATAAACACACACGCATATATAAATATATATATATATATAATGTATATATCTATATATATATAATGTATATATATTATATATATAATATATATATATATATATATATATATATGTATAATATCTGTGTGTGCGTGTGCACGTGTATGTGTATGTGTGTGCGCGCGCGCGTGTGTGTTATGAGTATGTGAGTGGACGGGGGTGCGGTACGTACCCGCGCGCTCACGCCTGCCTTCAACTCCTTGTTGTGCGTCATCATATCTGTTCTTGTTTGCGTGCGTGCATGCGTGCGTGCACGTGTAGATGTATGCAGTCGTGTAACAGTCATACGTATATTCATGGACCGGTGAGCTTGCATGTGCTTGCAGTCATAGGATTGGTTTGTGGGCTCTTATATACATATATCTTCATTTGCTCAGTGTCGAGGGAAATTGTGTTTGAGGATGAGTAACTGTACGTGCTCGCGCGCGTGTGTATGTGTGTGTGTGTGTGTGTGTGTGTGTGTGTGTGTGTGTGTGTGTGTGTGTGTGTGTGTGTGTGTGTGTGTGTGTGTGTGTGTGTGTGTGTGTGTGTGAGATTGTGTGTGAGCACCTACATGTGTGTGTTTTTCTGTCACGTCTATGTACGTCTGTCTGACTGTCTGTCTACCTGTCTGTCTGTTAATCTGTCTGTCTGTCTTTCTGACTGTCTATATCTGTGCGTTTGTGCATGTATGTTTACCCTGTAGATGTGTATGACCATATGTGTTCGTGTATATTTGTTTCTACGTTCATGTATATAGGTTTGCGCTGAATATGTGTATGTATGTGTAAGCTCGTGTACAAATATTCAAATGAATGTGCGTGTGCGCATGCATAGACCTGTGTACCCTGACTATATGCGTCTGCTCACACACAAATGCATACATACTCTTCTTATGTATGCATACGTCTCCGCTCGGGAACGTCTCAATGTTCGCGTGTGCGTGAATGACATGACATTTTAATTGCCATTAAATAACGAAAACTCGTCTCTAATTGAGGGAGAAAGAAGTTGCAAGGAAGCAATGAAATATTCATCACCTCCATAATCTGGAGGTGCAATTATTATGGAGGGAGTGTGTGGGTATGTGGAGGGGAGTGGAGAGTCTAGTCCGCAATTACGAGTTGGAGTGATCGTAATTGCGGAGGGAATATTGTGCGCTGCTGCGGATCTTGGGCTCCATTGATGCATTTACATGCTCCAGAGGTCCTCCTTGTGACGGCCATGCAGGTGGAAGACTTGTGGAGGTGGAGGAGATGTGGATTAGGAAGAGTGAAAGTGAAAGGATGGAGGTGGATGAGTTTGGCTGAAAAATGGAATTGGTGGAGTAGAGGGGTTAGTGGATGGGTAGAGGTGGGTAAATGTGGTAGAAAGAGTGGATGAGAGTAGAGTATATGTAGAGGGAGGGTGGAATGGGAGGTTGGAAGTGGAGGGAATGTATGTGGAATAGTGGATGCAGAGTAGTGGATACTGATGAGTGGAAGTGGAAGAGTGGAGGCTGTATGGTTGAAGTTGAATTGTTAATGTGGAAATATGGAAGTGGAGAAGTTTTTTTATGGAATAGTGGGGTATAAGAGTTGAAGTGGAGGAATAGAGGTGGAGTAGTGGATTTGGAAGAATTGAGGTAAAAAAGTGGAAGGGGTGGTAGCGAGTAGGCCTATTCTGGTTCGGTTGGTGTTTGTCTAATGGAATATTTAAGTCGTTAATTTTATCTAATTCTATTTCATCTAATTATTAACCAATTATTTTTTATTTTATTCTATTTGTTTTTTTGTATCCAACATTGATATGAAAAAAAAATTCCTGTCGTTCTTCTTGCTTTATCAATGTAACTTAAAATAACTCAACAATTGGCTAGATCGATCGTGCAAGATATAGTAATTGTAACTACTAGTGATCCATGAATTGAATTGGAGGCCGTGGTCGGTTACCTGTGGGCCGCGGGTCACCTGCACGAGAGAAGTGACATTTTCCTGAGGTAAATCCCTTGCATACAGTGACCAGACTTAGCATAATTATGCTAAATTTAGCCTAATTTCCCATAAAATGGTGGTACTGTATATTAATAAAGAACATATAACAGAAACTGAACATATTAAGAGGACTAAAAGATTTAACATTATTTTTGCCCGTCAAGCATAATTTCAGCTGTTGATCACCCTGGCCACATGCCACATCATATTAATCAGCCTTTCCACCTGATTTCCCACGTATGTCTCCTATTTATGGACTGCTATTCATAGAGCCCCTGGAGACAACCACTTCCACGCTGAATAGAATTATCGGGCGTCCACTTTGGTTTGTTGACAAGCCCCCCCCCCCTCCCCTCATATCCCTCTTTTGGCTCATCACAAGTTGAGAACCACATACTTAAGGTTTAAAAGCGAGACACGGGATTGGAGCCCATACAAAATGGAGCTAAGTCACACAATATAATCCAATGGATTTCGATAATACGGTCCCACGCACCAGCCGTTTTCTCCAAGAGGGGAAGGAGGGGGACTTTGATTTCTCTCTCTCTCTCTCTCTCTCTCTCTCTCTCTCTCTCTCTCTCTCTCTCTCTCTCTCTCTCTCTCTCTCTCTATCTATCTATCTATCTCTCTCTCTATCTCTCTCTCTCTCTATCTATCTATCTATCTATCTATCTATCTATCTATCTCTCTCTCTATCTCTCTCTCTCTCTATCTATCTATCTATCTCTCTCTCTCTCTCTCTCTCTCTCTCTCTCTCTCTCTCTCTCTCTCTCTCTCTCTCTCTTTTTGGCTCATACGATCCCGTAAAATGTGTGTGTGTTTGTGTGTGTGTGTGTCTGTGTGTGTGTGTGTGTGTGTGTGTGTGTGTGTGTGTGTGTGTGTGTGTGTGTGTGTGTGTGTGTGTGTGTGTGTGTGTGTGTGTGTGTGTGTGCGTGAGTGATACCATATATCACATCAGAATAACCGTGTTAACTGAAACAGATTAGTCTGAAGCTGGCCAGTTCCATTTAACATCGTGGAGTGGATAGGGAGGTGTGGAGGGGATGAAAGGAGGAAGGAAGGATGATGGGAGGGTAGATTGGAATAGAAGTGAGGAGGGGAGGAGAGGTGGAGAGTGGATGACGAAGGAAGGGAACGGAAGTTGGGAGCAGGTGAGACCAGGGTAAGGAGGCGGAAGTCGGGTGGAAGGGGTGGAGGATGTGTGGAAGGGATGAGAAAATAAGGAGGGATAAAGGTACAAAAAAGGGGTGGGGAGAGGGAAAGAACATAGGAACATAAGAATGGAGACTGCAAAAGACCATAAGGTCTACACTAGGCAGTTCCATGTCCCTTACCATCCGTCATCCCTATGCATAAAGTTATCTTCTTGTAAAACAACCTATTGTTTCAATGCCCACTACATGGTTACTAAGTCTAGCCAATTCTTCAACCACTCAGTTGGTAAACCAGTTATTGCCTATATCCTTCATAAACCTAAGAATAAGAGGAAGGACATGGGAAAATGTATGTGGATGCTGGTAAAGGAGAGGAGGCTGACGACGGAAAAATGAAACCTGCAAGGAAAAGAGGGATGAAGAAAGATACATGTGGAAGGTACAGAAGAGAGAGAGAGGGGGGGTGGTAAAGAGTAGGGAGATGAGCGGTGAGGTTGGAGGGAGTGGGGAGATGTCATCGATGAATGGTAGGGTCTCACATTTTGGGAAGAATATCACGCTGCGGAGAGTCATGTTTGACCCCCGTCCCCCATTCAAACAGGTACTCAGAAGCGTTTTGGCACCGACACGTCGTTAATAGCGAAGAGAGAGCCAGCCCAGTTAACCCATTCAACTCCGATGACAAGATTCTTGTCATTTGGTCAAATAAAACAAAAAATCATAAAACACCAAAATGTTTGATCAAACACCAGAAAAACATGACGTCAGTTCTCGCTTCGCTGCGAGCGAAGCGAGGACTGACGTCATATTTTTCTGGTGTTTGATCAAACATTTTGGTGTTTTATGATTTTTGTTTTATTTGACCAAATGACAAGACATCTTGTCATCGGAGTTTAATGGGTTAAGTTTAACCTTTTCGCAGCGCACGGGTCTGCCCTGCGTGTAAATAAAGACTCCTGGCGTCAGCCGTGATGAATGTACGAGCAGTCAGTGGCAGTTCAAGCGCTGTTACGAGCAAGCGAGGAAACTAAGGTCATTTTTGTTTCCTTAACTTTGCTTCCTCGTTCCATCTCGGTCGAGTGATTTCCTTCTCCCGAAACGTGTTTATCTTTCCTGGCACTTTGATTTCGGTAAGTCTTTCATTGTTATTAGCATTGTTATTATTACTGTTATTGTTATTGGTATTTTTATTGTTATTACTGTTATTATTATTGTTATCATTATTGTTGTTGCTATTATGGTCGTCGTCGTCGTCATCGTCATCGTCATCGTCATCGTCATCATCATCATCATCATCATCATCATCATCATCATCATCATCATCATCGTCGTCGTCGTCGTCACCATCATCATCATCATCATCATCATCATCATCATCATCATCATCATCATCATCATCATCATCATCATCATCATCATCATCATCATCATCATCATCTAATTTTTCGTAGTCTATCGTCATAGTGCTTTGATTCTTTATTTCTTCAGTCATTTATAATGTAACGTATTGTTGCTTCAGCTATTATTGATATTGCTTCATATTGCTTCGAATATTCTTATTATGATATAATATTGCTTTGGATATTGTTAGTGTGACGTCATATTGCTCCATATATTCTCATGACGTCATATTGTTTCAGATATCCTTTGTATGACGTAATATTGCTTCGGATATTCTTAGTATGACGTCATATTGCTTCGGATATTCTTGGTATGACGTCATATTGTTTCAGTTGTTCTTAGTGTGACGTCATATTGCTCCAGCTATTTCGACTCTAGCAATATTTCGTCCCACGGTCCACAGAGCTTAATAACGTATTGCTCCAGCTTCCCATCGTGTATTGTAAGGCCCAAAGCAATGTCGCCCCTATTCTTGCTTTTATGGCCTTTTATTTATCCGAATGAAATTATCTGTGCTGATGTTGCTGGGACTATATAGACTGCAATGTTGTAACCTTCCGCGTCATTTTGATATCTCCATAGTGTAACGTTATGCCATCATGGTTTTCTATCGGCTGACGTCATTTCGTTTTGGTTTTATGTCCCGTTTCAATTTCCTATCGTGTTACGTCGTACCTCAATTTTTCTCTCTCTCTCTCTCTCTCTCTCTCTCTCTCTCTCTCTCTCTCTCTCTCTCTCTCTCTCTCTCTCTCTCTCTCTCTCTCTCTCTCTCTCTCTTTCTCTCTTTCTCCTTTTCGCTCTCTTTTTCTTCTTGGCGTTTTGATGTGCTCTCAAACTGACGGGCCAGATCTCCAACTCTTCATTGTCTGCGGATCCTATCGCTTCGGTTCATTATATTTCGGTGTCGGATCTCTTCCGCTCTCGATCCACCTCTCCGGCCGCGTCAGCGGCTCTCCTCCACATTATGGCCGCAGATCTCGCCTCGACTCCCCTTCAACCAAAATCTTCTTCGTCCTTCAGACTCCTCACCAAACAAGAACCTTTTCCTTCCGCATCGTCGCCTTCGTGTTCCATCCTCCCTCCTCCCTAATCCCTCCTCCCTCCTCCTTTCTCCCACCTCGTTTCTCCTTCCTCCTCCACCCTTCTTCCTCTCCCCTCCTCCCTCCTTCCTTCTTCCTCCTTCCTCCCTTCTTCCTCCTCCCGCCTCCCTTCTTCCTCCTCCCGCCTCCCTTCTTCCTCCTTCCTCCTCCCTTCTTCCTCCTTCCTCCTCCCTGCTTCCACCTCTCTCCTCCTTTCTTCCTCCTCACTCCTCCTTTCTTCATCCTCCCTCCTCCCATCTTCCTTCTTTTTTCTTCATCCCCTCCTCCATTCTTTCTCCTCCCTTCTCTCTTCTTCTTCCCCCTCCTCCCTTCTTCCTCCTCCCTTCTCCCTTTTTTCTCTTCCCTCCTCCCTTCTTCCTTCTCCCTTCTTCCTTCTCCCTTCTCCCTTCTCCCTTCTTCTTCCTCCCTCCACCCTTTTCCCTTCTCCTTCCACCCTCCCCCCTCTTCCCTCTTTTCTTCTCCCTCTTCCTTCTCCCTTCTTCCCCTTCTCTTCTCCCTTCTTCCTCCCTCCGTCTTCCTCCTTCCTCCTTACCTCTTCTTCCTCATTACTTTGTGTTTCCTCTTTTTTTCTTCCTCCTTCTCCCTCCTCCCTTCTCCCTCTAACGGTCCTCCCTCTCACCGTCCTCCTCCCTCCATCCTCCATCCTCCCTCTCCCTCTTATCCTCCTCTCTCCTCCCTACTCACTTCTCGCTCCCCCTCCTCCCTCCTCCCTCCCAGAG
>NC_134790.1:38666336-38673836 GCF_046742065.1 Oratosquilla oratoria | reverse complement strand
ATACGCACACACCCACCCATTCACCCATCCACCTACCAAGCCACCCAGCCACCCAGTATGTTTCCTAAACTATTAATCCGTGTTGACATTATCATCGTTTGTCATTATGAGAGTCATTGCGTGTACCAAACACCATCAGTGTCTACAGTTTTACAGCGGAGGTCGTCGGGCTGTTTCCACTCTTGGTAGGGTAGCCTCAGCCGAATGCGGACGAGGAAGAGGAAGCGGAGGTGGGGACAGGGGGGGGAAAAGACAGAAAAAGGAACAAGGGAGGGGGAAGATGAATCGTTTTCCTCCTCCTCCACCCCCTGCTCTCTCTCTCTCTCTCTCTCTCTCTCTCTCTCTCTCTCTCTCTCTCTCTCTCTCTCTCTCTCTCTCTCTCTCTCTCTCTCTCTCTCTCTCTCTCTCTCTCTCTCTCTCTCCCTCTCCCTCCCTCCCTCCCTCTCCCCTCCCCTCCCTTCACCTCCCTCCCTCTGGCTTTTGCGGTCTGCCTTCCTTCCTTCTCCCTTCCACTGCCATTTCCTCTCTTTCAACCTCCAAACCTCCATATATCTTTCCTTCCCTTTCTTCCCCCTTAAACCTCACTCCCCCATTCCTGTTCCCCCTTTCTTCCTGTCTTCATTCCTCCCTCTCTTTTTCCTTGCTTATTTCTTCCTCCTTTTCCTCTTTGCCTCCTCTTTCTCTTTCCATCTCTCTCCCCGCCTTATTCTCTCTCTTCCCTCTCTCCTTCTCTCCCTCCTTTTCTTTCTCCTTCTTCCCTTCTCTCTTTCCTCTACCTGGTATAGAATTAATCAGAAAAAATAACTGAATATGACATAACTGATCCAATGGATCAAAAACGGTTAAACCCGAATGAGTCTGAACCAGATAGACATTCAACACAGACCTCCTGTACCAGAGATGTTTCCATACGAAGTGAATGAAATCGTCCGTCTTTGGTTTGGACAGAACGAAAGAATACTCGGAGGACGCCTTGGTCCAGAGGAGACGAAGGTGTAGGAAGCGTTTATTCTGAAGAACCTCTTGTCGGCCGAGACTCCTTTCTTCTTCGGTCCCCCACCCTTTTTTTTTTACACTCTCTCTCTCTCTCTCTCTCTCTCTCTCTCTCTCTCTCTCTCTCTCTCTCTCTCTCTCTCTCTCTCTCTCTCTCTCTCTCTCTCTCTCTCTCTCTCTCTGCCCTCTCTCTCTCTCTCTCTCTCTCTCTCTCTCTCTCTCTCTCTCTCTCTCTCTCTCTCTCTCTCTCTCTCTCTCTCTCTCTCTCTCTCTCTCTCTCTCTCTCTCTCTCTCTCTCTCTCTCTCTCTCTCTCTCTCTCTCTCTCTCTCTCTCTCTCTCTCTCTCTCTCTCTCTCTCTCTCTCTCTCTCTCTCTCTCTCTCTCTCTCTCTCTCTCTCTCTCTCTCTCTCTCTCTCTCTCTCTCTCTCTCTCTCTCTCTCTCTCTCTCTCTCGCTCTCTCTCTCTCTTTCTCTCTTTCTCTCTCTTCCTCCCACTCCACGAACTTCTGGGTTGTTATTGTTTTCAATAAACTCTTTTCTCTCTAACTTTCTTCCTCCGCTCCTACTTCACCTTTACTTATTACTCTCCATCTTCTTCCTCTTTATTTTCCTTTTCTTTTTCCTATTCCTCCTCATTTTACTCTTCTCCATTTTCTTATTCCACCTCTTGCTTCTCCTATTCCTTCTCCTCTTCTTCTTTTCCTTTTGCTCTTTCTCCTCCTCCTATCCTCCTCCTCCTCCTCCTCCTCCCATTCCTCCTCTTCCTTCTCTTCTTCCTTTTCCTCTTCCTCCTCCTCCTCTTCCCATTCCTCCTCTTTTTTCCTCCTCTTTCATTTGTTCTTCCTCCTCCTATTTCTTCTTTTCTTCCTCTTCCTCCTGCTTTACCTTTTCCTTTTCTTCCTCCTCCCCCTCCTTCTTCTCCTCTTCCTCCTCCTCCTCCTTCTCCTCCTTTTCTTCCCATTCCTCCTCTTTTTCCCTCCTCTTTCATTTGCTCTTCCTCCTCCTATTTCTTCTTTTCTTCCTCTCCCTCCTGCTCTACGCCTTTTCCTTTTCTTCCTCCTCCCCTCCTTCTTCTCCTCTTCCTCCTCCTTGTCTTCTTATTTTCCTCCCTCCCCCACTCTCTGTTTTTCTCTGCTTCATCTCAACATCACCTTCCTCTTACCCGCTCCCGTTCCTCATTCTTCCTGTTCCCGCCTTCCCCCCGCTCCCCCTATCCCCCCAACGCCCTCTCCTGAGGCCTTCCATAATTAGTCAGAAGGACCCCCGAAAGTGAGTGAAGAGGCAGCCGAACACAAAGTTAGCCCTTTTAAGTTTAACGCAAAATAGGCTGGGTGGGGGTGGGGGTGGGGGATGGGGGGTTAAGACAACCCACCACCACCACCACCACACGCGCGCGCGCGCGCACGCCGTTCGGTGGAAGCCCTAGAAGTGCCCAGGGCGCCTTGGGCCCCACTGAGAGACAGGTGTGCTCTGCAACGTGTTATGATGTAGTAAGGTTATGAAATATAAATACTGTCACCTATGACGTCATGTTTTGTGACGTCATAGAAGATGTATTGTGTCGCTATTTCCAGGGAAATGTGTGATGTCATAGTATGACATGCTTTCGGCACTTCTGGCAGATAAACGGTTCAACCAATTGGTCAAATCAATCCAGTAGGTGCAGATTCCCCCTTCCCCCATCCACCTCCCAACACACACACACACACACACACACACACACACACACACACACACACACACACACACACACACACACACACACACACACACACACACACACACACACACACACACACACACACACACACACACACACACACACACACCCGCGAGCTAAATAAAGTCTTATAGAGCCAGCTGGAATGAAAACATTAAGCTCACTCTTGTCAGGAAATGGGTTAATACATTGAGCCAAACAACTGAAAAAAAGACAAGTCTACCGTTTTCGGAAACAAACAGAACCATTCTGTTAAAAAAAATCGACATGAGTTGATACACATGACTTTATTCTTTTCATTTGGCTTGTTTTCCACCAACCTCTACTCCTACTTGAGTCACAGAGCGAGCTTGTGTTGTTGCAAACACTCCGGCACAGTCAGACTGTTCCTATCGTTTCCAAAGCGATGAAGAAAAAGGCCAGAGGAGATACATAGTTGTGCCATTTGTTTGTGTGTTTTGAATTATGCAATTATCATTTACGGTCAACTCAAAGCGAAGTCTCGTTTCATATTTCGCAAAGAGATAATACGATGAATCGCATCAAGTGTTTGTCGAGGTTTTCACTTTTTATTTTTACTTATTTCGTTTTATTTTTCGAAAAAAGGTCGATCAGAATTCGATGAGCTCCGTTAGATTCAACTCCTAGATAAGATAAAGAAGGATGAGGAATAAAAAAAGGAGGAGCAAGAATAGGAGGAGGAGGAAAAGGTGGAAGAAAATGGGGAAGATGAAGAGGAGAAAGATGAGGAAATTGAAGAGGAGGAGGTAGAGGAAGAGGAGGAAGATGAGGTGAAGAAAGAAAATGAGGAAAATAAGAAGAATGAGGAGGAAAAGTGGAACGGAAAATAGGGGGAGGAGGAGGAGGAGGAAGAAGAGGAGGAGGAGGAGGAGAAGGAGGAGGAGGAGGAGGAGGAGTAGAAGGAGGTGGAAGATGTGTAGGTGAGTCTGGAAGACGAGTAGGGGGAAAAAGTTGGACCAAATTAATTTGTTGGCCACCATCTCGCCCGTGGCCCACTCTGCCTTTCGAAAAGAACTTGTTGGAACCCTGCAGGAGTTGGCCCATTCTGCCTCTCCACCCGATGACTATAGTCTTCTTTTTTCATCTCACTTTTAAGGCTCATTGAGACTTTCGGGAGGATCTAAGGCTTCGTCAGGAGCCGAGGCGAGACTTGTTTACGTACTTTCCTGAAGATGTTGAAGACGATGTCGAGACCTACGGCTTCGGCGTGGTTGGTACGATAATTAATATCCCAAGTAGACAGGAAGACATTTTCTGTGTGATCTTTTTTTTTTTTTTTTTTTTTTTTTTTTTTTTTTTTTTTTTTTTTTTTTTTCTTTCTTCAATTCCGGGTCACGTCTTTTCCTGGAGTAGTCTTTCCGAGCCTGCAAGAACGATAAGATCCCTGCTCCACCAAGTAGACAGAACCATTCTCATCGTTACGTCGATAGTCTATCTGTGTGTGTGTGTGTGTGTGTGTGTGTGTGTGTGTGTGTGTTAGAGAGAGAGAGAAAAAAGAGAGAGAAAGAGAGGAGGGGAAAGAAAAAGGCACGAAAATCGGTGCACAGAATCGCGGTCGTATAAATGCATTTTATTTCTGCGCTTGAATCACGTGCATACAGGATTCTCAGAATTTCTTTTAGATATTTCAGATTGTTTTCAGCGAGGCTCGTTGCCAGTTTACATAGCAATATCATAAGCCTATACTTTCTTAAACAAATCTCATCCATTCAGTATTTAGACAATCGTGATTGGGTGTTAATGAAATATATGCGTATGTATATATGTATATATACAGTATTTGCATGCAGCATGTATGTATGTATGTATGTATGTATGTATGTATGTATATACGTGTGTGCGTGTGTATGTGTGTCTGAGCGTGTGTGTGTGTGTGTGTGTGTGTGTGTGTGTGTGTGTGTGTGTGTGTGTGTGTGTGTGTGTATGTGTGTGTGTGTGTGTACTTGTGTGTAATATTTGTTACCAGTAACGAATATATTATCAATAACTTTTCCTTCAGCGCCATTACGTTCCCTCCTACCATCAATATCAAACCTTGAACGATCAATACATTACCTCAAAGGTGTTATTTACACTTTCGTTGTTTTGGGTGAAATTTTAAAGCTAAACAAAATCGCCAGGTGGCATCCAGATGCTGTACCCAAATTGTGTATTGTTTTGAGGTAATTTCAATTCTTTTGTAGCGCAACGTGCTTCCTTAGGGTAAATATGCCTGAAAACGATCAGATCGTATTACAAACCTTGAATGAGTGTGTAGCGTTAAAAAGTTGCAATAATAGGGTGATTTAGGAACAGATTGATAGTCGAAGGATGGAAGAGGAATAGAGAGGCAGGAAGAGGAAAAAGATGGTAGGGTAAGTGGAGAACAGAAGGAATGGAGGAAGAAGAGAAAGTTAATTTAGGTTGAAGAGGTTTGTAACGATATTCAAGTTCCGAGATTCATTCCGAGCTCAATAAAGCAAGCTATATTAGCATGAAAAAAAAAGAATTTTGAATCGCGAGAATCAAAAAGGACAAAAGACAGAGAGAGATTGAGAGAGAAAGAGAGAGAAAGAGAGAGAGAGAGAGAGAGAGAGAGAGAGAGAGAGAGAGAGAGAGAGAGAGAGAGAGAGAAGGAAGGAAGGAAGGAAAGAAAGTGAGAATTCGATTGAAAGCTAGTGCCGCTCAGTACAAATGAAGCTAAACAGCGGAAAGTCACCTATCATGATAACGCTCCCCTGCGGTGACGTCATAGTCAGTCGCGTCAGACACACGCGGCGAGTCGATACGTCATCGATGCGCACTGCTCCGTGTGCGGCAGAGTAACCAGAAGAACGGACGACTAAGCTGAAACCTCCCACGTAGGGGAAGTTCCGGGAGAGAATCTGTGAGAGTAAGGCTGCGAGCTTCCCCTGGGTGAAGCACCTCATTGGAAAGTCCATTGGGAGGTGAAGCCTTGGGTGTTAAGATGTAAGTGGTGGGTGAAAGCCTTAGCGATGGGAGGGTAGGAAAGGGTGGTTAATGGCGGAAAGCACTGGTGATAGGACACAGGGAAGCTGGGTGTATTCCTTGGTGAAATACCGTTTTGTTAGTGTGAAAGTCTTTTTAGTGAGGAGCAATACGGGTGATGGGTGAAATACTGTTAATGTGTGATTAACGATATATGGAACCCTTGATCGTGGGTGACCTACTGAGTTATCCACCGTTAGTGATGGGAGAAGCTTTAGTGACAGGGTTCTGTGAAGTGGGCAGAAGACTTAAGGAATGCCTTCTTGGTCCCAGAGGAGACCCGTAGCAGACTGCGAAGATTCAATAACTGTAGTCAGTCCTTACTCGCATCCAAAAGTGTTCATAGATATTTAGCACATATTTGTACACGTAAAAAATTATTTTGTCTGTAACTATGCTATTCACATATATGTATAACTGCATAGAAAGTTTTTTTTACAAGTTTACAAACATGTGCTAAGTATATATATATATATATATATATATATATATATATATATATATATATATATATATATAATGAACTTTTTTTACGTGATTAAGGCGTGATTATAATTGTTGGATCTTCGCTGTCTCCTTGTATAGACCCTTGTCGTTGTGATAAGTGTCTTAATGGGAAGCTGGTGTGCTTGAGGACTGAAAACCTTGTTCCCATGATGTGGGGGAGGACGTGGGAGTGTATAGAAAGTTAGGTGGGTTGTTAAGCGAAGGAATTGGATACTAATCCGATTTAGTGGAACCTTGATCAAGTTCCTTACTTCATAGTGTTCAATTTGACCTCATGCCAGCGTGCACGCCCTCAAACGCACACACAAACACGTACACAAGTGCACGCACGTACACACACACACGTGCGCGCGCGCGCGCACGTATGCACACATGTATGCACACACGCATGCGCACATACGCGCACGCAGTAATTATGAAGTTGCTTTGATGGTAATATTGCTTTCATAGTAATACATTTCTTGTCGGTCTTTTCCAGTTCTGTCTGCTTCCCTCTTTCTTTCATTTTTTCTTCTCTCTTCTCCTCCTCTACCTCCTCCTCCTCCTCTACCTCCTCCTCCTCCTCCTCCTCCTCCTCTTGTGTTTCCTTTATCCTCCACTCACTTCCAACCGTCACCCTTGCAAACTAACTTAATTCAACCATCGGTCCTTTACCACACTGCACTCGTTTCTCCTATTTCCCTTCTCCCCGACCATTCTCGCCTCTCCTCCTCCACTTCTTCCCCGTCCCCGTTCCATCGCCATCCATCTCTCGTCATAAATATCCATTTCCAGTTGTTTCAGAGGACGACGTGAATGCTCCGCCATATTTCATTTGCAGAAAAGTGTTGCTCCCTCTGTAGCTCATATTTCCTCCTTTTCCAGCAGGAACCTAACTTGATTTCTCGCCGGCGAGATAAGGTTCCTCCTCCTCCCCCTCCTGCAGTCTGCGGCGCCCCGCCATCCCTCACCTTGTGGGGCAATGCTTGCGAGGTGGGGAGACATGGAGAGGGGGGAGGGGTTGTGGGGAACAGGGAAGAGGGGGAGGGGGGTTGTGGGGAACAGGGAAGAGGGGGAGGGGGTTGTAGGGAACAGGGAAGAGAGGGGAGGAGGTTGTGGTGAACAGGGAAGAGGGGGAGGAGAGGAGGAGGGAGCGAGAGGGAGAGGAAGGAAAGTGTAGAAATAGAAAGAGGGAGGGTGGTTATGGAAAGGGAAATAGGGTAATGCTGTAGGAGGCTGCGAAAAGAGAGGGTGGTTGGGGAAGGGGTGAGGGGAGAAAAAGGAAAGGGACAG
>NC_134790.1:38633836-38646336 GCF_046742065.1 Oratosquilla oratoria | reverse complement strand
GAAATGGGTAGGAGTGGAATTATACCTTTTGATTTTGGCTACCTCTCTTGTAAGGGGAAAAAGCTTTTGGTATACATAGGTATATATGCATCATCATCATCATCATCATCATCATCATCATCATCATCATCATCATCATCATCATCATCATCATCATCATCATCATCATCATCATCATCATCATCATCATCATCATCATCATCATCATCATCATCATCATCATCATCATCATCATCTATAAATATTATCACCATCTATACTATTATTACTATTATCATTATTACTACTTCTATTATTATTATTACTATTATCATTTCTTAATAACGAACTGCCAAATATTTTGTGGATCTGCTCTTAACACTTTTGGCGGAGGACGGGAGGAGGATTACAAACGAAGATAAAAGTGTCATAATTTCCATCCGAGACACGAAAATACCATCAAGTCGAATCTACTCTGAGGAAGAACCACAGTTATGCAAAGAGGTAATGTCCTTTTGAATGAAGCCTCGACCAAATACCCTTCAACGCGGAGACTCTATGACCTTTTGGGAATTTATTCTGGCTAAGGAAATATTGGATTTTAGTCCCGAGATAGGATTTGATCACTTAAAGATTTTTGTCTTATTTGGTTCTCTCGCATGTTGTAGGATCGCCTACTCTTAGCCAGAAGAATATTAATGAAGAACGTGTCCGTATTGAAACAGCTTAAGCAGATTTCCCTCCAGACGGAGGCTGAACGACCTCAAGTATTTGAGAAGGATCTCGATGTTAGAAGAAACGCATTTGTTTACTTTATTTTCCCCCTCTAATACCAGTTCTTCCTAAGTGCTTGTTATCGTATTTGTCCATTGAAGTATGATAAGGTTGCCTTAGCGTTAGAATGAGACCCACCCCACCCCCACCCACCTCCAGGTAAATAACAACTATTTTGAATTGGAAAAACAAAACCTCTTAAGTGATTCACCTTATCGTCAAGGTTAAATGTTTATAGTCTTGATTAACTCCTTCGCCATGTTGACAGTCCCTCAATTGAACGAAATCGTCTGACGAAAAACAGACTATAAACTAAATGCTTAATCACCTTAGGGTGGGAAAACCGTGACAATGTCAAAAACGTAATCATAAAAACCAAACAAGCTGAAAGTCGAACACAATTCTGTTGTTGTTATTTTTGGTTTTGTTTTTATTGGCAATTTCGACGGCGACTTGAAGGCTCAAGAGTCTTCAAGGGTCGTGGCCAAATACTCTTGAAAACCCAAGTTGCCCCAAGACAAATATATGTCTTTGATAAAACAATCATAAGTCTATGTAGATTTCCATATGTTTGCTTATACACCAGTTATCTCACGCTTGCTGTCATATCAGACATACTTACAGACACATACACAGGTACGTGCTAGCCGAAACACACACACACACACACACGCACACACACACACACACACACACACACACACACACACACACACACACACACACACACACACACACACACACACACACACACACACACACACACACACACACACACACACACACACACACACACACACATACATACTCACATACATACACACACACACACACACACACACACACACACACACACACACACACACACACACACACACACACACACACACACACACACACACACACACACACGGCTCGGTGGCGGATTGATACACGGCTCTCGGTGGCGGATTGATACACGGCTCGGTGGCGGATTGGTACACGGCACGGTTGCGGATTGGTAAAGCACTGGCCTCACAAGCCAAAGAACCGAGGTTCGAGTCCCCGGCCGGGCGGAGATAAGTTGGGTTTGTCTCCTTTCACGTGTAACCCCTGTTCACCTAGCAGCGAGTAGGTACGGGATGTTAGTCAAGGAGTTGTGACCTTGCTGTCCCGGTGTGTGGTGTGTGAGTGGTCTCAGACCTACCCATAGATCGGCAAATAATGAGCTCTGAGCTCGCTGCCGTAGGGTGGTGTCTGGCTGTCTCGACAAGAGGCTGCAGCAGATCCGAGGTGAATACACACACACACACACACACACACACATGCTCATAATATAATATGCTTTATATAATCTGTTCTAAAGATAACCTGACGATTCTATTCGTCTTCCTTAGACCAATGACGATGCAAAGGTAATTTCTTCGCTCGCATCAAAGTGACCCCCAACGTAAACCTCTTCCCCTGTCAGTGTCTTAGTGAAGTGGCCCCTCTAGATTCATTAACATCACTGTAGACTCTCCATCCTACCACTAATCAAGCTCCAAAATACTAACCACAATACTAACTTACCCCTAACCAACTTCAGTAACCTCACAGTCACCTGTGCTACTGACCGTCCCACTGGCCATCGACTAACCATGACTACTAACAGTATGGCTACTGTCTGCTACCACCGGATTCAGCGGCCATGGAGTGGCGTGCCGTCCTGTTACCAAACCGGCCGGCAAATCGTCTCTTTAATGCACAATGGATGTCAGCCGGGCACGCAATCACGCATCCAAGCCCTCCACACCCCCACACCCCACCCCCAATCCGCTCAACTCCTCCCCCTCCCCCTCCCCCTCCACGCCTCCCCGACAACCTCTTCATCCTCTTCCCTCACCTCCCAATTCCCCCATTTCCACCCTCAATCCGCTCACTTCCACTTCCCCCCCTCCCCCACGACCTTTTCTTCTTCCTTCACTGCATCATCCGCCTTCACTCTCCTGCTTCAATATGTTCGCCTTCCCTCCTCCTCCTCACTATCTCTATCTCTTCCCTCACCTCGAAAACTTTCAGGCACTGCCTCCCCTACCCTTCCCTCCCCTCCCCTCTCCTCTTCTCTTCTCTCTTCGCCTCCCTCCCCTCCCCTCCCCTCCCCTCCCCTCACCTCCCCAATTTCCCCGTCACTCCCCTCATCTCCCCTCCTTTCAATTAACCTCTCCTCCCATCCCCGTCAGTTCACCTTTTCTCTCGCCTCCTCCCCTGTTTCCCCGTGTCCGCCTTCTTTCCCACCCTTTCCCTCAATCCTTCTTCCCCCTTCCCCCTCCCCGTCTCCTTCCTGGCTCCGCCTCCAAAGATAATAACCACAGCGTGTTTAATTCTGCGCATTTCAACGTGACGGTGCGATGAGGGTGGGGGATGGAGGTGGGTGAGAGGGAGGGGAAGGGTGGTGGTGGTGGTAGATGGATTGAAAATGGTGGCAGTGGAGTGATTGTGTATGGTGATAGTTGGGGGATTTGGGATGGTGGTGGGAGAGGTGAGATAGGTTGAGGTGGGGAGTGAGTGGGCGTTGGGGTAGAAGAGTTGGCGATGGAGAGATTGTTGAAGGGAGTCATGGTGGGTAGACTAGGGGAATTGATGCGCGGGGGGGGGGAGGTTGACGCACGTAGTGAAGTGCACAACCCCTCGTTGGACGAGTTGCGACGCTGCCGTCGCAATAGTGGATATATAATTCATGGTGTTGCCTATGGCATATATATATACGAGTATATACCTCTATTCTAGTTTTAGCTTTTAGACTAATGGGCTTGGGTGTTTGTCAATTTATTGCATGTGTTGTGCATTTTGTGTATTCTAATTTTTATTCTGAACTGTCCATTATAATGTACTTTATTAATTTACTTTATTTTATTCATTTTATTTTTAATGACCTAGTCTTTTATTGTATCTTATTTTTCGATTTTATTGCTTTATTTGATTAATTATTTTTTCAAATTTAGTTATTCATTTATGTCTTTATCATTATCCATCTACTTATCTCTTTGTTCCTATATACATTATTTAATTTATTTATTCATTTTATCATTCTAGATAATATTAATGAGATGAAGTGTCTGTCTTATTTGAAATCCCATGTTTTATTAATCACTGTTTCAGTGACCCCATATTCATAGAGGTGATGGTGTCGTATTTCAAATCATAGTATTTTCATATGTAAATCTGAACACAACATTGTTTCTTTCTGTCCTTGCATAGTTGACAGTTTGTTGCGTTCTTATTTCAACGTGTTTATGTAGTCACAATATTTACAGAATCGCTGCAAAATTAGGAAAGTTTTGTTAAGATATTCATGCAGGAAAAATATCTTCAGAAGAGCAGCGAAAACTTTGCGGACAATCACGAGAAGCGTTTTAACAGAACCTTTCCCTTCAATTTCATTATACATACCTTTATTCATATTTTTACTATATTGGCTTATTTTTCTTTGCTTTATTATTATATTAAAACCGTTATTGTTTTTAATATCGTTATCATTGTTATTGATATTATTATTATTATTATTATTATTATTATTATTATTATTATTATTATTATTATCATTATTTATTATTATTGTTATTATTTATTATTATTATTATTATTGTTATTATTGTTATTATTATTGTTATTACTATTATTATTACTATTATTATTATTACTATTATTATTATTACTATTATTATTATTATTATTACTATTATTATTATTACTATTATTATTATTACTATTATTATTATTACTATTATCATTACTACTATTATTATTACTACTATTATTATTACTACTATTATTATTACTACTATTATTATTACTATCATTATTATTACTATTATTATTACTATTACTATTACTATCATTATCATTATCATTATCATTATCATTATCATTATTAATAATATTAATATTAATAATATTAATATTAATATTAATAATAATAATAATAATAATAATAATAATAATAGTAATAATAGTAATAATGATGATAACAACAGCAACAGTAACAATAACAAAGACGACGACTATATTAATCCGTGACCCGTGCTTCGTCATCAAGGGTGTCAGTGACGAGGTCAACCCTCAGAGTATCCATAACAAGTATAGATATTTTCACCAAAGACAGAATCGCTGATGAATTAGAGCCAATAAAATACAAACATTTCATTGAGTTTCTGGCATCACCAACATCAGCTAACTTTTTTTTCTTTTGGGGCAGTCCCCGTCCGAAACGGGGTCCCGATGAATCGGGCCACTGTTCAACCGGGGACCGGTCCTCTCCAGCTGATTAAGATCGTCTGGCGACTGACACAACAAGAGCTATACAGTGAGGCACTGTTCTAAATGGACTGATCCCCTCTCTCTTCGTGAACGTTTATAAATGCATCAGTAATGTTCACTCGCCCGTGGAATCTGCGCAAAGCTCTTAATTGCTTGTCAAATCTATCAATGCTAAGTCGGCGTAGGGGATTAAGCTGTATTAAAACAACGCTCTTGCCCACACAAATTTATAGTTGGCCTCACCGCAGTAGCAATGTCATCAAACACTTTTTCGACAGGGGTACTGTAGTACTCTGGTGCCAGCCTGAAGGTGAAAGTGTTCCGATCACTGGCGCCAGGCTGAAGGTGAAAGTGTTCCGATCTCTGGTGCCAGCCTGAAGGTAAAAGTGTTCCGATCACTGGCGCCAGGCTGAAGGTGAAAGTGCCATGCCTCTCTGATCCACAGTACTGATCTTTTACCTTTAGTCCTGGTGTCTGGCACCAACTCTCGGCATCGGTGCCATCTTGAAAGTGAACGTTTTAAACTTTGAGTTCCCATTGCAGGACCACCGCCCTAACCCATGGGGGACTATACAGCCTCTGTAATTCTAAACCCTTCAACTAAATAACTACTCTGGGGGTATTAGTTAGCATAATCCCAATTAAGGGTTAACCCTACTGCGACTGAATCTTTTATCGGAACTTTAGTCTTTGCTGATTCTCTTCTGAAGTCTGTGGGCAATTCTTCTCAGTTGAGCTGTATCCTCTGCTCTTAATAAAGTTCATCATCATCAGTTTGGCTCAATCGAGGAACTCGAGACAATCTCATTCAGTAAAGGCTTCGCCCTAGAGCGGAAGCGCGTCCACCTTTGGGCTCCCGACGCTTTCCCTCGCTTGAATAAAGATTGCCTGGCGATAGACAGACAGATTAAAGCTTAAAAATCGACTGTAGTAGCCAAGTGTGTTCAACAGCTATTTTGGTTGACTTGTTCATTCCAATGACAAATTCTTTATAACGCCAATCGACTTCAGTCAGCCAAGATGTGTTTTCAGAAACAAAATAAATCAATCCTGCAGTAGAGAATCATACGTTAAGTGAAATCACCAGTGGTTCACCAGAGTTGAAGAAACAAAATGTTTCATGAAGAAGGATCGAGTGTTGATACCCCCAACCCTCGCGCACAAAAATGCCCCCCCCCCTTTCAGTTGATTGAAATCTTCCCGGCATTAGTCAGAATAAAATCTATAAGGGGCGCCACCGTGTCGTATGGGCTTAAAGAGGTAATTTCACCCATTCCCTTCCCCTTGCTCCCTCGCCGTCAGAGGCACCGTAATAGGAAAATGACTCCGCAATCGACCCGGCGCCGGCGGCGGCCGTCAGCGCTATTGGCAACGCACTGGCGACGACCAATTACGTGTCAATCAGAGCAAAGCGGACACCCTCGTTGCGTTTTCTACCCTGGAAGCGCCCTTAACTCCTTGCGCACCAAATGACACTTCCTCTCTTGCAATGGTTCATAACCTGGTGGGCGGGGTCCCTGGATTAACCACAGGGAAGAGAGGGGAACCCGGGGGGGGGATAAGTATTACAGTAGGAGCCCCAAAACAGGAAACTAGTGGTAGTTTGTTTATGTTCAGTGATTTTAATCAGTGTTGAATTGGTCTGCACAAGAGGCTCCAGATAACAACAGTATACAAGTATGTGGTAAACATGCGATAAGACAGATGGAGAGCCCTTGCTTCTCTTTTATTATTATAGCTACTGTAAGGATATACTACTCATCTTCGTGCTCTCCAGCCCCTTTCCTTACGGTAGCAAAGGGTATATTCAAATTAACTCCCTCAATACTGTGTAGTATCTCCTTTACTACTGTATCCACTGCAAGGCCATTCCATTAATTTCCGTGGTATTCACTTACTATGGAAGGTATTTCTGTTTCGTTGTCTTTAACCAGCGCTTCTCTCTTTGGGATCAGAAGTAGTAAAGGAGATATTTAAGGTGGGATACTTGAAGTTTGAAACGATGGACATTATTTTGTAAAGAAGAACTGCTCTCAATCATAAATGAATGCTGCTTAACTCTGGTCCGTAGGGGTGCCACTAAAGTGACCTACGTGTTTCCTGCATAGTACTGGCACCATCAGCACCCTCATAAAGTGTCAATAGACACGGGGTTATGTCCTTTAGTACGGTGGGATTCTATTCAGCCGGAGAAAAGCCCCGTCCCACATTCAGGTGGAATTGACAGATGGCTAAATTGCGGTGCCTCGGGGCCTTAGGGTGTGGAAGAGGGGGTTGGGAGGAGGAGGGGGGAGGTTCTCCCCGGCAAGGCCGCTGGTAACTTCCGCCTCGGCCCCCACCATTTCAAACAATTGCGTCAATTTATACGGCAGTGCGGTGCGGATTAGCCGAAGCCCAACTTCATATTTCCCTGTTAGGCGCTGGCACGAGTCGACCTACCCAGTATTGCTGGTGGAACTGGTGCTGGAACTGGTGGTAGGTGTGATAGAGGCGATGTGGTGGTGTCTCATTTGTGAATATCCATTGGTGGTGTTGTTAGTGGTAGCCCCTTTTGGCATCGGCTATTCTTGTTGAGCAGCAAATACATTTTGGCGTAAGACACAGTTGAATGTACACACACGTATACATGCACGCACACACATGCACGCACACACACACACACACACACACACACACACACACACACACACACACACACACACACACACACACACACACACACACACACACACACACACACACACACACACACACACACGCACGTGCGCACACACACACACACACACACGTGCGCACACACATCGCTTACGTGTTTCTTGGTACCTTCATATAATTTTTTTTACTGCAGTACTTGCGATCACCTATACTGGAAGCCTGTATTTTTTTAATTTTGATTTTTCTTTCTTTCTTTTTTACTTTTATCTTCACTGGTTGCTTTATTCATTGACTCTACATGAGACGAAGATACTGTCATGGATGGAGTAGTATATATATATATATATATATATATATATATATATATATATATATATATATATATATATATATATATTACAAAAAATCTGGGGTGATTTATATTCAAGAGAATAAGGTCGAAGATCCACTGTTCCACACTTCGATCCCAAGACTCGGACATCGATCTGAATAATCAGTTGTGGACTCACGTGAGCATTTTCCCACAGTGGCCCCCGTGTTCTGATGTGAAAAAAGAACAACTAATTAGGTTTCCAGTTTTCCGGTCGTACTTGTTTAATGTTGAGTTACATAATAGACGATCTCATTTATACAAAGCAATTTAGAAATTGCACAAAGGGTACATGATTAAAGAATGAATATTTCTGTAAATACTGAGGGTACTTTGTGATTGTAATGAATAGTGTGTGTGTGTGTGTGTGTGTGTGTGTGTGTGTGTATGTATGTGTGTGTGTGTGTGTGTGTGTGTGTGTGTGTGTGTGTGTGTGTGTGTGTGTGTGTGTGTGTGTGTGTGTGTGTGTGTGCCTATATCCATCCGTGTGCGCATCTGCCTGTATAGCAAGTTACAGAGTGTTTGTTAAGACAGAAAACGAGTCATGTAACCTAATCCTAATACGTGACGAGACTCGTACTTATAAGGCTGGGGGGGGAGGGTTGACACAATCCCCCACCTACCACTCACCCCCACCACACTGCATCCCCCCTTCTATCCCCCTCCCCCTTCCCAGCCTCCTTTGCAGCCACACGTCTTCACCCGTGTCGTTCCCTCAGCCCCACACGACTGTGCCTCCACGCCACGCCGACCATAATCCCGTGACTTTATGAAGCTAATTTTCTCTCTATAAACTCCTCGAAAGCTAACCAATAGAACGGATTCCCACCCCCTTCCATTAACGCCCCTTCGCGCACCCCTTCCCCCTCATTTTTATTACTTTCTCTATGTCGTTTATGCTGCATTTGTTCCCTCCCTTGTGCTCCTCCCTCCTCCGCTCCTCTCTCCTCTCCTCTCCTCTCCTCCCCTCCTTTTCTCTCCCCTCCTCTCCCCTTGTCGTCAGTCAACATCTTTCATGTATTACCTCTCACATACCTTCCGTATCCATTACCACCTGCCCCTTTTCCTTTGTTGCTTGTTCTTTCCACCTCCACTCGCTTCGTCCCTCCCCTTTCCTTCCCTTTTCCCTCTTTCCCTTTCCACTTTTCCCCATCATCCCTCCCCGTTAATCTTAACTTCCCCATCTCCATTATCTCCTTCCCTTCCCCCTTTCCCTTCTTTCCCTTCTCCCTTCCGTTTCCTCCCTGTACCCCACCCCTTTCCCACCCTTTTCCCACCCTCCTGTCCCTACCACTCCCCCTCTCGATCCCCTTCCCCCTTCCCCCCCTTTTCCCTTCCCCTTTCGTCTCAGGACCGCAGGGAGGTACCTAATGAAAGGCTCCCCCCTGACAGACAGACAGAGAGACAGACAATCAGACAGACACATTAGGGAACGTCCCTATTCCAAGTTACCCTTACCGTTTCCTGTGTTGATCTCCCCTTCCCCTCCCCTTCCCCATCTTCCCTTTCCATCCCCTCCCTCCCCTTTCCCCATCCTCCCTTCCCATCCCCTTCCTACCCCATCCCCCTTCCCCTGCCACTTGGCAAATTACGTTTACAATCTCATTGGAATTCCGATATTGGCTTGGCAATTTGAAAGGATCCCCCGCTTAGTGTGTGGCATCATCGCTAGAATGAGGGGTGGCGATGGCGGTGGCGGGGGTGGGCCTGGTAAGGGTGGTGCGGGGCGCGGATGGAGGGTTCATCCTTGGGGACCCTTCGACACTCTCTCTCTCTCTCTCTATCTTGACAGATGATTTTGTGCAATGGAGAAACCGACTTGGTACTAACGGTGTATAGAGTGTGTGTACTACATGCGTGTATGCGCGCATACACACACACACACACACACACACACACACACACACACACACACACACACACACACACACACACACACACACACACACACACACACACACACACACACACACACACGAGCGTAGCTCCCCTTCCCGCAAAATACAACTAGGTAAATACAACTAGGTAAATACGTCCAGTATGTTTTCAGAAACAGATGTCTATAAGCGTGTATAGGTGTGTGTATATTTGTGTATGCGAATATTTTGAAAGTATATGTGAAAATGTGCGCAGAAGCGAAAGAGCCTTGAAGAACGAATCAGTTTATCTTAATCCCCTCAATATGGTGATGCCTTTGTTGGATTCTATTCTGGCCACGAAAGAGACCATTTCTTATATATTGAGGACATAAACTCCAGCCTGAATGAGGGCTCGATCTCTGTAAACAGCTTTCAATCAGGGGACCGTTCATTGAAATACACAAGTTTGTGTTTCCTCAGTCAGAACTAAGCGTACGAGGGGAGTTACCGGTTAAATTCGCGACATCAAAACTGTTTCCAACACCATAGTCACGTATTAACGTTCACTCAAGTAACTGAATCGGTGGGGGTAAATCACTCTCGGCAGTCGGGCCCTACTGTGGAGGTGCTGTGTCTTACTGCGGTACTTCTGACCCTGACAGTGGGCAGGGGATGACCCTTCATCCACAAGGAGGTAAGACAAAAGGGAACTGGATGACGGATGGGAGTTTGATTGGTGGGGATGGGTGAATGCCTTGCCTGGCTACTTCCCTTATAATGGGTAAGAAGCCTGTTGGTAGATGGATAGATGGATAGATAGATAGATAGATAGATAGATAAGCACAAACACCCAGAAGCCGCTCCCACCTCACATATGACCAGGTAACACGTCCCCCAGACCTCTCTGGAAGAGTCACTGGAAGAGCGTCTGGTAATTTCTGGAAATATTCCGGGGGACGCTCTGTCACGTAATACGACCGAAAATAACTCGGGCCATTTACCGCAGTTGGGCAGTTGCTAAGCGAAATCACAGGGCACGACTCCCGCCATTTGCCGGAAGATTCTTTCATGCTCGCTCCTGGAACGGCACCCTGTAATATGGAGACCTTACGGAGAACCCCTCCCCCCACTCCCTTCCCCCTCTCCCCCTTCCCCCTCCCCCTTCCATTCCCCCTACCCATTCCTCCTTCCACATCCCATTTCCCCTACCCCTTCCACCTTCCCCTTCCCCTTCCCCCTCCCACCTTCCTCTTCTCCTTCCCCCTCCCCCCTCTCCCCTTTTCACCTCCCCCTTCCCCTTCCCCCTCCCCCTTTCACTTCTTCTCGCTGCCTCTCCCACCACTCCCAACCCTCCGTCCTCCCTTGCCCCTCCCCTTCCACCTCCCCTTCCACCTCCCCTTCCACCTCCCCCTTCCATCTACCCCTTCCACCTAACCCTTCCACCTGCCCTTCTCTCTCCCCCTTTCACCTCCCCTTCTCCTTTCCTCTCCCACAACTTCCAATCCTACTTCTCCCTTTTCCCTCAACTTCCCCACCACCTTCTCCCTTCCCTAACTCCCATTTACCCTTCTCCTTTCCCTGTTCTCCCACCCCTATTCCCCCACCCTGCCCCCTCTCCCATCCCACGTCTCTCCCTGCCTTTTCCCCCTTCCCTTCCCACCACCCTTCACTCCCCCTCCCCCTCTCTCCCCCTCCCCCTCTCTCCCCCTCCCCCTTCCTCCCTCCCCCTTCCTCCCTCCCCCTTCCTCCCTCCCCTTCCTCCCTCCCCTTCCTCCCTCCCCTACTCCCCACTTCCCCTTCCCTCCCCACTTCCCCTTCTCCCTCTCCCTCCCTCATTCCCTTTCTCCCTCTCCCTTCCCTCCACTTTTCCTTCCTCTTCCCCCTTTCCCTCCCACCACTCCTCCTTATTCCCTCCCCCTCCCTCTCCCTCCCTCTACACCCCCCTCTCCCTCTCCTCCGGAACCGAACCTGACCCGAGTTCGAGGCGCCGAGGGACTTCGAGTGGAGTTCGCGTGTTGATCAAATCAGACTCGAATCAAGTTCGATACATGACTCTGAAACGTTTTCTGCTCTTTGTCTAGACACAAGGTTCATTCCGGTTCGAATTCTGCTCCGGAAATTCGAATCCTAACCGAGCTCTACTTAAAACTGGAGACCGCGCTGTTATCGGGCTCGAATCCCAACTCGAGTCCTGAAATAGTTTCTGTTTGGATTCTGTAAAAAATATATAAAGTTTGAGGTTGTTGGTCGATGCATCGAAGAGAACTCTCGCCTCTTCGTGCCTCCCGGCTGAATAGGATCGCCTGGCGAGTGGGAGAAATAGAATAAAGGTACTGAAAGGAATGAGAGTTGTCCCTTCTCCCTTGTCCTGTGTCCCTTGTCCCTTGCCCCTTGTCCTTTGTCCCTTGTCACCTGTCCCTTATACCCTGTCCCTTATCCCTTGTCCCTTATCTCTTGTCTCCTGTCCCTTGTACCCTGTCCCTTGTCCCTTGTCCCTTGTCCCTTGTCCCTTGTCCCTTGTCCCTTGTCCCTTGTCCCTTGTCTCCTGTCCTTTGTCACCTCCACATTGTATCCAGTCCCTTGTC
>NC_134790.1:38621336-38631336 GCF_046742065.1 Oratosquilla oratoria | reverse complement strand
GCAGGAGGAGGAGGAAGAGGAGAAGGAAAATTAGGAGGAAGACGGATAGGGAAAATGAGGAGGAGGACGTATAGGTGAAAGAAAAGGAAGAAGAGGAGAAGTTATGTATGGGGGGAAAGGAGAGGGAGGAGAGAACGGAAGAAGAACAGGAAAGAGATTGAGAAGAAAGAAATAGGATAAAGGAGAAAAAGTAGGAGGAGGAGGAGGAGGAAAAGGAGGAGGGGGAAGGAAAGAGAGAAGAGGAAGAGAAAGGGAGCTGTAAGAAAAGAAGAATGTTGGAAGGAGTTGAAGGAGAAGGGAGAGGAGGAGGAGAGGAGGGAGTAAAGGAAGGGTATGGTAAGTGAGAGTGGGAGTGGAAGTGGGAGTGGGGGAGGGAATGGGAGTGGGGGGGGGAGGGGAAAGCCTCGCGTGTGAGTCTTGATTACCTACTTGGAAGCCAACGCGACTGCAGCTCCGCTCCACCCTTTCACCAGGTGTCCTTCCTGGCTTTCCTTTCCTTTCCTTTCTTTTCCTTTCCTTTCTTCCGTCTTCTTTTCCTTTCTTATGTCTTTGTTTCCTCCCTTCCCCTCCTACAAAGGATTACAAAGGCGGAGCATGCCGACAGGAGACCTTTTGGTCCATATCTAGGTCGGATGCGAAAAAAAATCATAATAATAATAAATTAATAAATAAAAACTATAATAATGTAAATAACAAATAAAATACATAAACAAATGCATAGGTATAGTTAGATAATAAACAAACAGGTAAATAGTTCCTTTCTTCTACCTTTCCTTCCTTCTGTCTTTCGTTTCTTCCTTCAATCTTTCCTTCTTCACTTCCTCCTTACTTCCTCCTTACTTCCTTTCAACCTTGTTCCCTTTGCTCCTTCTTTCCTTTCTTTCTTCCTTCCTTACCCTTCTTTCTCCTCTACTTCTTTCTCTTCTATTGTAATTATTCAATGTCTAACTGTAACGTTTCAAGAACAATGTCTTTTTTTTAGGGATGTAGAAGGTGTCAGACGATCAAACTTTTTGAAAAAAAAAATATATCAGCAGGTCAATTTTTTAGAGAGACTGAAGGTCAAATTTCTGAAAGATTCTGGAGGACCAAATCCGTGACAAAGATTTTTTCATAGGGAGAGCTGACAACTTCTCTATTCTTTTCCCCTCTCCTCCTTAAATTTCTCCTTGACCACCTTTGTGCCTCCACCTCTTCGGTGGGATATTGTCCCCAGGGACAGAAGCGCTGGTTACCGGCAACACGAGACAAGGTCCGCGAACGATATTTTTGCACTGGAACAACTTCCACTTCTTTTCCTCATGGAGCTGGAAGGTCAACCTGGAAGAAGGTCAGACCAGCCTTTCGCACACCCTTTTCTGGAACAAAAATGACTTCATGAAAAAGAAAATCCCTCCTTCCCTCCCCCTTCCCTTCCTCCCTCCCCCTCCCTCCCCCTCCCTCCGCCTCCCTCCTTCCCTCCCTCTAACCTTTTCTTTCCATGCATTTTTTCTTCCATTTTTTTCCTCAATGAACCTCCATTATCCCTTTCCTTACATTCTATTCCCTTCAATTCATTTCCTATTCTCTCAACTTTTCCTTCTTCTGTCCCTGCAGCTCCCCTCCCCTCTTTTCCACCTTTTTTTTACCCTCCTCTTCCTTATCCCCCCATCCCATCTACCAATAAATTTTCCCTAATTTCTCCCCTTTCGTCGCACTTTCTCCCTTCTCCCCTCCTTCCTTCCTTCCTTCCTTCCTTCCCTCCACTCCTTCCTTCCCCTTCCCTCTCCTCTCCTCCCCTCCCCTCCTCTCTCCCATTTTTTCTACTGCTTGTCCCCCCTTTTCCTTGCCTTCTCCACCTTTCCCCTTTCTCATAACCTCCCCTTCCTCTTTCTATCTCTTCCCCATCTCCTCCTTTCCCTTCTCCTTCACTCCTTCCCTCTCCCTTCCTTCGTGGCAGATAATCTGGATTTTGGTCAAAGAGATACAGGTTTCTCTAGGTCTCAGACCGAATCCATTCCGATCCAGAGTGCCTTTGGAGGGCTTCCCCACCTCTCACGAACTGACTCCCTCGAAGTCCATCACAAGCGGTCTATGGCATCCTCAGCCATGCGATGACAACCCACTCTCGATCTCCATCATCGCGCTCCTGCAGAGGATCCTTCAGCAGAGAAGGAGTATGACTCTCACCAGGATTACCTCGTTATCCGTAGTGAAGAGAGAGGCACAGTGAAGGCCACGGATATAGTGGTTCCTCTGGCACAGACTGGTAGCAGAGGTTGTAGATCGACAAACGACAAGAGCCATCACGACATCACCCTGTATGAGACCCTCGAGGTCCAGCTCTCGACCTCGCGAAGCCTCGAGGTTCTCTTTCGTAGTCTACGCCTTGAGGTCCTTCTTCAGACTCCGCCTAGAGGACCCTTCCTTCTGGCTGGAGATCAGTCAGAGCACTGCCAGAGATCAACAAGGAGTACTATCAAACATCCGACGCTGACCTTAGGCATAACCAGGGCCATTGCCGCGGGACTGTGTTCCTGAGGAGGAGCTACCCCCCTCCCCCTCCCCCCCCTCCTCTTCAACACCTCAGGGTTGCTGTGAGCTGACTCCATCGACTATGAACTCCTTATTAACGTCGTCGACTGATGGAGTGTCTCCCCTGGGAAAGCGCCACTTTTCGTGAGTGTATAGTCGTCACCCTCCAGGAAGGGCAGGTACACCCAGACCCAAAATACAACAGCAACAACTCTATTGTTTCTCCCCACTCTTCAATTCCCGTTCCCTCCCGTCTCCTCTCCTCGTTCATTCGCGTACCTTGAAGGTTTAGTTCTAGCTAACACTAGAAGATTTTATTCTAGCTAACACTAGACGATCTTTGTCCCAAGCCAACTCTTTCCCCTCCCCTTCCTCACCCTCAGCCACTAGATGAATGAGATAACCGCCTGTGGTAAGCCGAAGCAAGGTATGTAAGAAAAATCATACTTACGAAGACGTTAATGCCCTTAGCAATATGTCTCCCCTTTGTAAGAGAAGCTTTACTAGTCAGAGGGAACAGTCAGGGGCTTAACTGGGCGTGTGTAGGCGTGCACGCGTTTGATCGTGGAGCACAGAGCTCCTGTTTGCCTGATTTGCTTAAGTGCTCCTCGTGGTCGCCTCACAGGGCGCCGGGGGGCGAGGAGGTCGAGATGGAGGGGGAGAAGGGAAAGGGTGGGAGAAGTAGATTGAGGAAAACAGAGGAGGGACAGAAGTAGAGAGGAAGAGGGCGATGAGGGAAGGTTAACGGAGAGAAGTAAGGGGGATGGAAGGAGGAAGGGGGAGAGGAAGAGAGAGAAGAGGGAGGGGAAGGGGTGGGAGAAGTAGATTGAGGAAAACGGAGGAGGGACAGAGGTAGAGAGGAAGAGGGCGAGGAGGGAAGGTTAAGGGAGAGAAGTAAGGGGGATGGAAGGAGGAAGGGGGAGAGGAAGAGAGAGAAGAAGAGGGAAGGGAGGGGTGAGAGAAGTACAGATGGAGGAGGGAGGAGGAAGTACAGAAGTAGAGAGGGAGAGAGGGAGAAGAGAAGGAAGGTTGAGGGAGAGAAGTAAAGAGGGGAGAAAAGAGATATAAAAAGAGGAAAAGGAAGAGCGAGAGAAAGAGATAAAAAGAGAGAGAAAGATAGATAAATAGATGGATGGGTGGATGGATGGATGCGTGGATGAGTGGGTGGATGAATGGAAGAAGGGAGGGAGGGAGGAAGGGAGGAGGAAAGGGTGGGTATATGAATGGAAGGGAGGTGAGGATTAAGGAAAGGTTATTGTAAATTGGTTATCACACTGGGCTATTTTTCCTTCAACCTCCGATTAATCGGCGGTACTACCAACCCTGGCTGAGCGGGTTAGGACGTCGTTACTTGCGGCGAAGGTCGAGGTGAGGGCGGTTCGAATCCTGCCACCAGCGAAGTTGAACCAAGGGCATGGTTCATTAAATTCCACGCTACAAAGCCCTCTGTGAGGGGTACCGTCCTAGCCTCCCGATAAGGGGGAGTGTGTGACGTTAAACCATATCATCATCATCATCACTACCAACCCCCAGAGCTTTTTCCGACGTGAAATCGTACAGAAACTATTTTGCTTTCTCAACAAATATACATAGAATGTCATTCGATGAGAGAAAATTATTTTCCTCCTGTATATCAGATTCTTTCCCAAAAGCTGCTGACTGCAAATCTGATCCAACAATCGAAGGAAAAATACCCCAGTGTAATAACGCTTGGAGGGCGTGAGGTGGGAGAGGCTGGACGGGAGGGAGCGTTAGGGAGGGAGGGATGGGGAGTGGATCTTAAGGGAGAGAGAACGAAAGAGCACAGGAAGGTAGACAGGTGTTTGTGTGTTCATGTAACAGAGAGAGCAGTGTCGAGGAAGAGAGAGGGAGAGGGGTTAGATAGGAAAATGGGTGAAAATTCTGATTGGTAGCAGAAAGGTGAAGAGGGAGAGAGAGAGAGAGAAAGAGAGAGAGGGGGGGGCGGGGGGAGAAAAAGGAAAGCTTAGGCGGCAGGGGTGAGGAAAGTGAGGACATTGCATGCAATAGTTTAAATATCAAAACAAACAATCGAATATTTAAATGCAACTCCTACAGCAGAAAAATTCAGTACATTGTGTCAATTATATATATTTGGAGAGAGAGAGAGAGAGAGAGAGAGAGAGAGAGAGAGCGAGAGAGAGAGAGAGAGAGAGAGAGAGAAAGATGCGTGCAGCGAACATTTTTTTATACACTTTTTAGCATCAATATTGGATGCAAAAAAAAACAAAAATAATGACGAAAAAAAATATTGTTTTCTCTCCAGCAGTCTATTTCGCGATTAGTCGAAGCTTTTGTCTACAGCTTCAATACGGAGGCACCATTTTTGTATGGATTTGTTCCCATCATGTCTCCGAGTGGGTCGAAGATGGGCCACACATTGAACGTGATGTAAACAGATTGAGACCCTTTCGGGTCCGAAGCGGGTAAAGGGCAGGAGGGAGGGGGGGAGGGAGGGGGAGGGAGGGGGTTGTCCTCCCTTCTTTGCTCTCCAAATCGTTTGAAAAAAAAAAAAAAACTAAGAAAAGTCTTCCACAGTGTCTCGTGTTGTCAAAGGGGAACACTTTACTTTTTCTGTTTTTTCTTTTTATGTTCTTTCCTTTGACCAAATTTCTCACTTTCTATATCTCTGTCTCTCTCTCTTTCTCTGCATTTTTCCTCACACTTCTTGCTTCTGTCTTCAGATGAATCTCTCTCTCTCTCTCTCTCTCTATTTCTGTCTGTCTCCCTCTCTCTCTTTTCTTCTACGTCTTGCTTCTGTCTTCAGATGAATCTCTCTCTCTCTCTCTCTCTCTCTCTCTCTCTCTCTCTCTCTCTCTCTCTCTCTCTCTCTCTCTCTCTCTCTCTCTCTCTCTCTCTCTCTCTCTCTCTCTCTCTATTTCTGTCTGTCTCCCTCTCTCTCTTTTCTTCTACGTTTTGCTTTTGTCTTTGGATGAATCTCTCTCTCTCTCTCTCTCTCTCTCTCTCTCTCTCTCTCTCTCTCTCTCTCTCTCTCTCTCTCTCTCTCTCTCTCTCTCTCTCTCTCTCTCTCTCTCTCTCTCTCTCTCATCTTTCTCATTCTCTCTTGTTCTCTTTCTTCCGAGAGTCTTGTGGTAAGAGAGCTTTCAGTTTTGTTGTTGTGCTCCGACCCTACATTTGTTTTTATTCATTTTTTCTTGGTAGATTAATTATTCATCAATTTGTCATAAATTTTGTTTTTTATTAATGCTAATTGATTTTCTTCTGTTTCGTTTAATCTTTTGTACTTTGAGTCGTTTGATGGCATTTGATTTCATTCGACTTCGAGTTTAGGTTTCATTTTATTCCATATTAAATAGATAATCTTGTTTATCTATCTTAATTTAATAATTATTTTCTTGTTTATTCATTTGCTTATTTGATTGTTTATCTGTTTATTCGTATACTCTTATTTATCTATTTATTTATTTATTCATTTATAAATAATTTGTTTATTCATTTCAGTTTGTTTTTTTCAATTAATCTATTTTTCCTCGAACTTGGATGGAGACAGACGCCGAAAGAACTTTTCTCTCCAGGTGGAATGGCGCAGGTATGCTCCTGGACGAATTAGTCCGCACAGCGGAGAGGTGGAGGAGGAAAAGGAGGAGGAGGAGGAGGTAAAGGAGGAGAAGGAACTGGTGAGGAGGAGAAGAAGTATAAGTGGAAGGAGGAGGAGGAGGAGGAGGAGGCGTATATATATCAAACGTAGCTGTATTAAGGAAAGGAGGTGTAGAAGAAGTGGATTTGGCCGGTTGAGGATAAGGATAAGGAAGAGGAGGAGGAGAAAGAAGCGTAGCACTAATAGGAGGAGATGGAGGAGGTGAAGAAAGAGGAGACTTAGCAGAAAGAGAAGGAGGAGACGTAGATGGAAGAGGAGCTGGAGGAGAAGTAGGAGATTGAGGAACAGTATGAAGAAGAATAAGAAGAGAGAGGGAGGAACAGTACATATGCTCGCAGACAAGGCCCCGACAAGAGAGAGAGAAGGGTGCTTTTGGTGGGTAAACACGGACATCTGCGTATACAAACACTATCAGTGGATCAGGTGCACGTGCATGCACGCGCGCACACACACACACACACACACACACACACACACACACACACACACACACACACACACACACACACACACACACACACACACACACACACACACACACACACACACACACACACACACACACACACACACACACACACACACACACACACACACACACACACACACACACACACACACACACACACACACACACGCACGCACGCGCGCATATATTCTTAAATGGCAATGATAACCACTTAACAGTTCCTTGCATGAATCGTCATCCATAATAAGGACATGGTATTTATTGCATCATCATCATTATTGAATGGTTATTAGAGTATTTTCAACCTTCTCGCTCTCCCCTCCTTGTCCCCTTTCCCCTCCTTGTTGCCTCCATACCCACTCCTTTGTCTTCCTCCCCTCCTTGTCTCCTTCCTCTTCTTTGCCCCCTCCTATCTTTGTCCTTTCCCTTTTATTGCCTTCCTTCCTTTCCTTGCCTCCATCCCCTTCCATGCCTCCCTCCACCCTTGTGCTCCTCTCCTTCCTTGTCCCCCTCCTCCTCCTTGCCTCCTCCCCCTCCTTGCCCCCTCCCCCTCCTTGCCCCTCCCTTTCCTTGTCCTCTACCCTTCCTTGTCTTTCTTCCCTTTTTTGCCTCCTTTCCCCTCCTTGTCCCCCTCCACCAATATGTCCCTCCCCACCCTCCTTACCTCCCCCCATTCCTTGTCACCTTCCTCCCTTGTCCTCCTCCTCGTCCGTGCCCCCCTCCCCTCCTTGCCCCATCCCTCTCCTTGTCCCCCCTCCCCTTCCTTGTCCTCTCCCCTTCTTTGTCTCCTTTCCCTTCCTTGTCCCCTTCCCTTCCTTGTCCTCTCCCCTTCCTTCTCTCCCTTCCTTTTCTTACCTCCTTCCCCTTCCATGCCTCCCTCCCACTTTGTCCTCCTCCCCCCCACTTTGTCCTCCTCCCCCCTTGTCCTCCTCAGCCTCCTTGCCCCCCTCCCCGTCCTTGCTCCCCTCCTCCTTGTCACCTCTCCCTATGTACCCCCTCCCCTCCTTACCCCCCTTTCCCTTCTAGTCCCCCCATTCCCGACATTGTCTTCCACTCCTTGTCCCTTCCCCATCCTTTTCTACTCCTTGTGTTCTCTTCCTTCAACTCCCCTTCCTTGACTCCTCCGTGGCGTCGTCGTCGTCTTCGTTGTTGTTGTTGCTACTGCTGCTGTTGTTGTTGTTGCTGTTGTTGTTGTCGTTGTTAACAACCTTGTAGTGCTTGCGAGGAACAGCAAAGAACAGCCTAGTTAGGCAGCCTTTAACTGAAAAAGAAGAGTTAAGGTGTCGTTGCGAGCGAGTCAACAATGACTACGGTGCTATTCGAGGTGGCTGTTTAGAGGTGCTAACGACGCAATTACACTGCCTGAAGCTTGCGTTGAAATTAAAACGTCGTCCTCAGTAATTACTATTATCATTATCATTAATGTCACTGTTATAATTTTATTCTATATGTATTTTTCTAATTCTCGTATCATATGTGATTTTATTTATTATTGTCATTATATTCTACTAACTACTCGTTTAGATTTATGAATACAATTATAATTACCTTAAACCAAAGTAGCTATCACTAACTAACGTTTTAGGAACATCGGCCCAGGACTTTTTTGTAAACTGGTATAGATTTGAAACTTGGCCACTTAGCACCTGAGGAAGTTCCCGTCCTGGCCTTTATGCGGGTAGTTTGCCCTTGACTTAGAGCAGTGTTTTCCAACCTGGTGAGCTAGCCCCCCATAGGAGTGCTGAAATCAATCATAAGGGGTGCTGGGAAGTGATGCATACGTATATTTTAATTTGCCCTTCTAGTAATAAGGTATTATTTAGGTGGTGCTTGATTGCGTAGACTGGTTTACAGGGTGTGCTAGGGTCGAAAAAAGTTAGGAAACACTGTTATAGAGGCTAGTAGTTATATAAAAGGAACGGGAAGAACAAGTAGATACCTATCGCCAACCAAACGAGTTAGATTAATTAACAATTGACTGGCGTACAATATGTGCTTGTCGATTGTTTGAAAATTTGTGTGTTTGTGTGTGTGTACGTGTGTACGTATGCTTGAGTGTACTTTCACACGCGCGCGCGTGTGTGTGTGCTGTCGTCCGTGTTTTTGTGTGCGTGTGTGCGTGTGCGTGTGTGTGTGCGTGTGTGTGTGTGTGTGTGTGTGTGTGTGTGTGTGTGTGTGTGTGTGTGTGTGTGTGTGTGTGTGTGTGTGTGTGTGTGTGTGTGTGTGTGTGTGAGTGTGTGTGTGTTTCACCATGGTCTTGGATCATGTGTTGGACTCCCGGAAGAGAGCTCAAAGCTACTATATGACCGATCCATGGGTAGCTGTGACCTTACACGCACGCACACACCCAACTCCCTGCCCACGAGAGTTGGAGTAACGACTCGCAGCGCAGGGATACTGAAATTATTTCAGCCCTGGGCGGGATTTGAACCCGGACCACTGTAGTGGCAGCCTGGAACCCTAACCACTGCGCCACGAGTGTGTGTGTGTGTGTGTGTGTGTGTGTGTGTGTGTGTGTGTGTGTGTGTGTGTGTGTGTGTGTGTGTGTGTGTGTGTGTGTGTGTGTGTGTGTGTGTGTGTGTGTGCACGCACCCGAGCGCGGGTGTGTCTTGTGTGTATATATGTGTCCCTGTATTATTTGCTGTGTCAATTTTTCCGTGTTTGATTATATTAGATTCATTGTGTCGCAAATGTGTACATCCCCGTCACATCCAGAGGGAGCTCCTCCGAACGACGAGTAAATAGCGTGGCGTTGGTTGGGTCAAAACACTCAAATGGCTCAAATTTGATACATTGGCTGCGGATGCCCAGAAGGTATTTTGGTCCAAAACTACGTTTGTATATAAGTGCTCTACAGTCAACCATTCGGAAATATTTTCCACATGATTACATAAATAAGTAAATAAATAAACAATAAATAAATAAATAAATAAATAAATAAATCGTGAATATAATTCAAAATAGAAAACCAGAAGTAAAATCACCTTATAGATCAAACTGGAAATCTCTAGCAAAACAGGTCGACTGGAAATCCCAGTTAAAGGCAGGAACTAGAGACGCACGCAACCGCGCACACAAACTAAGCACACTAAAGGTTGACACAAGAGCAGGGCTCTTCATTGTGGTCCTCTTCAAGTTATCTCGACTTCCCAGAAGTCTGCAAGTGTATTACACTCGTGCGTGTGCGTGTATGTGTATGTGTATGTATATGTGTATATGTATGCATGTGTATGTGTATGTATGTGTGTGTGTGTATGTGTGTGTGTGTGTGTGTGTGTGTGTGTGTGTGTGTGTGTGTGTGTGTGTGTGTGTGTGTGTGTGAGAGAGTGTATATATATATATATATATATATATATATGAGAGAGAGAGAGAGAGAGAGA
>NC_134790.1:38608836-38613836 GCF_046742065.1 Oratosquilla oratoria | reverse complement strand
AAAGACAGGAAAGTGGGACAGGAGTCTGTGATATGTGGGTGAGGCAATATCCCCTTAGACATCTTGCCTAAAGAAAGAAAGAAAGAAAAAATCGACTGATATCTGCGGGCCTTTGAGTGTTCCCTCAACAGAAGCAAGACCCTTTGCCTGTTCTCATCAAAGAGAGGCGTCCCCTGATGAACGTCCATATAGATGACCTCAATGTTCTTCCAAACGAACAAAGAGGTGCCTCCCACGAGGCCCAACGACATAGAGCAACACTGATTGTACCTCAGCACAATGTGTGTGGATTTTCTTTAATACCTGTGGGTTTCCTTTATTACTTCTTCAATATACGTATTGTTTATGTATTTCTTATTATCTATTATCTATTTATTAGTTCGTATTACTTATTGATAATTTGAGATGCATTTATTTATTATTCAGTATTCATTTGTTTATTTTCTAACATTTAACTATTTATTATTTGATATTTTTTTTCTTACTAATAATTTGTCTTGGGTGGCTATCTCATTTATAAGAGATATATTGATAGGTTATTCATCTGTTTATTAGTTTTTTATTTATTGTTTTTTTTACTTATTTTCCCACTTGCTTATTTACTATTTTGTTTACTTGTTTATTTACTTGCTTATGTACTTCTTTACGTACTTCTTTACTTACCTGCTTATTTGTTTGTGCATCTCATTCATGCACGAATACACTCGAGTGTAAGCTGGTCTAAGCACTTGCTTGCGTCTTGTTTGTCTCCGTGTCTTGTCTGTCAGTCAGTTCCGCGCGGTGTCTGCGGTCGTGGCTCAAGCACGACGGCCTTCGCGCTTGCGTGTGCCGAACATCCTTTCGCGTCGCTCTGGGTTGTTAGGGGTCTGCGGTTAACCAGCTCCTCTGTCCTTGCGCACAATGTCGCGCCGTGAATCTCCGTGGGAACCTGCGCGTGTCCTTGCTTCCTTTGCTCAAGCAACCAACATTTCCGTTTTTTATATATATATATATAAAGCGAGATGCAGTGAGACGTTTGTGAATAGATAGATAAATAAATGAATAGATAAGTAATTGAATGTAGGAAATAAACAAATAGATAAATGATTAGACAAATAAATAGATGAATAAATAGTTAAATTGATAAGTAAATAAATGATTAAAATAATAAAGAAGGAAATGTTAGCCCACGTCAAAGCTTTAGTTATACCACTGCCGGTCAGAACGCCCGAGGTGAGCTAGATTGTTCTCGAACAAAATTTACATATCGCGTCACGTACATGACGAATGGCCCGGAGAACCGGACGATGAACAGAAAAGTTGGGCAGAACCGGAGACCACTCGTCACCATCGTTACCGTCGTCGATGTCGTTGTTGTTGTCATTGCAGTTGTTATTCTCGTTGTCGTGAGTGTTGTCATTGATGTTATTGTTGTTATCGCTGTTGTTACTGTTGCTGTTGTCATCATCAGTGTCGCTGTCGTCGTTATGATTTTTCATGATTTTTCACTTTTGCTATTGGTATCATTGTTGCCATCATTGTTTTCGTCACAACTGCTGCCTTCTTTCTTTTCATTGGTTCATTGTTATCACCGATGCTGTCGAGTTTTAAGTCATTGTTTTTTGTTGTTTTATTATTGTCTTCATCTTCGTTTTCATCGTCGATGTTATTTTCCCCTTGCCTGTCCCTGCTTTGTCTTATCGTAGCGTATTTGTTTCTTGCTTTCTTTCTCTCCTTTTTTTTTTCTTTTCTTTTCTTTCTCGTACACCTGGTTGCCCGAGGACCATTATTCAGGGCGGAGCCTCGATCCCGGTCTACTTGGGAGAGTGCCGCCGCCGCCAGAGGACGAGTTGGATGATAAAAGAGCTATCCAGTCTCTGTTTGCGATGTAGACATCTTCCATCACACGGTGATGGATAGTGATGTGGATTCTGTTTTGTTTGTGGTGCCCCGGTATAGGTGGAATATTTTAAAGACTGATAAATGGTCGCAAAACGTCTTGTGTGTGTGCGGGCTTAATACAGGTGGATTAGAACCCCAGTTGATGGAGTGTTACCTGTCTTGCGTATTGATTGTGATAGCCTGATAAAGACGGATGATCCAGCGTCGATAGAGATGGATGTTGTACTCCAGAGCTAAACATGGAAGGGACTTTTTTTTTTTTTAGATAGATAATAATCTCGATGTGTGTGCCGTTCTACCCCTGCAGTGATGTAGATGTTATATATTAACCGCTCGATAGATGGGCAGCCATTGTTTGGATCTACCGCCGGAGGGTGACGTCAACTCGCTGTTGGGGTTGCCGTATGTCGCCAAGGTGTCCGGAATGAGATACTATAATGGGAGTTCGGATGCTGGAAAGTTGTAGATTTATAGATTCATTTTCCTTATCTGGAGCGCTGGGAACACGCAAATAGATTCGAACACTTTATAGTCATACTTTTAGGGTTTTATATTTGACATTTGAAGAAAATTAAATGAACAAGATAAGCCATAGTTCATTTGTTGAATCCGTTCCTAGCCCAAAAGCTTTATCAAGTATCAATGAAAACCTGCCTGTATAGCTTTTATGACTATGATATACGTACTGTAATGAGTAAAGCCGCAGAACAACGTTCCAAGAGTCATTAGAAAAAAATGGCAGAAGGCGCCAATATATCTCATATATCTACATAGAAATCCCCTCCCCAACCCCACTTCACGCACAGTGGGGGTTCTACGTAGATATATCAGTTTTAATACTGTTTAACTCTAGGTGTAATTTCTGGCATTTAAAAAAGGCGCCTGGAGCTCATTTAACACTACGGGAGGTTTCCCTCGGCTGAATAAAATCACTTAGCGGCAGCCAGAATTATATTAATTCTCTTCTGTGGTGAGAAGGTGAAAGAAAAGAGTTTGATTTGGCAAATGCTATCTGGACAACACACACGACTTAAATGTATCATAACCCCGTCTTAAAATTTACAGATTAATTAATTCAAATAGTTTATATCCTACACAGACACTTTGTAGACGTGTGTGCTATAGTATTTTATATTTGCACCTTTACCTTCACTTTTGTTTACACCGGAGAACCTGTTAATATATTAAAAGCACGTTGCTTCTTGGACATCGATACTACAATTGACCTGGTTCTTGTTCGATTTGTGAGACTAGCACGCTTCCGATTACGCAACATAAGAACATAAGAATGAAGGAGACTGCATGAGACCGTAAGGCCTACACTAGGCAGCTCCGTATCCATCACCACCTGTCATCCCCATCCATAAAGTTGTCTAATCGTTTCTTAAAACAACTGATAATTTCAGCGCTTACTACATGGCTACTAGGTTTATTCCATTCGTCGACCACCCTATAAGTAAGCCAATTCTTGCCTATTTCCTCTTTAAACCCAAATTTGTCCAGTTTATAACCATTACTGCGAGTCCTGCCCTGTTGTTTTAATATGATGACCTTGTTTGCATCACCCTTGTTAAAGCCTTTGATTTACAGTGCACCTTCCTCTGATCCCTAGCAATGACTGTTACTTATCACCCGTCGTTCAGCAGAACAATATATATAAAGTACGCCATCGGGTTCACAGGTTGAGCCAAGGTATAGAAAGATGTCTGCGCACAGTGGCCTGTGAATTCGGTCCAGTTGGCGCATTACGTCATTCGAGGAAGGTGGGGACGTCAGCCACCCCGTCTACGGCAAAGACAAGACGGGAAAGCTCACGGAGAGCCGCATCGTCCACATACATTTTACTGTGCGGCTCTCTCACTAGATGGCGTTTACGTCAATCACCAGTTTTAACTGCATCGTCTGTTTGTTTACAATTAAGCGGGACATTCAATCATGGAGTGTGGGCGGAACTATCACCCATGTGTGGTGTGCAAAAAAAAAAAAAAAAAATGCCTTTCCCCATCTAATATTTCAAGTTTTTCCTAAAGACAGAGAAAGGTAAGAGATTCAACATACACAGTACATGGAAACTTTAACAGAAAATGGAGGAATAAAATAGAACATAGTTAAAATCTTCTTTATCTTTATATCAGACTCAGTGCAGTGTCACTTAGCTTGGAAATGAAAATTATAGATGAATACCTTACAAATATCTAGAAATATGAATTGATCATGTCAAATTCATACCATATCTTTATGGCAGTCCCAGGCAGGCACAGCAACTTTGATATAGTTATGTCATGTTCTTAGCTTAAGCGGTAAAGTTATAAACTTTTACCTTTAACCTTAATTTTGAATAAATGGCCAAATACACAGCAAAAAAAAAAAAAAAAAAAAAAAAAATTGAATCGCATGTATGTTACTTCTTTTTTTTTTTTTCTTTTTTTGGCAGTTTGTGACTGCTTCTTTGGTAGTTTTAAAATTTAACGGTTTTTGTTGAATGATTTCTCTGTATTATGCTTGTTCTTTTATGGTCTCACTAAACGTCAACCAACGCCGACCAAACCCAAATAATGACGGCTTTTGCTCAAATGTATAATTTTATATAGAAATTAGCATGTGGTTGCATTATTTGACCAATTCTCTTTTTAAATGTGTGATTTTCATGTAATTTGATCAAAGAGAAGTTACGTTTTTATCGTCTGCAATATTACCTAGGTCGACCAACGCCGACCAAACCCAAACAATGACGGCTTTTGCTCAAATGCATAATCTTATATAAAAATTAGCATATGGTTACATTATTTGACCTATTTTCTTTAAAATGTGTAATTTTCATGCAATTTGATCAAAGAAAATTTAGGCTTTTATCCTCTGCTAAATTACCAACCACAGGCACGAATGCCGTCCGACTCACTAATAGCCGACCAACGCCGAACAAGGACGGTTTATACTCAAATGCACGATTATGTATAAAAAACTAGCATATGGTTGCATTATTTGACTTATTTTCTTTAAAATGTGTGATTTCCATGTAATTTGATCAAAGAAATTACGTTTTTATCCTCTGCTACGAATGCCGTCCGACTCACTCATAGCCGACCAAATCTCAAACAAGGACGGTTTTTGCTCAAATG
>NC_134790.1:38596336-38603836 GCF_046742065.1 Oratosquilla oratoria | reverse complement strand
TGGGGCGGAGACATTTTAGGACCTCTTGGTGAGGAGGGGGGAGACCTCTTGGCCGACAACTTCTGGCTGAGACCACTTCGTGTGGGTGTGGACCGATTGCAGACGGGGATCCGTTAAAGGCAAACCGCGGACTTCTTGCGGCGATGGACGATCTCTTTGGGCGGGGACCACTCCGTCGGCTTCCTTCTGCAAGCAAAGATCTGTTTAAGGAGGACGCCCAGTTACGTTTGTGGCGTAATCGGCGTACTGGTCTCGCATTCACTTAGTTGTGGGTTCGAATCCCGCACTCCTCACCGATTCCCAGTAGTGTCTGTTACCTGCTCCAACAGCTCCTTAAGTGCATAGGGAAGATGTAATGGCTTTGGCCGCAGCTAACCAGCGTCTCCTGGCGTAAGCTCCTCACCACGACCCCATTACGACGGGATATAGGCATACATAATAGCCGCCCGTTAGCTCTCTTATTGGCGAGGGCAGAGTGCACATGTTGAAGCAAGGGTGAAAGTATCTAGTATTCGTCGCCCATAACCAGCGTTTCTATCCTTGGGGGAAAATATTGGATCGAAGTGGTGGAGCTACACAAGTGTGAAATTCAATGACACAAAGGCGGGATAAGAGATAAGTCATTATCATTCATTTCTAAATGGAGATAGTTTTCGATCATAAAAATACTGCGTGAATCGGGTCCAAACAGGTGTCATTGAAATCTTTGAAATATTGACTGTATGAAACCTTTACACCTTATGAATAAAATCATTTAGTATTTCCCAGAATTGAATTTATATGTACAGGGATACCCCTATACGTGCTGGTTGAGGTAGTTTTTGATTCTCTGAGGAGTAGAAGTTCCTTACGGTGGAATTATATCTCCTGGTGTCAACCAGAATAAAAGTCTTAAGTGCCGCGGCACTTCTTAGTGTGTCATTGTGTTAGAGTGTGGCTTCCCATTATGTCCAGTGGATAGCGCTCATTCAATGAGTATTACCCTATATCGTCCCCCTCTCTTCTCTGTCCCCATTTCCTCCCCCACTTGTAGTAATGGGCTGGGGTCGGGATGGATGGTGCTGTGGTGGCTCACTGGGTAGCGTGTCCGCTCCGGGCCATAAAGATTCCCGGGTCAGATTCTGTCCAAGTGCATTACCACCTCCGGTCGAAATTGATTCTCTTGTGTGGTCTCTCAGAGTGTCTTCGTTTGCTTGCTTGCTTAGAGGCACTGGTTCCAAAGGTCCAGTAGGTCTTGTGGTCTCTGGAGTCTTTTCCTGTATCTGTTTTCAGGACCTGATTTGAAAGATAGTTGTGGGAAAAAAACACTCACAATTCTGCGACCATTTGGCGTTGGTCTGACGTCGAAGTAGAGACCCTAATAAAAGTAATGTTTTTGATAACTATTCATGTGTTGTATAAAGAACGTACAAGAAATATTTCAACGTTGTAATTATGGACTATATTCTTGCACTGTGAGGAACAAATGGAGGGGCCAGTAATTAACAGTAACCTTGACAACCTCTCTTCTCTCCCCCGTTCCCTACAGCCTTTCTTGCCAACATGGGCCTCGAGTTCATGTGTTCTCGTTCTAACTGTACTCCGTGCCGGGGCACTCCCTAGCCTGGTTCTAATTTTGAAAAAAAAAAAAAAAAAAATCCCCCTCGACCCCTTCCCCTTCTCCCTCCCCCTCCCCTCGACCCCTTCACCTCCTCCCTCCCCTCCCCCTCCCCCTCCCCCCTCGACCCCTTCCCCTCCTCCCTCCCCCTCCTCCCTCCTCCCTCCTCCCTCCTCCCTCCTCCCTCCTCCCTCTCCCCATCTCCCTTTCCCACCTCCATTTCCCCACATCCCATCCTCCCTCCTCCCTCTCCCTTCCTCCTTTTCCCACTTCTCTCTCCCAAACTCCCTCTCCCACCTCCCTCTCCCCACATTCCCTTCCCCCTCCTCCATCTCCCCCCTCTCCCACCTCCCCCTCCCCTTCACCCCCAGGTACATACGACATCGGGATGACCAGGTACGATGATATCCGGAAATCATTGAAATGTTGTCTCTTGTTGTACAATGTTCTTTATACTGCGTCTGAAAGAGCCAAGACCACTCACATCTGTTTTGTAAAAAGATGAAAAACGTTTTCAGCCCACATAGACAGACTTAATGGAAAATGACAACCAGAGGAAATATTCAAAGATGTAAAAGAGTAAGATCGCGCCAGCAGCAGGTATTTTGTTTCGGTTGAAGCTATCATATTCATCTCGGTGTCATTTTATCTTTAATCTTGTCTGATTATTCAAACTTGAGTACTAAAAAGTTCTCGTCCTCTGCGACAAATAACACTAAAATAATAACAGTCATGTACATGCCCAATCTCCCCACACCAAACACCACTCAAAAAGTGAGAGAGCAGGGGCGTGAGAGAGAGGGAGAGAGGGAGAGGAACAGGAGGAGGATAGGGAGCTTGCAGACACTCCCTCCCCGGACATTGGGAGAGAACGGGGGAGTAGGAATGGGGGAGAGGGAGGGGGAGAGAGTAGGAAGGGGGCATATATGGTGCCTGTACACAACAACCTTTACCAAAGAAACAGAGATAGAGAGAGAGAGGGGGGGGGAGGAAGGCGGGGGAGGGGGGGAGGTAGGAGTGGCGGACAGCATTTTTTCCCCATTACACTCCATCATAGGCTTTGGCCGGATGAGGGCTCCCTCGGACCCTTCCCCGTGACAGGAAGTCGTAGATTTTCGCGCATCTATTGATCTCTGGGGCCAGGGGGGCAGGGGGGATGCGCCCCCTTTTCCCTGACTGCCGTGGCAAGTCCACAATAAAACATTTCCATTTCAGCAATTCGGCAGAGCCGTCATGAATTTCTCGAACGCTCAGGCCTTTCGTCCGAACAGTGAACACCACCATCGCCATCACCACCATCATCAACACTATCACCACCATCAATACCACCACCACCAACATCACCACCATCACCACCACCATCGCCGCAACCACCACCACCTTCATCAACGCTACTATCACCACTACCAACATCACCAGTACAACCACTAACACCGTCACTACTGCCACCTCTGGAGAGCGCCGAGTAAATTTGGTGCGTCGATTTTATTCAGTGGAAGGTGGTCCCTATCTTGATCCCTGGAGTCGGCCCATGGGATGGGATTCCCGCTTCGAGGCAATGTAATCCTTTGGTGTTGATGTTGACCCCAAAGTACATTATGGGCCGTATTTTTAACTCTTTATTATTTTTCAATTTTATTCATTTGTTTATCTATCTCTTCTGTTTTATTCAATTTCATTTGTCTATTTCTTATTCTCATCAATTTATCTAATTTCATTATTGATTTATCTATTTATTCACTTATTTATTTATCTATTGGTTTGTTTTTTCTTATTACTTATTTATTAATCAATTGTTCTATTTATCATTTTTCTATCTATTTATTCATTTATTCATTTTTTGTCGTTGTCGTCTTCCCTAACCCCCTGCCGAGACTACGAATAAGATTGCTCATGATATTTGATGGAGCCTGCAGTGTGTGTGTGTGTGTGTGTGTGTGTGTGTGTGTGTGTGTGTGTGTGTGTGTGTGTGTGTGTGTGTGTGTGTGTGTGTGTGTGTGTGTGTGTGTGTGTGTGTGTGTGTGTGTGTGTGTGTGTGTGTGTGTGTGTGTGTGTGTGAGAGAGAGAGAGAGAGAGAGAGAGAGAGAGAGAGAGAGAGAGAGAGAGAGAGAGCTTAGAGACCGCAGTCGTCCCTTGATCACGTCAGATTTCAAGAGAGAGCAAGAGCGAGAGCTGACGACGTTGGAGAGACCCTTAGCGAGATTGAAGAGCTGCAGATAAGGAGGAAGTTACCGAGGACGTCCTCGTTCCGTTTTCTTTTTGTTTAATGTCGTGTTGTGTCGATTCCTTTGTCATGCGCTAAGTTCGGGGTGATAAACAGCTGCACGCAACAGACATATATGTGCACACACGTGCATATACGCACGCTTATGTACACACACATGTATACAGTCATCCCGGACATACACCCATACATACATACATACATACATACATACATACATACATACATACATACATATACATACATACATGCATACATACATACATACATACATACATACATACATACATACATACGTACATACATACATACATACATACATCTGCTTCTTACACCTGACGTTTTACAACCTACTTTTAGAATTTACATCTTGCCTCTTTTTACTACTACTTAAGTCTTAAATTCTTACATCTTGTCTGGTTTTTGTTCCTTCTTGGAGCTTCCCGGGTGGGCAAAAACCACCCTTTTCTGATACCTTGACAGTGTACATTGTCTCGTTTCACCGCTGGTATTTATCATTTCAAATGTTCCCTTCTACACTGTCAGCTGAATTTACGCTATACCACGCGGTGATATAGGGATGTATATATTATATTAATGACATTAATGTAATATATACAGGTAGATGACTGCCCCTTCGCAACTAGAATATCGTAACCCACCAAGCGTTGGACGGCAGTGGAAAAGAAAGCAAGTAGAGGCTCTTAGGCAACCCCTCCATCGGTCAAATGGTCTCCTGCTGGCTACTCCTCCGTCCTTTTCCACTGGCAACAAAACAAAGCGGGAATGAACTCTGCCCGACATTGCTCGGAGAGCTGGCCAATCCGGAAAAATTTTTACGAATTTGTCCGGCCCATTTTACGGCTAACTTTGCCTCACTGACATTTTGACATACTTTGTCAGCTGGTGTCGAAAGCGGGGGCGGGTGGAGCTCGCACTAGTTTTGTTGTTGCTGTTGTCTTTGTTATTGCCGATGTTGTTGTTCTTGCTGTTATTATTGTTGTTGATATTGTTAGCGAGGGGATCTGGTGGTGCCGAAAGCGGGGGTGGATGATGTTTGGTCTGTTATTGTTGTTATTGTCGGTATTGTTGGTGTTCGCGGGGGGGGAGGTCTGCTAGTGTCGGGTAGGCTGTGGTCTCAATATTGTTGTTATTATTGTTGTTAGCGAGGGAGTATATTGGTATGAGAAACGGTGCTAAAGGAAGGTGTGGGTGTGGATGTGGGTGTGGGTGTCGGGGAGGGGAGAGGGAGGGAGGGAGGGACGCGGGTAGGAACGAGGAAAAACCAATCCCTTTTTTTAATTCCAGTAGAATGAAATATTTTCATAAGACCAAAATCATCTGTTTTCCACGAGTTGGTGTGAATGGTGGTGGAAACAACACGTCCCGCATTGTTATTCTCCCTCACTCACTCTCCATGTCCCCCCTTCCCTCGCCTCGCCAATCCCCCCACTCCCCCCACGTCCTCCACCCCCACCCCCGCGTCAACCCTGACTAAAAATCCCTGTTTCTGTTCTACCAGCGACCAATGTTTGTTTACTTTTGTGAGACCAGTAGCCGATGGGGGCGATGTTTGTCCCCGTGTTTGCTTGTCCCCTCGTTTGCTTGTTCCCTTGTTTTCTTGCACTGCTGGTTAGCGTAATGCTTGGTACGTATTGTCGACACATGGAGCAAGCACCAACCTGGACCTGAAGTCGTATCCTTTCCCTTTTGTTACCCTTGTACTCTTCACCTTTATGTCTTTCTTTAACACTCGTTCTCTCTCTCTATCTATCTATCTATCTATCTATCTATCTATCTCTCGTTCTCCTCATTTTCCTTTTTTACGCTCTCTCTCTCTCTCTCTCTCTCTCTCTCTCTCTCTCTCTCTCTCTCTATCTATCTATCTATCTATCTATCTATCTATCTATCTATCTCTCTCTCTTTCTCCCTCTAATTTTCCATTTCACGTTCTATCTTTTTCCCTCTAGTATACGTATTTTCTTTCTCGTTTTCTCTCGTTCTCTCTCTTGCTCGTTCTTGCTTTCTTGCGTTCTTGCTCTATTGCTTTCTCGTTTTCTCGTATTCTCACCCTCTCGCGTTCTCGCTCTCCCTCGCGCTCTTCATCTCGTTTTCTCTGCCTCTCCCTTATCCTCAACACGCTCTTTCTGATACATCATCGATTATGCATATGTACACACGGACGCACATACGTGCGTACATACATACATTTATACGTGTACACGCATACCAAAACATGTTATACATGTGTATGTACACATATCTATAGATACATACACACACACACATATATATATATATATATATATATATATATATATATATATGTGTGTGTGTGTGTGTGTGTGTGTGTGTGTGTGTGTGTGTGTGTGTGTGTGTGTGTGTGTGTGTGTGTGTGTGTGTGTGTGTGTGTGCGTGTGTGTGCGTGTATATATGTATATGTACAGGAATAGAGTTGCGTGTCTGTGCACATGCTTATATGTACATGAAATATGAACGTTTGTATGCACTGTTATGTATTTGTAAGCACAAGAGGGAAGTCGGCTAAGCCTAAACTAAGCCCGTGCCTTTGTACCTTAATCTGCGTAAACATTAACCCACATAACAACGCAATTTCCACTTTCAAGTCTCGCCACCCAGTAGTCCACAAAATCCATTCATGGGTCATCGAAATCTCCACCTGCTTCAAATCTGTATCCCTCCGTTGGGTGCTATCCTATGTAGGCATCCCCGGCAATGTACAAGCTGACAAGGCGGCTCGAAACGTGGCATCCAAACTTACCAATGCCTCTACTCCACTGCAAGTAACAGACTAATATCCATTCCTTTGGTTAGTAGTGTTAATGTGAGGTAAAGGCGATGGATCAACACTAAATAAATCGCCTAAAAACAAGCAAACCCCACATACATACATGGCTGTTTTCACAACAACATAACTGACGTTTCGAAACTACTTGTGATTCTAAGAACAAGATATGACCTCGTTACACATGACCACCTCATGGCAAACATTGACCTTCCAATGCAAACCTCCCCTCATAAAACCACATATATTACTAGAATATCCGATTTACACAACATCCTACAATAGCCTCCTACCATCATCTACCCCTTCCAAGAACTATGATCCAAATCCTTGTCAAAAAAAAATACACACTCCTCAATCATCTCTCCACAACTTCACACAAAAATCAGGACTCTTAACCGAACTATAAAGACCCTCGATTAACTCGACCAACACATGGAATATAAAAAGTAACTCAAGAGCGAGATTGTCCACAAGCATGGAAGAGCTTGTAAACTAGTCAACATCATTTCATCATGAACAGCAACGATAATAACAAGAAAAACCTAACATCAACCAAAAAAAGCAAAAAAAAAAAGGCAAAAAAACAAACAAAAAAACAGCCATAATCACGACATAACAATAACAACCACAACTACAATAACCACAACACCAACCAAAATACAATTACAATCACGATAAAACCACAAACAGCAACGATAATAACAAGAAAAACCTAACATCAACCAAAAAAAGCAAAAAAAAACAAGCAAAAAAAAAAAAACAGCCATAATCACGACATAACAATAACAACCACAACTACAATAACCACAACACCAACCAAAATACAATTACAATCACAATAAAACCACAAACAGAACAACACACTCATAA
>NC_134790.1:38591336-38593836 GCF_046742065.1 Oratosquilla oratoria | reverse complement strand
TGTGATATAATTAACACCACGCGCACAAACACACACACACACACACACACACACACACACACACACACACACACACACACACACACACACACACACACACACACACACATACACACACACACACACACACACGCACAAACACACACACACGCACAAACACACACACACACACACACACACACACGCACAAACACACACACACACACACACACACACACACACACACACACACACACACACACACACACACACACACACACACACACACACACACACATACACACACACACACACGCACAAACACACACACACACACGCACAAACACACACACACACGCACAAACACACACACACACACACACACACACACACACACACACACACACACACACACACACACACACACACATAGAACAAGGGTTCTTTTTCCCCCGTATTAGGGGTGTGGCCGAATCAAATCCCTCTCTCGCCTCATAAACAAGTAAAACCCATTCAGCCTCCCCCACCCATCTCCTCCTGCCCCTCCACCTCCCCCTCCTACCTCAGCATTTCTGAGATGAAGGGTCGCTTTATCCTATGACTACACATCTTGGGTCAGAAGCGCCGCAGTGAGGCACAGCTCCTCCATAGGAAGGCCCACCAATATTTATTTATGATGGGACCAATTTATCCCTCTCCAGATTCTCATCATCATTAACTCGGTCTCCCAAACTATCCCCCACCCCCTCCCAACTCTCCTCATCCACTCTCCTATTGCTCGACCTAGCTTCCCTCTTGTTCTTCCCCTTCCATCCCTCTCCTTGCTTCAATCTCCATCTCTCTTTTATATCCTTTCTCCCTCCTCCTCTTTCCAGCCTCTCCCCTTCCATTCCCTTCCCTTCCCTACCTCTCCCTTCCCTTCCCTTCACTTCCCTTCTCTTCCCTTCTCTTCCCTTCCCCTCCCCTAGCATACTCTCTTATCCACTCTCTTCCCTTCCTCTCACCTTTCCTCTCTTCCCCTCAATTCTTCTCTCTTCCCCTCCTTCGTCTACCCTTCCTCTCCCTCCTCTCTTTCTCTTTCTCTCTTTTTTCCCTTCGGCTCTCCCTCGGGCGGGACCCCCTCCCGGAGGCCTTACGGCTTTTTGATGATCCTCGAAGGGGAAGTCTGCCGCAGTTTGATGCTTCCTCGATAAGTGGATTCTGGCATTCGTTGCCGACAATGGATTTTCATAATCAGGGACGCTTTGGGCTGCCCCACGCCTTCCCGCAGCCCCCTGGAGCCTCCTACAGCCCCCTGGAGACACCTACAGCCCCCTGCATCACCGCACAGCCCCCTGCATCACCGCACAGCCCCCTGCATCACCGCACAGCCCCCTGCATCACCGCACAGCCCCCCTGCATTTCCCTCTACCTATTCATAAAGAAACGGTAGGCCATGGTGATGGCGTTATCAGTGTATGATATTAATTAAGTCAGAATATAGAGGAAAAAAGAAAGAAATGGGCGAAAAATTCTAATTGTTGTAAAATGGGAAATAATTTCATTAATTCAATTATTCAACCGTATATGGAGAGTGTGGCGGGCCATGACTTCTCTGTCCACATTTAGATTAAATTTCGATATGCGGGTGCCATTTTTATTTACCTATTTATTTATTCATTTATTCATTTATCAAATAATTTGCTTATATATCTATTTATTTTTTATTTAGTTATCTACTTGTTTATTAATTCATTTATATATTTATTAATTTATTTATTTACTTATTATTATCATTTTATTGGTTTATTTATTTGTTTAATTAGTTATCTACTTGTTTATTAATTCATTTATATACTTATTAATTTATTTATTTACTTATTATTATAATTTTATTGATCTGTCTATTTGTCTGTTATCAATATCCTTTTATTTGTTTATTTGTTTATTTATTTATTTAATGATTTATTAATTAATTGATTTAATTATTTATTTATATTTATTTATTTACTTATTTATTTACACATTTATTAATTTGTTTAATTACTTCACTTCATGGGTAATAGGCACCCCTCTCCTCCTTCTCCTTCACTTGTAAACTAAGGCAAAAGTTTTCGATGGTGTCTTGGATTCATCATATCAAAACCATCCCGAGGAAGGAATTGAAATCTCTCTCTCTCTCTCTCTCTCTCTCTCTCTCTCTCTCTCTCTCTCTCTCTCTCTCTCTCTCTCTCTCTCTCTCTCTCTCTTTATGTGTGTGTGTGTGTGTGTGTGTGTGTGTGTGTGTGTGTGTGTGTGTGTGTGTGTGTGTGTGTGTGTGTGTGTGCGTGGGTGCGCACATACATATTATACTGGCATTGTTGAAATAAATGAGAACATTTCATGCTGCAGACAAAATAACATTTTCACGAGTTCACAAACAAGTTCTTGTATTTACTAAATGCACATTTTGCAAAGAGGTTATTAAGTGTAGATCTGTTGTTCAAGTCCTTTATTCTTCTCTTTCCAGGTATGTAACCACGTCCGGGATCTTCGGCCTTGA
>NC_134790.1:38558836-38576336 GCF_046742065.1 Oratosquilla oratoria | reverse complement strand
AGGACCAGTCTCAGTTGTCACTACTGAAACACTAAGGAGATACGTACAAGAGTGGCATTCTAATATTTAAGAAGAGGGGCTTTATTGTTGATAGCACCCTAAGACTTAAGAAGAGTAATCTTACGCTTGAGAGACCTTTGTGAATCCCGGCCCTGAGATCCGGTATCTCGGGTTGGCAAGAGAATCTCCTGGTCGGAGGATTTCGAACCGTTAAATGTACGTCAGAGCTATTACGTCGCCGTTTAACTGTCCAATCACAGAATACCTTTATCCTATTTACACCTTCACAGTCTCGAGCCATCCATTGCACTGATCCGTATTCCCCCTCAAATCCTCTCTCCACCTCCCTCCCTCCCTCCCTTCCCTCCATTCCTTCCTCCACTCCTATCACTCCCCCAACCATTAAGTTTAATGCTCAGGCAGTTGGAGATAGAGCGAGGGTAAGAGCTAGGGAGAGAGAGGGGGAGAAGAGAAGAGAGAGAGAGAGAGAGAGAGAGGGAGAGAGAGAAGAGAGAGAGAGAGAGAGAGAGAGAGAGAGAGAGAGAGAGAGAGAGAGAGAGGGGGAGAAGAGAAGAGAGAGAGAGAGAGAGAGAGAGAGAGAGAGAGAGAGAGAGAGAGAGAGAGAGAGAGAGAGAGAGAGAGAGAGAGAGAGAGAGAAGAGAGAGAGAGAGAGAGAGAGAGAGAGAGAGAGAGAGAGAGAGAGAGAGAGAGAGAGAGAGAGAGAGAGAGAGAGAGAGAGAGAGAGAGAGAGAGAGAGAGAGAGAGAGAGAGAGAGAGAAAGAGAGGTCGGGGAAAAGAGGAAGAAGGAGAGGGTAAAGGGCTAGGGATGGGTTAAGGGTAAGGTAGGGAGATTTTTAATGTGACCAGGGTAGTAGTAACGTTGTGAGGATGAGCTTGTTTCTGTCGGGGGAGAGATTAGGGGTTAGAGGTGGGAGGAAGGTTGTGTAAGAGTTGAAACTCTGGGGTGTAAGGATGAGGTCACGTGTGAGAAAAAGAAAGAGGAAAAGGGTGAGGGGAAGGAATAAGAATGAGGTAAGGGAAGGAAATGAAAAAGAAGGTAAGAGGGGAAGATGGGAGAGAAGGGGTGAAAGGGTGAGATAGTGGAATGAGGAATAATTGGAGGAGATAAAAGCGGATGACGTCAGGTTTGGAGGAGAGAGAGGAAGAAAGTGGCCAGGAGGGGAGGAGGGAGGAGGGGAGGAGGGAAGAGGGAAGAACGGCGGTGGACATAAAGGAAAGATGATAAAGGAAGAGGAAGGAGAAGGAAAATAAATTACTGTTTTGAGCTTTTGTTGACCGGAGACCCGCAGCCCCACAGTATGTGGCAACGATCCTCAGGCCCTCCCTTAGATCTCTTGAGGAAAAGATTTTGGACTGCTGTCTAGTTTGAATTAGTATGGGACTTTTTTCTAATCCATCTGCTAAAAGTATTAGCAAGAAAAGCCCGGTCACAGGTTGTGGAAAGCTGGAGGGAATGCGAAGTTGACCAGAGATCTTGCGAGTGCCAGCTCCTCGGGACGACAAATATGTTAGTGAGGAAGTTGAAGGTGGTTTGAAAATGGGCAGCAGGGAGACGATTCTCTCTAACGTCCTTCTAGCAGGACCTCTTGCGGATACCCGTCGTCGGTCAAAGAAGCAAAAGAGATCATCGAAGAGGAGGAAGAGAACCACAGAGGAACAAGGAATATATATATATACATATATATGTATATATGTGTATATATATGTATATATATATATATATATGTATATATATATATATATATATATATATATTTATATATATATATATATATATATATATATATATAGAGAGAGAGAGAGAGAGAGAGAGATGGTGAACGAAGAGAAGAAAAATGGGGTACTGAGTAAAAACGAGCTGCAAGAAATAGAAGACAATGCGAAGAGAGGTAGGAGGAAGAGGAAGAGGAGGAGGACGAAGTGGAGTGGTGGAGGTGAAGAGAGGGGGTTGGGAGTGAGTAATGGCCGAGTGAGTGATTGACTGATTGGCTCAGAGGGAGATTGATTCGGTGAAGGATTGGCTGGCGACCGTCGCCTCGAGTTGGGCCGTGGATTGGGTTGACAGGTCTGATTGGTGATTGGACGTTTTGCTTAACTGATTAACCAGTTGCGTGATTGGCTTAAGGTTCAGGGAGCTGGCTACCATGGGAATTAACTGTCTGGCTGACTGATTGGCTATGCAGCCAATGGAGGTGCCTGCTCGTTGGATAGCTGACTGCATTGTGACGTCACTGATATCAAGACCTTGACGTCATTGATGCCAAGATAACGACGTCATTGATGGTAGGATAGCACCATCATTGATGACAGGATCGTGACGTCATTGATAACAGGACCGTGACATCATTGATGTTAACAACGACATATAATTAAAACCGTGACATCATTGATAATAGGATCGTGACGTCATTGATAACAGGATCGTTACCTCATTGATAACAGGATTGTTACGTCATTGATAACAGGATCGTGACGTATTATCAACATGACAGTGACGTCATTGACAACAAGATAATGATGTCATCGAGGGCTGGACAATGACGTCATCGAGGCCTGGACCGTGAAGTCATCGATATCAGGACCGTGACGGCTTCAAAGATTGGACCGTGGTGTCGTCGGTGGGAGGGGCTGGACCGTGACATCACTGAGGACTTGACTGTGAAGTCATTGATGTCATTGTTTCTGTAATGGAGAAGTGTGTTACTGTGGGTCTATGGTGCCAAGGGAATGGGGGCATGAATGAAGTTCTGCTTGGTGTGTTAGCTTTATTCTGGTTAGTGTGAATGTCGACCTAGGCTGGGTCGGAGGGTCAGGCTCCAAAGAAACATGATCGCAATGTTGGCCGCATGGGCCATGGGACGTGCACAGCTGGGTTACAAGTACAGAGCAAGACTGCCATTGGTTACAAGACCTGGCTGATTATATACACAGCCGACGTTCATAAAGCTAGCGAAGGAGACAGCCTCACAGAAATATGGCTCGGTGGAGTTTGTTCTTTCATATGGATACAAATGCCTGTAGTACAGGCACAATAAGAACTTAACCTACACAATAGTATTATGAGGTCGAAGGCCAGCTACTTCTACACAATATTTAAATTCCTTGTCCACTCCATTGCTGCAATGACGATACTGTAAGCCAAAGTATCACGTAGACGCACATGTAGGGGAGTTAGGGATATCACATTTCGCTCTAGCGAGGGGGTTTATCGAGATAGCCTTCTACCTCTTGGCTATGGTGACGTTGCCTCTGGAGGCGGTAGCCAGGATAAAAGCATTTAAAGTTTATATTGAAGACATGAGGACAACAGAGTCGTTCATAATCACACTGACCTTTAGATGCAATTCGAGGGGGGAGGGGGAGGGGGATAGGGGGAGGGGGGAGACTTAATTGAATGATTAGATGGAGAACTTGAGACTATTCTCGTCCTTGCGCTCAGCAAGAAATGATCTCAGTCGAAGAAATGAACTCGAGAAATGCCTTTACGATCTCTTAAAGAAGGAAACGGATACTGAACGCTCCTGTTCAATTATTAATATTTGTTTTTCTATTCTATATTAGTTTTGATTCTGACTATTACAATCAATTAGTTCCTACATCTTTCCTTTTTACACTTTTTTTAAGTGTTTATAATTTGTTATATCTCGTTTTTTTCTCATCCTCATGTCTGGATTTCCTTTCTGATGTTTAGTTATTTTTTCGTCCTTTTTTACATAAAATATGTCCTTATGCCTATTGGTGTTCAACTTTTGTATACATACACACATACACACATACATACACACATACATGCATACATACGTACATACACACACATATGCATGCATAAGTACATACATGCATACATGCATGCATAAATACATACATGCATACATACATACATACATACATACATAAATATATAAATATATATATATATGTATATATATATATACACGCATATACAAATACACACACATACATACACAAATACATACATACATACATACATGCATACATACATGCATACACACACACACACACACACACATACACACACACACACACACGCACACACACACACACACACACACACACACACACACACACACACACACACACACACACACACACACACACACACACACACACACACACACACACACACACACACACACACACATGCACACACGCATACACATACACACTCGTACGTATAAAAGCATGTTGACAGATAAATGTGGGCGCATCTGTAACCGGGTACAAATAGACACGCAGACACAGACACGTTCAGACACTGGGCCCGAGGCCCAGGCACGGCTCATAAAGCAGAGCAGTGCGTAATCCAAACCTAAACTAGCTATAAATCTAGCGTCTAACTCTCGCTCTTTCCTAAATCGGATTTTTAACTTTTGTCATGTTTGACTTCGTTAAGCAACTCGCTTAACCAAGCACCGCCACCACCGCCTCTCTCACCAATTCTATCACCACCTTTATCACCACCACCAATGTGCACATCTTCCTTCATTTCTTTCTTTTTTTATACTATCCCTTTCACTCTTCATTCCTTCCTATCTTCCTTCAACCCTTCTTTCCTCCCTTTCTTCTTTCTTCCATTCATTCATTCCATCCCTCCTTCCGTCCTTCATTCACTCATTCGTACTCTCTTCCAGCTTTCCCTGTTTCCTTTACTTTCTATTTTCCTTCCCTTCTTTCCCACCAGATTTCCTTCTTTTCAACCTTTCTTCAAGCTTCTCCCTCTCTTCTGCCCCCCCCCTTCCCATGTCCTTTCTATACCTCCCTGCTCCTCCCTCTCCACTCGACTCCCTCCCTCCTTGCCTGGGGCTAGAGATGCGAGCGAGCGTGTTACCTGCCTCCTACTGCGGCTCTTAATGCCGCGCCTCGTTAGCTAATTTGTATTTCGAGATCAGTTGTTCCTTCATCGTTTAGGCCGGTTAAGGCGCTAATTGTGTTGTATCTGGGGCACCAACACTCTTCCCCCCCCCCACCTCCCCACTCCCAAACCAACTCCTCACTACCTTCCATCTCCACCTCTACTGTCTCTGGATGCCAAGAGAGCGAGTGCTGTCCCCGTCAGACACAGGGTCCCCTCTTCCCAAGTCTCCCTTAACGGCCGCGTCCACATTGATAGTGTGACAGTGCTGACAGACAGTATGGACACTCGGCGCTGTATTCAACACTGCCAGCCGCCTCATGCAACGCTGCACGAGGCTCAGTGTGGACCCGGCTTAACGGTATCATGACCGCCACCATTGTCATTAACAACTCCACTGCCGACATTCTCATAAACGCTACGATTACTGCCACTATTAACGTTATCACTGCCACAGACTCGACCACTACAACTACCACCAGCGCTACCTCCGTCACCAACTCGACCACCACCACCATCTACACCTCCAGCTTCACTTCAACCACCTCTACTTCCACCACCTCTTCCACCACTACTTCCACGACTTCTACGACTTCCACAACTACTTCTGCAAACACTTTCACTACCATTTCCTCCACTTCCACCACCTCTTCCTCCACTACTTCCACCACCACCTCTTTCACCACTACTTCCACCACCACCTCTTCCACCACTACTTCCACCACCGCAATTACTTCTACCATCCCCACCACCGCCGCTGCCACCACCACTAACACCACCAGCACTACAACCACTTCCCCCATAACCACTACCACTAAAACCACTACCACCACCGACCACCACAAGCACCACGTACCACCCACCACCTCCAAATACGACACCGAGTTTTCAATAGAAGAACAAACAGACAGCATTGGCACCACGGGCCCTTTCTTCCCCTTAATTCCCAATGCCTCCCCACTTCCCTTCCCCTCCCCCCACGCTCACCCCCCCACCCCCACCCCCTGCCTCCCAATGCCCCCTTATCCCTTCCGCTCGGAGTGCCACATTTCCATCAGCACAAAAGCAATCGTGTTTTCTCTCGTTGGCACCTCCCCCCTTCCCCCCTTCCCCCTTCGTGCTTTTTGTTTGCTTGTACTCGTGCCTGTTTGTGTGCTTTGTCTTCTCATTGTCCCCCTTTGAGTACATTGTGTCTATCTGAAGTGCTTTGTGTCATTGTACGTGTTAAGGTGTGTGTGTGTGTGTGTGTGTGTGTGTGTGTGTGTGTGTGTGTGTGTGTGTGTGTGTGTGTGTGTGTGTGTGTGTGTGTGTGTGTGTGTGTGTGTGTGTGTGTGTGTGTGTGTGTGTGTGTGTGTGTGTGCGTGTGTTGTGTGGGTATTTGCGCCCGCATGTGTTGGAGGTACTTGTGTGTGCGTGGGTGGGAGTTTTTACATGTGTGGGAGTGTGCATTCATCCGTGTAAGTGCATGGGTCTTTGTGCTTTTATGTTTGTGGAGCACGCGCGCGCGTGTGTATATATATATATATATATATATATATATTTATATATATATATTTATATGTCTATATGCATATATATATATATATATATATATATATATATATATACATATATATATATATATATATAATACTGATGACCCACTTTCGGAGAAGAATAAGCGAAGATATAGAGATCTGTATATTTCGATCACTTACTGTGATCCTCTTCAGCAGTAAGTGATCGAAATATACAGATCTCTATATCTTCGCTTATTCTTCTCCGAAAGTGGGTCATCAGTATTATTTTATAAATGTGCTACGACATATCTTTGTTGTGATATATATATATATATTTATATACATATATATATATATATATATATATATATATATAATGGTGTGTGTGTGTGTGTGTGTGTGTGTGTGTGTGTGTGTGTGTGTGTGTGTGTGTGTGTGTGTGTGTCCGTGCGGGAGCGTGTATACCTATGTGTGCATATGTGTGTGTGTGCGTGTGTGTGTGCGTGTGCGTACGCGTGTATATTCACCTGTGTTCACCTAACTGTAGCATACCGGAAAGGAGCAACGCTTGTTGGGTCCTGTCTCCTATTCTCTAATTTTCTGATATACCTAGACACAAATTGATGTGTGTATGAGCGTGTGTGTGTGTGTGTGAGCCTGTGCTAAAACGTGTGATATAAATATTCTATAGTGGGCTATTATATATATATATATATACAGCTATTCAGACAATGGTCACTTGTTACGTAATATACTTCCATCGAGCTCCTTGTCAGTCTCGACCGTGATGGCAGTGAGTTAAAGTGAATTAATGTGGTTGAAAAGATGAATATATATATATATATATATATATATATATATATATATATATACATTCACATACATACATATACCTACGGCTATTTTGCCCCTACAAGAGGGGTAGCCAAAAAAAAAGCAGAAAATCTACTCTCACCCATTCCGTCACCACATACTCCACTCCCATTCGCCCCCCTCCCCCCCTCTCTTATCTCCTCCTCTTATCTTACTCCTCCTCGATGACAGGTCATCCCTGCACCTCGTCCACTACCCTGGATCAGAAGCAATGTAGTAAGACACAGCACATCCACAGCAAGGCCGCTTCATTTAATCGGCGACCCCCCTCTCCGTCCCCTCATGTAGAAAAAGAAAAGACGGGGAGAAATTCCTTCGGGCTGCGTCAAAATATCATTCACACATACTCCCTCACCCCACCATCCCCCACCCACTCCCTTCCATGCATCACAGCAACATCCATACACAACCATTCTTACCCTGATCTTCTGTCTTTTCCCGTCCTTCCTCAACAGACATGCCCTTCTTTCCTTGTGCCCCTTTTACCCCATCCATCCATCTCATCCATAGTCGACCCCTCATGTTCACTCCTTCCACTTCCACCCTCCACACCTCTTTTACTAATCTTTCTTCATTCATTCTTTCCATGTGTCCAACCCCCCACCCCAATACTCTTTCATCAACCCTGTCTCCCAACTCCCTTTCCATCCCCGCTCTCCTTCTCACCTCGTTTCTCATTCTATTCAGCCTGGTAACCCCTATCATACTTCTCAGGCACCCCATCTCAAACACATTCAAACTCCTTCTCTCTTCTTCTCTTATGTTCCATGTTTCTGTCCCATACAGTGCTGTCGGCACAACCACTCCTTCATACAGTCTCCTATTAGCATCCATTCCCAAATGTTTATTTCTCATTACACTTTTTAATCCCCCAATGCTTTTAATTGTTTCTCTCAATCTACATTCTACCTCCACTTCCACTCCCTTTCTCGCCACATTCGCACCCAAGTATCTAAAACTATCCACTTCCTCCAGTCTCTCTCCCTTAATACTTACTTCCAATTTGCCCCTTGTACATCTCATCACTTTACTTTTACCCACCTTTATCTTTCACTTCCTTCTTTCGCGCACTTTTCCAAAATATGTCACTAACTTCCTTAATCCCTTCTCTAATCCTGTCACCAGTGCAGTGTCGTCAGCAAACAATGACTGATTTATTTGCCACTTTTCTCCATTTTCTTTAACCATCTCCAATTCCCAGCCCAATTACCCTTGCATTTACCTCTGGTACCACCCCATCCATGTATGAATTGAATTCTGGCAAAATCCCACCTTTGTCTCAAACCACTCACTTTCTCCATTTCTGATTCTAAACACAGGCTCTACTACTCTCATAAAAACTCTTGACTGCTTTTAACATCTTTCCTCCTATCCCATATATCTGCAATACCTCCCACAGTGCCTTCCTGTCTACCCAGTCATAAGCCTTTTTCAAATCCATAAAAGCCAAAAAAACATCCTTACCTTTTCCTAAATCTTTCTCACATATCTGCCTTACCACAAAAATCTGATCCACACACCCTTACCTGTCCTAAACCTACTGTTCCTCACCAATTACTCCCTCTGTTCCTCTCTGCATGACATCCATGTAACTAAGGTGCCTTGCCTGCTCTCATTATCTTAACAACTGCTTACACCTCATCTTTCCTTATTTCTTCTCCAATTTCCTCACTTATCACTGTCATTTTCATAGCGCTTCCCACTGCAACTCCCTAGAATACTCTGTCCATCTTCCTCCTACTGCCGTCTCTTTCATTATCATCTCTCCATGTGCACCTTTTACCATTTCTTCTCTACTTGACTCGCCTCCTCTTCTCTTAACTTCTTTCCGAAATATCTTTTTATTACTTTCAAATTTTTCTGTCATACCCTTACCCCATTTCACACCTACTCTCCTCTTTGCCTCCTTTATCTTATGCTTTAGCTCTTCACTTTTCTTTGTGCTTCTCATATGATTCATTCAACACACACACACACACACACACACACACACACATATATATATATATATATATACATATATATACAGTATATATATATACATATATACAGTATATATATATATATATATATATATATATATATATATATATACATATATATATATATTTGAATGGAATCATCAGTGACGGTGATGTCGATCAAATAATTCCGACTGTCGTCCCCGGATTCGAACCTGGGCTCGTGAATTCTCACTGCGTCGCCGTACCGACTGAGCTACTGACACTATAAAATTCACCAACCTGGAAGTTAATCTACTTCCCGAGGAACTAAGTCGACTGCTAACTGCAGTTAGCAGTCGACTTAGTTCCGGTGACGACAGTCGGAATTATTATATATATATATATATATATATATATATATATATATATATATATATATATATATATATATATATATATATGCTTTTTCTTTCTGCTTGGAATTTTCATGATTCTTCCTCACCTTGCGTATATTAGTTACTTTAGCTTATCTATTCTGCTCACCCATTCCATCCGATTATCATTTCTCAGTGACATCCTTTGCCTACTCCTACTCGACACGTTCATCTTCCCACCTCCCATTAGCCACTTCCCACTCGAAACTCACTTCACCCAAATCACATTCCTGCTTTATTATCCCACCTTCTCTCACCTCGTACCTATGAGACGCACGTCTCCTCTTCTTCGTACTCCCAACACCCTTCCAACAATCAAATTCCTAACGCTGGTTGTCATCAACGAAATACAATTTATTCTCTAATTCTCTCGTTCACTCTTCCTTCTCTCACCTTTTCTTCTCACACTAATACTCCCTTCATCCTTATTCCTTTGCACCTTCCTTACCATCCACCCCTTTCCCTTCTCTCCCTTCCTCTCTCTCTATCCACATATATCTCCCTCCACATATCTCCCCAACATATCCTTCCCTCGATATCTCTCTCCTTCCACATCTCTCGCTCCACACATCCTCCCTCAACATCTCTCTCCCTCAACATGTCTCTCCCTCCACATTTCCGTCCTCCCTCCAATCCAGCTCTCTTCATCGTAAATATTTGCATAGCTTAAGGGCTGTGTTAGTCGTTTTGCGGAGACGCGCGGCGGGAGCCTGGGGGGAGCGCTGTTGACTTAACGAGCGAGTGTGTGATTAATTTGGCGACATTGTCGGTCGCTGATCGAATCATTCCAAAGACTTCGTTTCCACCGCCGCCACCACAGCCGTCGCCATATCCGCCAGATAATTGGTTTGATTTTATTCAGAGACGTATGTATTTTCGTCAGAAATGCATGAACATAAGCGTATGCTTATGTTCATGTATCTATGCATATGCACACATACCCACGCACGTATGCACACACGTACAAATACGAACAAATACACACACGTGCACACACACACACACACACACACACACACACACACACACACACACACACACACACACACACACACACACACACACACACACACACACACACACACACACACACACACACACACACACACACACACACACACACACACACACACACACACACACACACACACACACACACACACACACACACACACACACACACACACACACACACACACACACACACACACACACACACACACGTCTTTAACCGCAAGAACCCCCTTCTTGAAGCAAAGGTATTTCACTCGAGAATGCTCTGTGTGACAGCCGCTGCATCAAAGGCAGATTCCTGGAGGTCCTCGAGGCACGACGACGACGGTTTGAACCCGAAGGAGCCCTCGGCGGCGGGTCGGACACCTCGGCCATAACGGCGGCGCCTCTTCCAGGAGTACTTAAGGTTCCCTGCCATCAAACACGGGCGGGATCAGAAGCGGGAGTATTGGGGGAAAGGAGTCTGAGTAGGAAGAGGAGGAGGAGTAGGGTGAGGGTGAGGGTTTAGAGGATGAGAAGGTTGTAAAGGACGAGGAGAAGGTTGTAGAGGACAAGGATGAGAATATATAGGAGGAGGAAGAGGAGGGGGAGGATATAGAGGATGAGGGTGAGAATATATAGGAGGAGGAAGAGGAGGAGGAGGATATAGAGGTCGAAGATGAGGATGAGGATATAGAGGACGAGGAGGAGGAGGAGGGTGATGTGTTGTAGAGGACGAGGAGGAGAAAGAGGAGGAGGGTCATGTTTTGTAGAGGACGAGGAGAAGGATATGGAGGACAAGGAGGAGGTTGTAGAGGACAAGGAGGTGTGTCTAGAGAAGAAGGATAAGTAGGGTATAGAGGACGAGAATGAGGAGGAAGGTGAGGATGTAGAGGACGAGAAGGAAATAGAGGTAGAGGAGGAGGTTGTACAGGACAAGAAGAAGTGTGTGGAAGACGACATGTAGGGTGTAGAGGACGAGGGTGAGGAGAAGAGTGTTGAAGAGGAGGAGGAAGAGGAGAGCGTTGAAGACGAGGAGGAAGAGGGTGTAGTGGAAGAGGAGGAGGAAAGAGAGTAATGGAAAGTGAAAACCTTTGAAAGGAGCAACAGAGAGGGAGAGGAGGAGGAGGAGGAGGAGGAGGAGGAGGAGGAGGAGAAGGAGGAGGAAGAGGAGGAGGAGGAGGAGCAGCAGCAGCAGCAGCAGTAGGTGGGGGAGGAGGGGAAAGAGAGGAGGAGAGAGATGAAAGCAAAGAAGGGTGGAGACCTTCGGGAAGAACCAAAGAAAGATGGCAAGAGAAGGGTCAGGAAGAGGAGTAGAGTGTGGGGAGAAGAAGAGGTAAGAGGAGTAGAGAGACGATGGGGAGAAGAAGAAAGGGGTAAGACAAGGAGGAAGAGAAGGGGGGGAGGAAAGGAGGATGAAAGTGAGAGGAGAAAAGGGTAAGAGGAGAGTGTAGGGATGAAGGGGAGAAAGAGAGAGAAAAAGAGTAGAGAGACGATGAGGAGGAGGGGGAGAAGGGGTAAGACAGTGATGAGAAGGAGGAGGAGGGGTAGAGGAGGAGGAGGAGGAGGAGGGGTAGAGGAGGAGGAGGAGGAAGAGGAGGAGGAGGGGGAGGAAGAGGGAAGGAGGAGAAGTAGGGATAGGAATGGGAATGAGAGTAATTGAGAGTGAAACCTTGAAAAGGAGCAAAATGGAGAGAATGGAAAAAGAGGAGAAAGAGAAAGATAAAAGAGAGTGACAGAGAGTGGAAACCTTTGAGAAGAACCAGCGAAGGGAGATGGAAAAGGTAGAAAGAGAGAGAGAGAGAGAGAGAGAGAGAGAGAGAGAGAGAGAGAGAGAGAGAGGGGGGGAGAGAGAGAGGGGGGGAGAGAGAGAGAGGGGGAGAGAGAGGGGGGAGAGAGAGAGGGGGGAAAGAGAGAGAGAAAGAGAGAGGGAGAGAGAGAGAGAGAGAGAAAGAGAGAGAGGGACAGAGAGAGAGAGAGAGAGAGAGAGAGAGAGAGAGAGAGAGAGAGAGAGAGAGAGGGAGGTAGGGAGGAAGGGAGAGAGAGAGAGAGAGAGAGAGAGAGAGAGAGAGAGAGAGAGAGAGAGAGAGAGAGAGAGAGAGAGAGAGAGAGAGAGAGAGAGAGATAAGAGAGAGAGAGAGAGAGAGAGAGAGAGAGAGAGAGAGAGAGAGAGAGAGAGAGAGAGAGAGAGAGAGAGAGAGAGAGAGATGGGGGAGGGAATGAAGGAAACTTAGAAAGGGTGAGGCAAAGACGGAAGCCGATGGAGAGGAAGAACTGCGAGGAGAGCGAGAAAATTGAAGGACGAAGTGGAAAGAGGTTGAAGAAGAGGAATTAGAGAGAAAGGAATGGGAAAGGGAAAAATAGGCAGGTGGAAAGGTTTTGAAAAGAGCATAAGATGAATGAAAGGGAAGTGAAAAAGAAAAAGAGAGAACCAAACAAAATAATGATGATAATAATAATAACAACAACAACAACAACTATGATAACATCAATGATAACAACAATGATAACAATAGCCATAATAATAGGTGACACTGAAAATAATTAAATGACAATGAAAAAAAAAGAAATCAGAATCAAGTCGCACGCCCAGACGAGGATTCAGGAAAACGCAGTGCAAGAAAGGCTGGAAGAGGGAGGGAGGGAGGGGAGGAATACCATCTCAGAGACATTACCATAACAATGGCGGAGATGTAAATAATCTTCCCCTTCTTCCCGCCGGAGACCCGAAGTCCGAGACCTCGTAGGAGCTTTTGTGACGTTGTTGGGGGGTCCATCTCGGCCGCGTGGGGTCCACTCCGGACGCGTCAGGTCCAGTTCGGACGCCTGGGATCGGGTCCATTCTGGACGCGTGGGGTCCTTTCTGGACGTATGGGGTCCAATTTGGACGTGTAGGGTCCACTTTGGACCTGTTGGGCAGTGTCCAATCCGGACGTCTGGGGTCCTTTCCGGACGTATGGGGTCCAATTTGGACGTGTAGGGTCCACTTTGGACGTGTTGGGTAGTGTCCAATCCGGACGTCTGGGATCGGAACCATTCCGAACGCATGATGCGCCGTAAGTCAAGATTATTTCCACATTTTAATTTGTTTATTTCTCTATTTGTTTGTCTATATTTTTTTCATTCTTAACCCGTTAATCGGTCTGATACTGTTGTTTATATCCTGTCAATAATATACATCTTTATTTATTAATGTATTTACCCATTTATTCATTTGTGTATTTGTTTATTTATCTATTTGATATATTAATTTATTATTTTATTAATTATTTGTCTATTTATTCATCTTTTTCTCTAGATCCTATCAAATGGAGCTCTCATTGTAAATGGGACTCGGATGGAAACATAGACATAGTAACAGAGGCTGAGGAAAAAATGGGGGAGGAGGAGGAGGCGGAAGAAGATGATGATGAGGAGGAGGAGGAGGAGGGGGTGAGAGAGGAAAATGCAGAGGGGAAGAGTAAGGTTAAAGGAGGAGAATGGGGAGCTGAAGGAGGCGGAAGAAAAGGCATTATAGGAAGAGGATGGGGAGGAGGAGGAGGAGGAGGAGGCGGAAGAAAAGGTAGAAGAGGAAGAGGATGGGGAGGAGGAAGAGGAGGAGGCGGAAAAGGAGGGAGGAGCAGAAGGTGGAGAAGGCGAAGGAGATAATTAGTACACAGTGGGGAAGAATATGAAAAGGGGAAAGGAGCAAAAGAGAAATAAAAAAAGAAAAGTTTGCCGTGGGAGAGAGAAAAAGGGTGAAGAAAGACCAAGGCGACAGTAAAAGAGATATACAGTGAGGATTGCAGAAAAAAAGGAGAATATAGATATTCATTCCTCTTTGGTTGGAGATTCTTCCAAAAAGTGCTGCGTGGCTCTGGAACGTAGGGGTGTTACTAAATTCCTTAACGTTTTGACTGAGTGAAACTTAATGCAGTGAATACCCCATACAAGACGAGAGGAAGGCAGTGAGGGGGGGGGGAATAAAGCGGGAGGAGAGGGGGGAGAAGGGAGAGGGAGGGGGGAGGAGAGGGGGAGAAGGGTAGAGGAGAGAGGGGGAAAGACACCAGGAAATCGTGATATGCGTCGGATTTCCATAGAAAGGAGGATGCAATGAGGGGAAAAGGGGATCGGGGTGTCTGTAGAGGAGGAGGAGGAGGAGGGGGGGAGGGTGTCTAGTGGTAGAGAGGTTTGTCTTTCGTGGCCGATGACCAGCGTTTCTATCCTTGGGGACACGATCACGCCTACGAGATGGAATTATGTTACGTGACGTTATGTTGCGTTAGTTTAGGTTAGGTTAAGATAGGTTAAGTTAAGTTAGGTTAGGTTAGGCTACGTTAGGTTATATATGTCATAAAGGATAGTTCAAAGTAGGAATAGTACAAGTGAAAGGTAGCTTTGAAGGCGAGTAAGGAGTGAAAAGGTAGACGGAGCTTGGAGGGAGTGGGAGAGTGTGGAAGAGAGTGAGGGATTAAGAGTTAGGAAAAAATAAAAGAAAGAGAGAAAGGTAGGAAGGGAATGCCATTAATTTTGTGACACAAGGAAAAATGAGGCTGATCTCCAAAGAGAGAAAGTCTAAATGGATGAGTGAGTGAATGGATGACGGAGTGAATATATTAGTGAGTGAATGAATGAATGAATGAATAAATGAATGAATGAATGAATGAATGAGTAAATGAATGTGTGAAAAAGAAAACGAGTAAACGAATGAACGAGTGGAAAAGTGAACGAATGGATGAGTGAACGAGTGGACAAATGAAAAAAAATGGATGAGTGGACAAGTGAACGTGTGGACGAATGAACGAATGGATGAATGAACGAGAGACGAATTAACGAGTGGACGAGTGAACGAGTGGACGAATGAACGAATGAACGAGAGACGAATTAACGAGTGGACGAGTGAACGAGTGAACGAGTGTATGAATAAACGAGAGACGAATTAACGAGTGGACGAGTGAACGAGTGGACGAATGAACGAATGAACGAATGAACGAGAGACGAATTAACGAGTGGACGAGTGAACGAATGAACGAATGGATGAATGAACGAGAGACGAATTAACGAGTGGACGAGTGAACGAGTGAACGAGTGTATGAATAAACGAATGGACAAATGAACGAATGAATGATTAAATGAATAGACGAGTGAACGACCGGACGAATGGACTATTAAACGAATGAACAAATGGACGAGTGAACGCATTGGACGAGTTAATAAATGGACGAACGAACGAGCAAGTGGGTGGAGGATGTAGGTGGGATGGAAAAGGGAGAAAGGCTTGGGAGGGGAGTGATTGGAAGGATATTGAGAAGGCTCGGACGACAGGAAAGGATCATGCAGGCTTGATCCAGGTCAGAAAAGGGGAGGCGGGAGAGAGGGAGAGGGGGGAGGGGGGCCAGGAAGCCAAAAATGGACCGATACCAAAGGAAGGATAAGGCAGGTAAGGGTAAGAAGGAAGGAAAATAGGAAAATGAGTAAATGTAGAGACATAGGAAAGGAAAACTCTGTATGCAAAAAGAGTTTAGTTTCTTTAGTATTTTGATGCATTTTGAGCATTGCTATGTAGTAAAGACCAGTGATTGTTTTCCTATTTTTCAATTTTATACCTTATTTATTCCTTTGTTTAATTACTTATTTGTTTATTTATTCGTTTATTTGTTCATTCATTCATTTCTTTATACATTCATTCATTCATTTATTCATGCCCTTGCTTGTGTCCTGCTGTTGATGAACGAACAGCAAGTGAGGGCTTTGAGTAATCGAGAGCCTCAACAATTCGGTTTACACCTCCCATGAACAAATTCACCCCTATTGGTCCACTGCAGGACGGTACCATCCCCAATGGGATGATACAGCCTCTGTACCTCACCACGGTGACTCAAATTTTAGTTACAATAAAGAATAAAGTGTGGAGCCTACGCCAGGAGGCACTGAGTAACTGCGGCCAACGCTATCATCTTTGCTCTGTTATACGTTTTAAGGACTATTAGAGCAGATAACTAAAGTCACTGCTGGGAATCGGAAAGGGGTACAGGTTTCGAGCCCACAACTAAGTGAGACCAACGCCCTTCTAATAACGCCATCCAGCGCACTGTTTACTACTCGTAAGCATTGTTCCTTTGATCTTTTCGGTCGAACAATTTCATTCAGTGGAGGGGTCGCTTGCACGTTGAAGAGGCAAACATAGGTGGTGAGGCTCGGCAGTCTGAAGTCACGTGATCACATCAGAACGATCCCATTCAGATGGATTCGTTCAGATGAAGGGGGAAGCCTTTGGACGAAAGGGAGTGAAAGTCTGGACCCAAAGGAGTGAAGTATTTTGAACCGATTCTTTTCATTACGGATCTGATGCTTGGAAGCTTTGATCGTTCTAACGTAATCAAGATTTTATTTAAAAGAGCTGCGTTAGTCGGGGAGTTGGGAGATCAAGAAACGTAAAAAATAAGAAGTAATACGTAAAGAAAGGCCATAAATAAAAGAAAAAATAAATAGATAGATAAATGAATGAGTGATGAATAATGAATAGATTAAATAAATAATAATCAAGATCCTATTCTAAAGAGATAGATTGATGGGGTGGGGGGCTGGGAGAAGATCAAGGAACATAGGAAATAGACAAATATATAATAGATCTTGGAAGACCATAAATAAATAAATAGATAAATAGGGAATGAATAATGAATAGATAGAATAGATAACAATATTATGAATGTGTGATGATATTGAGTAACAATTTAGATGATATAATAAATAAATAAGTAAATTAATAATAACAGACTTCGAATATTTTCTATGCGTTTGTACTGCTTGTTTCCCACCGGTGAATGCCAAGACGTGGGGAAGGGAGCGATTCCCAACACTCACTGCGACTGTCCAAGCGTGTAG
>NC_134790.1:38546336-38553836 GCF_046742065.1 Oratosquilla oratoria | reverse complement strand
AAGAGAAGAGAGAATGGGAAAGGAGATGATAGAGAGTAAGGGAATGAAAGAAGGAAAAGGAAAGGAAGGGAACTACCAAGGGAAGAGTTAAGCGTTCAGGGTAAGGGAGGGGAAAAGGAAGTAGAAAGAGAGGATGAGGAGAGAGAAGGGAGAATATTGAAGGGGAGAAGTGGGAGAGGAGAGGGGGAGAAAGTTGGAGCTTTGGGAGAGGAAGGTGAAATAAAAGGGAATGGGGAAAATAAGAAAGGGAACAGACGACAGAATAGGGAAGATGAGTGAGGAGGAAAAGAGGAGAAACGGGGAAGCTTAAAGAAAGGAAAGGAAGTTTAGGGAGAATGTAGTGAGAAGGTAAGGGAAGGTATAGGGTAAAAAGTGTGGACGAAAAGGGGAAGAAGAGGGAAAGGAAAGGATGGATTGGACTGAAGGTAAAGAAGGAGTGAAAGGAAGGAAGAGGGCGCGTGAGTGGCTAGAGACATTCAGAGGAACCTGGCGGATAGAGGGAAGGGGAGAGGGAGGGGAGGGGAGGGGAGGGAGGGAAGGTCGAGGCCACGGCTTTGGCAGGAAGGAAGAAAAGACGGAAGGATATCGGGAAATGTTTTCGGATAAACCTGCGAAAGAGGAGGAGGAGGTGGAAGAGGAAGAGGAGGTGATAGAAGAGGAAGTGATGGAGGGGGAGGAAGAAAAGAAGGAGGAAGAGGATGAGAAGGGAGAGAAGGAGAAAGAGGTAAGAGAGGAGTTAATGAGGTTAAATGGAATAATGAGCAGCAACAAACCTATTGGTCCTTACATGGGTGTCTCGGTACTTAACCAATTACTAAGATTATCATCATTGTTACCACTATCACTATTACTACTATCATATTCTTCCTTTTTTATTATTATTATTCTCCTTAATCTATCTAGAAGTAAATAATTCTTGTTGGAGATTTGTAGCTAAGTAAATGTCGAGACGTTTTTTTAATATATCTAAAGTGAAACAATCAATGATGTTGAATGGTAGACCATTCCATTTATTAACAAGGTGACTGAAGGAGTATTTAGCCACGTTTTCCTACAATCTTGCATCCATTAATCTTAGTTCTGTTGGAGTTATTCATTTTGAAAAAATTTCTTCATCCATATTTTTAATTCCTTTGACAGTTTTGAAGATCTTAATTAGGTCTCCTTTCATTCTCCGCCTCGAGAGACTAAACAAATTTAGTTCCCTTAACCCATTCAACTACGATGACAAGATGTCTTGTCATTTGGTCACATAAAACAAAAAATCATAAAACACCAAAATGTTTGATCAAACACCAGAAAAATATGACGTCAGTCCTCGCTTCGCTGCGAGCGAAGCTAGGATTGACTTCATATTTTTCTGGTGTTTGATCAAACATTTTGGTGTTTTATGATTTTTTGTTTTATTTGACCAAATGACAAGACATCTTGTTAAGCGCTCTTCGTACGGTTTGTTCCGCAACCTAGGAAGGAGTTTTGTTACTCTATGCTGCAATTTTTCTGTATATCCTTCTTTTAATATGGAGACCAGCTCTGTACACAGTATTCTAGGTTAGGTCTGATGGCGGAGGAGGAGGAAGAGGGGAAGGTGATAGAGGAAGGGGGACCAGGGGGAGAAGGTGATGGAAGAGAAGTAAGAAATAGGGGAGAGTGGGTGATGGAGGCGGAGTAAGAGGAGGGGAAGAGATGTAGGAGGAGGAGGAGGAGGAAATGAAGGAGGTGGTGGTGGTCATGGAGAATATGGAGATGGAGATGGAGATGGCCTGGCCCAAATGGAAAGGACTGTCTTCAAAGGAAGCAAGGGTGATTTTATCAAGGGGCACTTGGTCGGGGGTGGGGGAGAGAGAATGGGGAGGAAGAGGACGTAAAATGGGGGTGACTCACAGAGGTGTGGGAGATGATATCTGGAACAGGTATCGATTCTATGGGAGAAATAAAAGAGGATAGGTAAGAGGAAGACGACGACGAGGAGGAGGAGGAGGAGGAGGAGGAGGATCGATGATGGGGAGAGGAGGAGGGAGAGAAGGAGGAGGAATAGGATGATGATGAAGAGGTGGTGGAGGAGGAGGAGGAAGAGGAGGAGGAGGAGGAGGAGGAGGAGGAGGAGGAGGTGGAGGAGGAGGAGGAAGAGGAGGAGGAGGAGGAGGAGGAGGAGGAAGAGAAGCAGAAGGGCTTTCTCATCTTGCACAGACTAACATGGTGATGTGTTTAACTTCTATCTGAATAAATAGATTAATATTTCATCACGAAATCTGTTGTCAGACGGACCCCTACTCCAACTGCAACTGAGATCCTTAGGGGCCTTCTCGCAACTTGATAAAATTCACTGGTATATAATGAGGCCCTCTTCATACTAACGGTTTGAACCGCGCGGAAACCGCTAAGCTACCGCATAGTCAAGGAATAACTGCGCGGCTGTGTGTGAACGCCTCCATTGGCTTATACCGTAATTGAACCGCTGCGACTGTGTCTGGTTAGTGACTGTGTACTGCAATGTGTTTTAGCGAAGGGCGTGTGATTACGCGAATTTTATTTTAATCTAAATTAAACCTTTGTAGAGCAAATGTGAGCTTCTATATACTTGTAAGGCATATGGGAGAGTTGATTTTGTATTAACTAACGTTAGTTCTCTTCATTGTATCAAAGAAATATTCTTGCGTGGGGGAGTGGGGGACAACTATTTCGAACAATATAACAAGAAATAATAATCCCTTAAGTTAGGTAAAGACAATGCTGCCTTCCCGGGAGCCGGTGAATGGAATGAACTTGACGGAGGCATTGTGGAGAACAGCTGATGTCTTTTATATCAAGTTGAATTAACGGCAAAGCAATGTGTTGTGATGTTTGTCATGTAGTTGTTCTAATTGGTTGTTTATTTATGTTCCTATTCGTTTGCTTCTGTTCTGTTTCATTTCATTTGAATTCATTTGATTTAATTTTGTTTCTATTCTATTTTGTTTTATCTTGTTTTATCTATTTCTTTACTTTTGTTTCTTTGTTTTTCTTACTATATTTTCATTTTATCTATTTATTTAAAGCGCCTACTTACGGACCAAAGGGTCACCTACCGACTTTGATTCGCCGTTGTGAGCTTTCATTCAGTTGATGGCTGTAGTTTGGCTGGCACTGGTGGCGCTCCCTCAAGAGCTGAATCTGGAGTGTTGTGTCATCGACCCTTGAGGGGTTTCCGTTCTTTGCAAGGACTTCGAGAAGGGAGACCTCGCGGAAGTCTCGTCCGGAGATTAAGCCCCGCCCCAACCCTCCCCCGTCCTCGTGACACAATCGGAAGCGGCAGAGAACAAACATGCGGGTCGAATAAGGCACTCGAAGGATTACAAGGAGATGAATGCTGTTCAGTGTTGGCCGAGATCGTTACTATTATCATTATTATTTATTTACTTATTTTTGTCTAAATATTTATTTATTATTACCTATTTACTTATTATCATTATTATTACTATTATTATTATTGCAATTATTATTATTATCATGATCAGTATTATTATCATTATTATTATTATTATTATTATTATTATTATTATTATTATTGTTATTATTATTGTTATTATTATCATTATTATTACTATTATTATTATTACTATTACTATTATTATTACTATTATTATTATTACTATCATCATCATCATCATCATCATCATCATCATCATCATCATCATCATCATCATCATCATCATCATCATCATCATCATCATCATCATCATCATCATCATCATCATCGTTATTGTTATTGTTATTGTTGTTGTTGTTGTTGTTGTTGTTGTTATTGTTAGAGACTAAAAGGAGGCAACTGCCGAAGACCGCACCATTTCTTCGGGTCTTCATGAGTAGTAATGTCTTGAGCCTGTTAGAACCCCCTAAGACTTCGACTAAGACTGCAAGTGACCTGACATCTGGAAAACTATAGAGGTCAAAGGTCAATCTCGTTAGTGATCACGAAGATTGTTTTTTTTTTTTACATATACTGAAAGACGTTAATCTAGTCTTAGGAGACAGAAAAATACCTGTAGGCTAGTATTCTTGAGTCGGGCTTTCTTGCCGGGAATGGGAGCTGATTACAGGCTAACGACTTCGCTGACTTCAATGGAAGGAGGAGGGAGCAAGAGGGAGAGAAAGAAAGAGGGAGAGGGAAAGGGAGAGGGAGAGGGGGAGAGAAAGCGATGCACGTACACATTGCAATATATATATATATATATATATACATATATATATATATATATATATATGTGTAGGTACACAAAATCTGCTATATATGTATATACGCATATATTGTACACTAGAATAGAATATTTTCTTGTTACTCTTGCAATGGGCGACCCTGGGAAGGACGCAAGCTCCACTTCGCGCGAAGAACAACGTTTGCGCGCCGAAGCTGAAGACCGAATTAGCATCGGCGGCAGTTGTCGAGCCAAACGAATAGATGTAAACTTGGGTGTTGGGAGTGTAGAGATTCTGGGGTTCAAGTGGGGGGAGGAGGAGGAGGAGGAATGAGGAGGGGAGGGGGTGGGGAGAGAGGGAAGGAAGAGTACTGGAAGGGGGGAGAGAGGAAGCAGAGGGGGAGGAGGAGGTAAGGGGGTGAAATGAGGAGAAGGACGAGGAGGAGGAAGGGGTTGAAGGAAAGAACGAGGAGGCACAAGAGCAGGAGAGAGAGTAGGATGAAGAAGGAGAGGAAAAAGAAGAGGAAGAGGAAGAGACGGGAGTAAGAGGGGTCAGTACAATAGGAGGCACAACAGGAAGAGGCACAGGAGATAGTAGAACAGGAGGAGGAAGAGACAAGAAAAGAAATAGTACAAGAAGAAGAGGAGAAGGCAAAGGAAGAGTAAGAAGAGAGGGTGAGAGAGCAAGAGAGAAAGAATGAGAAGAAGAGAGAGAGGAGGCGATGAGAGAGGAGTACGAAAAAGAAATGGAGGGAACAAGAGAGAGAAGGAAGAACAAGAGAAAGAGGAGGAGGAGAAAGAGAAAAAAAGAGGAGGAGGAAGAGGAAGAGAAAGAGGAGGAAGAGGAGGAAGTGAAAGAGAAAGAGACGGAAGGGGGAAAAGAGGAGGAAGAAGAGGAAGAGGAGGAGAAAGATGAGGAAGAAGAGGAGAAGAAATAGGAGGAAGAAGAGGAGGAGGAGAAAGGAAGAAGAGAAGGAAGATGAGGAGAAAGAGGAGGAAGAGGAGCGGCTCCAGCCCGAGATCCTCTAAATGAGGACGAAGGGTATCCGTCTTGACACTGGAGAGCCGCCCGGATAAGAACCGAACGCTCACCGCGCCTTCCCCCTTCCTCCTTCCTCCTTCCTCCTTCCTCCTTCCTCCTTCCTCCTTCCTCCTTTCTCCTTCCTCCTTCCTCCTTCCTCCTTCCTCCTTCCTCCTTCCTCCCCCACCTTCTCTCTTCCTCAGTCCTCCTTCTCCTCTTCCTCGTGTACCTCCTACTCTTCCTCCTCTTCTTCCTGCCCTTTCTCCTTTTCCTCTTTCTCCTCTTCATCTTCCTACTCTTCCTCTTGCTCTTCTTGTTTCACGTCATTGTCATCTCCCTTCTCCTCCTCATCTTTTTAGCTCCTCTTCCCCCTCCTTCTTTTCTTTCTTTTCCTCCTCTCCCTCCTCTTCCTCTCCTCCTACTCCTCCTCCTCCTTCTTCTTCTCCTTCTCCTCCTCCTCCTTCTCCTCCTTCTCCTCCTCATTTTCCTCCTGCTTCTCCTTTTCCTCCTCCTCCTCCTCCTCCTCCTCCTCCTCTTCCTCCTCTTCCTCCTCCTCCTCCTCTTCCTCCTCCTCTTCCTCCTCCTCCTCCTCTTCCTCCTCCTCCTCCTCTTCCTCCTCCTCCTCCTCCTCCTCTTCCTTCTCCTTCTCCTCCTCTTCCTCTTCTTCCTCTTCTTCTTCTTCTTCCCCCTCCTTCTCCTCCTCTTCCTCTTCCTCCTTTTCTGCTCTCTCCTCGTCCGACTACTCTTCTTCATTTTGTCCTGCCTCATCTCTTTCTGATGAAGTTTCTTAACCTGTATCCCTAGCATTCCAGCTCGCCAAACACACAGATCCTTTCTTCTCTCCTCTTCACCTGTACAACGGCGGCGCGAGATTTTCCATAAGGATAGAAGCATTGGTAGACTGCAGTTCATAACAACCGGTCCTCTCATCATTTTCCTTTTCACTTCGCTATCAACTCCTCTTTCCATTCTGCAAATAATTCCCCACCCTCTTCCACATATCTTATTCCCATCCTACCACTCCCATCCTAAAACTGACACACCCTACTCCCACTCCCACCCTATATTCCCACCCTCCCACTCCCACCCTCCCACTCCCACCCTATACTCCCACCCTCCCACTCCCACCCTATATTCCCACCCTTCCACTCCCCCCTATATTCCCACCCTCCACTCCCACCCTATATTCCCACCCTCCCACTCCCACCCTATATTCCCACCCTTCCACTCCCACCCTATATTCCCACCCTCCCACTCCCACCCTATATTCCCACCCTTCCACTCCCACCCTATATTCCCACCCTCCCACTCCCACCCTATATTCCCACCCTCCCACTCCCACTCCCTATTCCAACCCTCCTACTACCACCCCCTACTCCCACCCTCTACTCCCACCCTCTACCTCCCATCCTCTACTCCCATTCCCTATTCCCACCTTCCTACTCCCACCCCCCTCCCCTACCTCCCACTCCCCCTTTCCCCCTCCCCCCACCGCCCTGCTGGCGGTCGTGTCTGGAGCAGAACGACGACGTAAAGCTTAAAGGTTTTAGTTTCGGGTCTGTTGGAATCGGATTCTCTTGCGTCGCCATTTACTCTTCAAGAAGAAAAAAAAAATGAAAAAGGGTTTGTCCGCTTTGTCTCTGGCAGTATCTATAAACGACGGGGGATTTGTTTCGCACTTTTTTCTTTCTTTATTTATTTTTATTTTATTCTATTTTTTCTTCGCCTTTGGATTCATGCTACTCGGGGTCCTCTCTCCGTTAATCTATGGTCGCCTTGTGGCTTGTGGAAACGTTCTTGTCCGGTTCAGAGTTCATTTCAACATGTTCTTGTTCAGTTTCGAGACCTCTTGAGCATGTTCATTTCAGAGGGATCTCTTGAATTCTTAAGGTTTTAAATCTAGATAGACCGCCACTAGAAACATTTGTATGGTGAACCACCCTAGCGTAGGCCCACCCTGTTTTGGCTTACTAGATACGGTGTATACTAGACATATTGATTTCAGTGGCTGTCTCCTCCTATTTTAGCAAATCTGGAGTATCAGATTGGGCAGTATCTACACATGAACCCAAAAGCCAGTGACGTAGTGTCCTTTCACAGTTCAAAGTAAAATTATTGAAGTGTCATGTCTGCATACTTTATGTCCTGAGGTAATTCGTTTACAAGAAGGTAAGGAGGCTATGCCATGAGATATTGAGTGTCTGCGGCCGAAGCCGTCACCATTGCTTTTGGAACTGTTGGAACAGGTAACAGCTGTGATTTGTAGAGGAGTGTGGGATTCGAACCTACAACTAGGCGAACGCG
>NC_134790.1:38536336-38538836 GCF_046742065.1 Oratosquilla oratoria | reverse complement strand
AGAGAAAAACGAGGAATAGGAAAACGAAGATAAGGAAGGCAATGATACCGGAAATAAATGAGAAAACGTAAAAAAGAAAAAAGAAAAGAGAGGAGGAGAATTTAGATAAATCCGTAGACGGAAATGAAATGAAGAGGAGGACTTGCATACGAGAGGCATAAGAAGATTAGGAGGAAAACGAAAAGAGAGCAAGAAGAAAAAAATGAAATAGAGGAGGAAGAAAACGAAAATAGAGAGATATAGAATAACAGAAGATAGATTTAGAAGAGTAGGTGAAAGAGAGAAAGAGAGGTGAGAGAGGTGATGAGAGAAGGAAAAAGAAAAGAACACTGGGAAAGGAAGAGTTGGAAGAAGTAGTGCATGTGATGTGTGAAGGATATGAAGCGGAAAAAGGAAATAAAGAACATTATGAGGAAGAAGGAGACTTTGTATTGAAAAAAGTGAACTAAAGAGGCATAGAAGGAAACAGGAAAGCAAATGTTTGAAAATAACCAATAAAAGATGAACACAAGAGGAAGGCTGGGGGGAGGAAGTTGAGGGTTGAGGAGGAAGATGGAAGGAAGAGAGTGAAGAAGGAATAGAGGAAAAGGCGTGGGAAGGTATTAAGAGACCGGAAGGGGAATAAAGGGAACAGTGGAGAGAAGGGAAATGGGAGAGGGGAAGTTGACAAGGGTATGGGAAAGGAAGGGATTGCAAGGGAAGAGTGAAGAAGGAATAGAGGAAAAGGCGTGGGAAGGTATTAAGAGACCGGAAGAAGAAGAGAGGGCAAGGGGCAAGGGGCAAGGAACGAAAGGGAATGAGAATTAAAGGAAGACAAAGGGTGAGCAAAGTGAGAGTAATAGGAAGAGGAGATGTTAAGAGCTTGGGAGAGTAGGGGAGTGGGAAGGGAAGGACGATTAAGGAAAGATGTGTTGGGAGGAGGACAGAAGAGGGGAGAATAGGGAAAAGATGGAGAAGAATGGAAGGGAGTAGAGAACAAGGAGTGAGAAAGAGTTATGAATGGAGAAATAGAGAATGGGTTGGAAAGCGATGGGAGTAGAGACGAAGAAAATCTAAGGGGAAGAGAAAATAATGACCAAAGGGGAAGAAGAAAGGGTTGTAAAAAGGAAGGACGATGACAAAAGGAAGGGAAGGGAAGGGAAGGGAAGGGAAGGAAAGAAAGAGATGAGTGATGGAGGGAACTGGGGTGCTGGACTTTCGAAAGGGAGGAAAAGGGAACAGGGAATTTTGGAAACTCCCGAGGGAGTGGAGGCGAACAAAGGGCGAAGGTAAAGTCGGAGACTTCGAAAAGGTAGGGGAGAAAAAGCCAAAGAGATCGAGTTGGGGCGAGGCAGAGAGTTCCTGGGGGGAAAGGAGGGGGAAGAGAGGAGTGGGAGGGGGAGGAGGAGGAGGGGGGAAGAGGAAGATTGAGAGGGAAAAGGTAGGAGGATGGGAAGGGAAAGAGGGTAGATGAGACAATCTTTAGGATAGGAGGAGAGGATAAGGATAAAAGGAGGATAAGAATAGGTTGGGAGAAGACAGCGAGTTTGGGAATATGAAGAAGAGTCTCATGATGAAACTTCGTGAAATGTTTGTGAGTTCGAGTAGGGGGATGAGGGTGCAAAGGTGGATGGGGGATACTAAGGGTGTGGGGGGGGGTTCAAGTTGGGGAAATGGAGATGGGAAACGCTGCTTTATCAGACGGAAGACCGGGCGGCCGACGCGCATACGAATAAATCCTTCCGTAAGGGACACACGGAGTGACCTCTCTTCCTCTCCCTCCTCCTCCTGTTCCTCCCCCTCCCCCTCCTACTCTCCCTCCCCCCTACTCTTCTTCCTTTGCCCTCCTTTCTCCTCCATCAACCTCCCTCCTCCTCCCTTCTCCTTCCTCCTCCCTCTTTCTCCCTCCTCTTCCCTCCTCTTTCCTTCCTCATTCTTTCTCCTCAGTCTTCAATTCTCCTCAGTATTTCATTTTCCTCACTCCTTCTATGTCTTTCCTCCTACTTTCTCCTCCTCATTCCTTCAGTGTCTTCCCTCCTACAGTCTCCTTCCTCCACCTTTCTCCTCCAACCCTCCATCTTCCCTCCTTTTCCTCTTCCTGTTTGCTGATACAGGTGGTTGTGGTAATCATGATGCTGCTGGTGTTTAGAGAAGACGGTTTCAATGATTGTCGCTACAGAAATAGCAATGGTGAAAGTGATTATGGTGATACAGGTACGCGTGGTGATGGTGATCGTGGTTGTGGTGGCAGAGTGGTGATTGTGATAGTGGTATTGATGGTTGTGGTTGTGGTTGTGGTGGGTTGTAGTAGTTGTTGTGGTGGTGGTACTGCTGGTGGTGATTGTAGTTGTGGTTTTGGTGGTGGTTGTGGGGGTTGTGATTGTGGTGGTGATGGTGGTTGTGTTGGTGGTAGTGGTGGTGATGGTCAGAAATATGGTGATGGTAATGTGATTCTGTCCTACATCACGAATTACCATTATTTTTAGAGGTTTGGGACAACGACTAAAGACACTGAGGAGTA
>NC_134790.1:38531336-38533836 GCF_046742065.1 Oratosquilla oratoria | reverse complement strand
TTCAAACTCCTCTTTCCGTCTCTGAATCTTTCTCTAATTTCCTCCCTAATTTTGTCTCTCTAATTCTCTAATTTCTCTCTACGTCTCCCTCTCTCTTTTCCTGTCACTGTCTCTGAATAAAGTAGTCTGATATTAAAATAGGCGAAATTAGTAAAGAACGTTACCGCGTGGAATGTGTAGGCAACTGACTGGAGATTTAAGCCAAAAGCGTCTGACGTTAGCCAGAATCAAATGGGTAGAGTTCCTTCACCGGAAGTTGCAGTCTCTATATGAATGAACTTTCTCCTAGCCTCATCATTAACTCACGCAAGATGAATTAACTTTCTCCCAGTCTCATCATTAACTCACGCAAGAATAACCAAGCAATCTCCGTAGGTATGCGAAGAGACCGAATAATATGTTTTTTAGATAGAGCATGATGTTCCATCCTTCGCCAGATTTCGGACACGAGCGAGGACGCGGCCCGGCATTCGGGTGCCAGGTGGCCCTGTCGCTGTCAATTGACACTTTGAGAATCACCTCGTAAAAGAGGGGGACGCATGAGGCGGGCCCAAATCCAAACAGCAGCAGCAGTCCTAATGGCTCATCTTGCGCCCCGACTCCCCTCTCTCCCATCCCTTCCCTCTCTCCCCTCTCTCCCCTCTCCCCTCTCTCCCCTCTCCCCCCTCTCCCCTCTCTCCCCTCTCCCCTCTCTCCCCTCTCCCCTCTCTTTTCTCTCTCTTCTCTATCCCCTCTCTCGCCTCTCCCCTCTCTCGTCTCTCTTCCCTCTCCCGTCTCTCGTCTCGCTCTACCCTCTCCTTATTACCTCTCCTCTCTTTCCCCTCTTTCCCCTCTTTCCCTTCTTTCCACCCTCCCAACTCTCCCACCTCTTCCACCTCTCCTACTTCCCCCACCTCTCCCCTCTCTCGCCTCTTCCGTCCTCTCTCACGCCTCTCCTTCTCTCCTCTCACATCCCTCCTCTCGCACGTATGCCTCTCCCTTCCCCTGCCTCTCCCCTCTCGACTCTCTCCGCTTCTCCCTCCTCTCCTCTCCCCCACTTTTCCTCTCTCCCCTCTTGTCTCTGTCCCCTCTTGCCTCTCTCCCCTTTCTCCCCTCTCTCCACTTTCCGCTCTGTCGCCTCTCCCCTCTCGTTTCTCGCTTATCATCTCTACCCTCTCCCCTCCCCTTTTATCCCCTCTCCACTCTCCCCTCCCCCACTCCCCTCTCCTTTCCCCCAACTCTGCTCTCCCTTGTGTAACTGACCGTTGCCATCAATACGTCGTCATGGAATATAACTAAGCGAACATTGCCACTTCTAATCTTTGCTCGCAAAGCCTCTTATTATGGGATAATCGTGTCGCCTCGCCCAGAGCAACTACAACATCACCAGCAACAATAGCAATTTCCATTTCAACAAGACTCAACGATTTATTCATTTATCTATTCATTTATTCATTTTATTCATTCGTTTGTTTATCTGCTTATTTTTTGCCCTTTCTGCATGGTACTGTAGTTTATGTATATAATGTGGTATATTCAAATTCTAATAATTTTATGTTCAGATCAATTCCCTCTGCCACTTTATGAATAAAATCGTCTGGCGTCACTTAAGAGGAAATCCAAAGAGAAAATACACGATTGAAAATTTTCATACCACCAAACATAATAAAAACATCTTTGCTCAGAGTTGAACAGTTTCCTTCAGAGAACACCATCGTCAAGATTTGAATAATTAATTTCGGAGGAAGCAAAAGTTGAATCATTTATGAATCGAAATTTAATCATTCCAGAAATGTTAGGAACTATTTTACCATTTATTCGCATGCGAAAGTGGCAAGCGCTTTCCTCTTCCAACCAAGAAGGAAGAAGTTGCCCCTTCGGAGGAAACGGAATTAATTAATTGAAAAAATAAACGATTAGCTCAGATTATATCTTCCAGATGTATTGATCGCACCTCCGAGGAAGGTGATGATCTTCATATATGTATGTATGTATGTATAAGAATATGTATATATGTAAATCTATGTGCATATACATGTATGTATAGACATATGTTTGTATGTATGTATGTATGTATGTATGTATGTATGTGTATGTATGCACATATGCATGTATTTATGTAGGTATGTACATATGTATGTATATAAATATATGTACAGTACATATGTATGCACATAAATATATGTACAGTACATATGTATGTATATATGTATGTATGCATGTATGTAGGGACAGCATGCATGTATAAATGGACTGTATGTATGTACTGCATGTCTATATATGTATATGTATGGATGTTGATGAATGTGTATGTATATGTATGTATGTTTATGAATATGTATGTATGCACTATATGAGCTCTATGTATGTATGTGTATATATTTTATCTGTGTATATGTGAAGTGTACGTATGCACCCTGTGCTATAAGTATGTATGTGTATATAATGTATGTATGTGTATGCATGTCTATATTTGTATGTGTATATGTAAATGTATAACATATGTATGTATATTGATTTA
>NC_134790.1:38511336-38513836 GCF_046742065.1 Oratosquilla oratoria | reverse complement strand
CCTAAACAGCCATTGCTGGAGTGCTTATGGTGCTGTCGTCGCAAAAGAGGATTCCAAAGAAAAGCAAATGCAGAGGGTACGGGTCCTCCTACCTCTCCTCTTTCTCTTCCTCTTCCTCTTCCTCTTCCTCCTCCTCCTCCTCCTCCTCCTCCTCCTCCTCCTCTTCCTCCTCCTCCCCCTCCTCCTCCTTCTCCTCCTCCTCTATCTCCCCCTCCTCTTCCTCCTCCTCCCCCTCCTCCTCCTCCTCCTCCTCCTCCTCCACTCCCTTCTCCTCCTCCCCCTCCTCCTCCTCCTTCTCCTCCTCCTCCTCCTCTCCCTTCTCCTCCTCCTCCTCCTCCTCCTCCTACTCACTTTCCTCCTCTTCCTTCTCTTCCTACTCCTCCTTCATCTCCCCTTTCTCGTCCTCCATCTACCGCTCCTCCTCTTCCACATCCACCTCCTCGTCCACCTCCTCCTTTCTTCCTTTTTCCTCCAACTTTCTTCTTTCCTCCTCCACTTTGCTCCACCTCTACCTTCCTCCATCACCTCTCCTCCCTACCCCTGACCTCCACTCTCTTATCCACCCACCCAGCCTCACTCCAGCGCATCAAGTGGACAAACCGCGACAAGAGTCAGAATTCGAACCTTGGCACGCCAGAGCCGGTGCTAGTGTTGGCCCTTGTGCCCTTGGGACGTAAGTTCGAGAACTGCTCTTCTTCGCGACTGAGGGTTAGGTCCATCCGGCCCCTCAGGAGGGGGGGGGCGCAGACCCGTTCAAGGGGTCAGCACCGAGAGAAATGTGTGGATGACAGAGGGCACTGGTGAAGAAGGGGAAAAAGAAGAAGAAGAAGAAGAAGAAGAAGAAGAAGAAGAAGAAGAAGAAGAAGAAGAAGAAGAAGAAGAAGAAGAAGAAGAAGAAGAAGAAGAAGAGAAAGAGTCAGAGAAAGAGCAGGAGAACGAGTAGGAGGGGAGGTGAAAGAGGAGTGAGGAGAGGGGAAGAAGAAGAAGGGGAGGAGTAGGAAGAGAGGGGGAAGAGAGGAGTAGGAGGAGGAAGAGGAGGAAGAATGGAGGAGAAAGGACAAGAAATATAAAGGAAAGGTGAAGGAAATGGAAAAGTAGAGAGGAGACGTGAGGGAGGAGTAAGGAACAGAGGAGGAAAAGGAGATGAACGTAGAGGAGGACGATAACAGGGACTAGGAAGAGGAGGAGGGGAAAAAGGAGGAGGAGGAGGAGGAGGAAGAGAAGGGTGGGGGGGGGGGTTAAATTCGATTAGGTCTCTCGGTACCGAACGGTGGTTACTCCTATTGTGGTTGTAACTGCTGCTCGGGTGTTTCGTTGATCCCTGTGGAACTCCTTCGTTGAGGAACGCGTTCATGTGCAATTTTGCTGTCGAGAGGATGAAGGAGGGGAGGGGAGATGCCAGGGATAACAAGAGTGATGGGGAAAAGTTGTCGGGGAAGGGAGAGGAGGAAGGGAGAGGGAGAAGGGGAGAGACAGAGAGGGAGATGGGGAGGGATACAGAGGGAGGGAGAGAAGAGAGAGGTATAAGGAGAGAGAGGGAGGGAGGGGGAGAGAGAGGAAGGGGAGAGGAGAGGTAAGGAGGCAAGGAGAGATGGAGAAATGGAGAGGGAGAGGGAGGAATGAGGAGAAGAGTGAGGAGGAGTGGGAGTGAGGGAGGGAAATAGGAGTAATAGTAGGAGTTTGGAGGTTCTGAACTGGGTCAGAACTCTAAGCAATGAAGTGTGGTTTGGCGGGAAAGAGGAGGAAGAATAGAAATGGAGTAGGAGACAGTGGAGGAGGAGGAGGAGTGAGATAAATAGGAAGAGAGAGAGGAGGATTAAGAGGAAAAGGAGGAGTAAGAGAAAGAGGAAGATTTGGAGAAAAAAGAGGAGTAGGAAGAGTAGGAGTAGGACAAGAAGGAAGACGAGGTGGAGGAGAAGGGAGAGAAGAGGGTAAAGAAGAGGAGGGGAGAGGAATTGGACGAGGAGGATGGAGAGGGGGAGGGAGAGGAGAAGAAGGGAGAAGAGGAGAAGGAGGAGGAGGAGGAGGAGGAGGAGGAGAAGAAGAAGAAGAAGCTACCTCCGAAGGACTGCATGAAAGAGCTGAATATGTGTAGACGAGCTGCACTCACTACAGTGATGCGTAAACTCCGTCCCGCTGGCGAATCGAACTGACGGTCATTTCAAATTCCAGCCGAGTACCTATACGGACCGGGCTGGGTGCGCGCGGTTATGAGTGCCTTTACCAGGATGTCCCAGCACGTTGGGCAAATGTAGTGTTTTTCCGTCCCATATAAAGTAAATGGGATTTTGGTAATTGGAAACTCTTAGAGCTTAGGTTAGTTACTGAGATGCTCAGCGATTTCTGGCGTTGACAGTCTTGGAGAGAACACTGAAAGTATTTGGTCAATCAGGTGCCGGACGACCAAATTGCTGGTTCAACAGTCGCTATCTACCTTAACTGTATGGAAACTACTTTATTTTTCTTATTTTTCTATTTTTCTTCAGTAAGGATTGTATGT
>NC_134790.1:38493836-38498836 GCF_046742065.1 Oratosquilla oratoria | reverse complement strand
AGGGGGAACGAGAATGGAATGGGCTGGGAGAGGGTGAGAGAGAACAGAAGAGGACAAGAGAGGGTAGAAGAGGGGAGAGGGCCGTAAAGAGGAAAGAGGTGTTAAAGCGAGAGGGAGAGAGGGAAAGAAATAATAGAAAATGGTGAGGAAGACGGAGGGGCAAGGAAGGAGTGAGAAAAGAGGAAGAGATTGAATGGGAGAGGAGGGAAGAGTAAAGAGGGAAGGAAAGAGGAGATAGAGAGGGAAAGGAGAGATAGGGAAAAAGAGGTGAACATGGAAAGGGGGGTGAAGGGGGAAGGAGAGAGTAGGAGATGGAGTTGGAGGTGGGGAAGGGGGTGAAGGAAGAAGTTAAGTTAATTGTTTTTGAGGCCAGACCCTCCCCCTCCCCTCGGCCTCTTACTCTCTTTCTTGGGCCTAACTCGTGGCCACGAAGCCGAAACCCATGTTGGAGCACGCTCTCTCGCTCTCTTGCTCTCTCGTTCTCTCGTTTAGCTCTTTCGCTCTCTCTCTCTCTCTCTCTCTCTCTCTCTCTCTCTCTCTCTCTCTCTCTCTCTCTCTCTCTCTCTCTCTCTCTCTCTCTCTCTCTGTCTCTCTTTCTCTCTCTCTCTCTCTCTCTCTCTCTCTCTCTCTCTCTCTCTCTCTCTCTCTCTCTCTCTCTCTCTCTCTCTCTCTCTCTCTCTCTCTCTCTCTCTCTCTCTCTCTCTCTCTGTCTCTCTCTCTTTCTCTCTCACTCTCTCTCTGTCTCTCTCTCTTTCTGTGTGTGTGTGTGTGTGTGTGTGTGTGTGTATGTGTGTGTGAGAGTGTGGGTGTGTGTATGTGTGCGTATGTGTGTGTGCATGTGCGTATGAATGTGCGTTCGTACGAAGATGGTGCTTTTTGACACAAAGGGACTCTTCATGTACATCCAATAGAGTTGCCGTTGTATAATATATATATATATATATATATATTGATATACATATATATATATATATATATATATATATATACATATATATATATATATATATATATATATATAAATAATATATATATACATATATATATATATATATATATATATATATATTATATATATATATATATATATATATATATATATATATATATATATATAATATATATATATATATATCAAAAGTATTTTCTTCTTTTAACACAAAAAGGCAAGAATCACTTCCCAGACCGTTGACTCTGAAGCGAGTTTAGAACATTCTGGTTCCACCATTCATACCAGAATACGTCTGCTCATCTCGAAGTGAATCCAGCTTCCCCGTACTACGAGTGCAAGAGTCCTTGATATCGTAGGCCAAGACTTCATCTATAAGGAATACCACAGAGACGAAAGCTTCCCTTCCTCTTATACAGGCTCCCCTCCAGTTCTTACTTCCTCCTCAGTTTTTTCTTAATCCCTTGTTCCTAATGTATCCTCCCTTCCTTCCCTCTCTTCCCTCTCTTCCCTCTCTTCCCTCTCTTCTCTCTCTTCCCTCTCTTCTCTCTCTTCCCTCTCTTCTCTCTCTTCCCTCTCTTCTCTCTCTCTTCCCTCTCTTCCCTCTCTTCCCTCTCTTCCCTCTCTTCCCTCTCTTCCCTCTCTTCCCTCTCTTCCCTCTCTTCCCTCTCTTCCCTCTCTTCCCTCTATTTCTCCCTTCCCACTCACCTTAAGGCCTCCTTGATCCTAAATTTGCCTGTTTTACTACCACTCTTCCCTAACCTCCACTTCCTGCCTCCTTCCTCTTCTTAAGTCCTTCATTCCCTCAGCCATTCCTTTCCTCTTCTTTCTCTCCTTCCTTCTCCTCTTTCTTTCTTCCTTCCATCCCTCTTTTTCCCTTTTCCCAAATTTCATTCCCCTTCTCATCTTTTCGATTCTTCTTTCGCATCCCCCTTCCAATCATGCACCTTCCTTTATTCTCCCTTCTTCTCCCTTCCTCTCTCTCCTCCTTCCCTCTTTCTCCATTTTTCCCTTTGTCACTCTCTCCCATTTTTCTTCACTACCACCCTAATTAACTCAATCCCACCTCACCAGACTAACTCTCCTTCCCTATTTTCCCTTTTCTCACTTCTTCCTACCCTTTCTACCTCCCTCCCTCCCTCCCTCCCTCCCTCCCTCCCTCCCTCCCTATTTCCCTCTCCCTCCCTTACTCCCTCCCTCTTTCTCTTCTTCCACCCATCTTTTCCTTCTTTTTTCCCTCCCTCTTCCCCTCCTTTTTTCCCTACCTTTCTCCCTCCCTATTTCCCTTTTTTCCTCCCCCCTCTCTCCCAACCTTCCTCCTAAACTCTTTCCCTTACTCCCTCCCTCATCCCCTCCCTTCCTCCTTTCATCCCTCCCTTCCTCCTTCCATCCCTCCCTTCCTCCCTACCAATTTTCCTTTCTCCTCTCTCTTCCTTCCTCCCTCCCTGCCATTCTTCCTCCCTTCCTCCGCCTCTCCCACCCTCCCTCTCTCTCTTCTTCCCTCCCTTAATCTTCCCTCATTCCTCCCCTTCCCTCTCTTCCTCCTTCCTTCCTTCTTTCCTCCCCCCTTTCCTTCTTCTTTCTTTTACTATCACCCTTTTACACCTCCGTTCGTCCCTCCCTCCCTCCCTCCCTCCCTATCTCCTTCCCTCCCCCCTTCCCTGCTGGTTACCTCCCTCGCTTCTTTTGTACACAAACTCTCTGCCAATTTTTTCCTTCCGCTACGCATGAAAGCATTCTCCATCTTCACAGAATGCAACCCTATATCATTTCACTTCCTTCCTCAACTCTCCTCCTCCTCCTCCTCAGGCTCCTCCTACTCCTCCTCCCCCTCTTCTTCCTCTATTTCTCTTCCCCATCATTTCCTTCTACCTCCGCAATTCCTTTCTTCTTTCATTTTTTTCACTTCTCCCTTCTCCCTTCTCTTCTTTCATCCCTTATTCATTTCTCCTCTTTATTCTCTCCTCTCTCTTGACTCTTTACTCCTTTCTTCTTAACCTTTGACCCTTGCTCCTTTCTCCTTTTTTTATTTTCTTCCCTTTCTTCTTGGCTGAACTACTTCTAAGTTGTTGTTTTTTATCAAGTCCTCCGGATTTGAGTTACGATGTCTTGCTTTCTGGATAGAGAGAGAGAGAGGGAAAGGGAGAGAAAGAGAGAGAGATAGAGATAGAGAGATAAATAGATGGATAGGTTGATCGGTAGATAGATATCTTCCAGGCAGGACAACCCTGTACTGGTTGTCATCCTAACACCGTCCGGTCTCCACAACGTTACTTCGGATCCGGGAATAAGATCCTCCGGAAGAAGCTGAGGTGTCCCGGAACCCGAAAGGAACCGAGTTCCGGGAAAGGGAGCACCAGTTCAGGAGTGACTCTACCCGGACTAGGTTTTATGATCCCGGGAGACTGTCTTCCCTTTGGAGTCGTATTGTCTTAAGGTCCGGATGATGGTCATCATCGGGGCAAGGAAGCTTTAGTTCCGGGAACCTTCAAGGTCCTGTGTGGTCTTGTCCCATCTCCCTGTGGGGTGCGTTGATCTTCGCGATCGCGTTGGGGTTTCGCGATCCCGGGTACGGTGTGTTTTGGCTCTCCAAGTACGTCGGGCAAAGGTGATGCCTGTAGTTGTAGCTAAAGACCTCAATGATGACGGTATCAGTGATGGTGGTGATACTGAGAAGAAAGAGGGTGATGAAGAAGACAGTGTTTGAAGGCGAATGTATATATATATACATATATATATATATACATATACATATATATACATATATATATATATACATATATATATATATACATATACATATATATATACATATATATATATATATATATATATATATATAAGAATAAATAAATAAACGAAGAAGTAACATAGATTGAAATGAAATAGAATATATTGAAATGATATGAAATAGAATAAAACAAAATAAGACTTCAGTTGAAATACATAAGGTCGGCTCCACCTGCTCCCGTCTAAAACTTGGAGCCATACATCTTTCTCGCTCTTTCTCCCATTTTCGTCCTCCCTCTCTCGCTCTCATTCTCTTTCACCTCTCTCTCACCCTCTCTCTTTCGTCATCTCTCCCTCTGTTCCTCACCCTTTCTCTCTCACCTTCACTCCATCGACCTCCTCTCCGTCTCTTATTCTGTTACATCATACAAGCTCCTAGATACTTCCTATATGTATATAGTATATTCACACACAAAGACATACGCACAGAAACACGTATGTACATATGTACATGCATGCATTTGTGTGTGTGTGTGTGTGTGTGTGCGTGTGTGTGTGTATGTGTGTGTGTGTGTGTGTGTGTATGTGTGTGTGTGTGTGTGTGTATGATTCACCATGGTCTTGGATCACGTGTTGGACTTGTGATCGATAGCTATTTCCCTCCCGGAAGAGAGCTCAGAGCTCATATATGACCAATCTATGGGTAATGCTGTGACCTTACATGCACACACACACACCCAACTCCGCGTCCACGAGAGTTGGAGTAGCGACTCGCAGCGCAGCGATACTTATTTTTTTAGCCCTGAGTGGGATTCGAACCCGGACCACAGTAGTGACAGCAGGGAACTCTACCAACTGCGCCACCGAGTCGTGTGTGTGTGTGTGTGTGTGTGTATTCACTTGGTCTTTGGATCACGTGTTGGACTCGTGATCGACAGCTATTTCCCTTCTGGAAGAGAGCTCAGAGCTCGTAGGTCCGATCTATGGGTAATGCTATGACCTTGCACACACACACACACCCAACTCCCCGCCCACGAGAGTCAGAGTACGACCCGAGGTACAGCGATGCCGAAATAATTTCGGCCCTGGGCAGGATTCGAACTGGGTACTAGGAGCACTTCTGCTTCCCATTTCAGCGCTCTATCAACTGTACCACAAGCTCCAGTGTGTGTGTGTGTGTGTGTGTGTGTGTGTGTGTGTGTGTGTGTGTATTTACCTAGTTGTATTTACCTAGTTGTATTTTACGGGAAGGGGAGCCATGCTCGTGGGGTCCCGTCTTCATATCTCATTTTATCTAAACTATTTTTAAATTCATGTATTG
>NC_134790.1:38478836-38486336 GCF_046742065.1 Oratosquilla oratoria | reverse complement strand
CTAGATTGGTCACATGTTCAATCCAGACCATCATGAACTCCTTTGACATTAAAATCCTTACGCCGTCTCTCATGGTTCCTCCTTGGACACTCCTCATATGACTGAAGAACTGAGGATGCCCTGAAAAGAATCCACATATGCAGGCCTTGATTTTAACACTCTGCCCTTGCCATGAGGCTCAATGGAAGAATCAAATCATTCGTTGCCAATTACGGCTTGTGCATGTGTTCTGGATACCAGGCAGTTTCATCCAGCCAAGGGAAAACCTGTGCATCAAAAGTGAAAAAAGTTAACATACCCTTTCTCCTCATCGTCTCCTCCTTTCTCTTCCTCTCCTCTCTTCCGTCTCCTCTCTCTCTCTCTCTCTCTCTCTCTCTCTCTCTCTCTCTCTCTCTCTCTCTCTCTCTCTCTCTCTCTCTCTCTCTCTCTCTCTCTCTCTCTCTCTCTCTCTCTCTCTCTCTCTCTCTCTCTCTCTCTCCCTCTCTCCTCTTCTATCCTCTCCTCTCCTTTCTTCTTTCTTTCTCTTCTTTTTCTTTTACGTTCTCTCTTCCCCTTAATCTAGTCTTGATACTCCTCGTCTTCTTCATTCTCTTTCCTCTTTATCCTTTTCCTGTCGCTCCATCTTTAGCATCCCTTCCTCGTCCTTTTATCTTTACTTGACTCTCTGTATCCAGGCCATTTCTTTCTTTCGCCTCACTTTCCTTTTAGCTGTACCCCCAACCCTTATTTCCCCGTACTACTCTCTCGTTAAACCTTCATTTATATCGTCCCTCCTCTCTCCCCCGTCTCTTCTAAACCTCACTACCACTGTCGTCACCACCACTACCCCCGACCACCCACCTCCACTATCCCCCACCACTACTACTTCCCCCACTCCCTCACCCCCACTACCACGAACACCAGCCCCCCACAACACCACCCCCACTCCCGGCCTCCACTGGGTGGCGGCTCTAACGCAGCGTCCAATTAACGCTATCATCCTCATTATGTTTCGCCATTATTTTCATGTCAATACACTTTGTCCTCCCAACTGCCTACTCTCCCCTACTCCTCCTCCTCCTCCTCCTTTTCCTCCTCCTCTGCCTCCTCCTCATTTTACTCCTCCTCCTCCTCATTCTATTCATCCTATTCCCACCTCCTCTTCCGCCCCTTCCTCCTCCTCTTTCTCCTCCATTTCTGCCTCCTCTTCCTCATCCTTTTTATTCTCCTTCTCTTCGCATCCCCAACCTTTCGTTTCCCTATCCTTATTCTGTCCTCCTTTTGCCTCTCCTTGTCCTCCCCTTGTCCTCCCACTCTCCTCCTCTTATCTTGACCTCGTCTTCCCCCTTTCCAACCTTTGTCCTCCCCTTACCCTCCCCATTCCCCTCCCCTGCCCCTGACCATAAACCCCCCACCCCTTACATCCTCTTCTCCCCTTCCCTTCTGTCGACCGTTTACCTCTCTTCACATCCCTTTCCATTCCGCTATTTCCCCATATCCCTTATCTTTCTTGTACTACTACTAATCCCTCTACCTCTACCTTCCCTCCCTCCCTACCTCCCTCCCTCCACCTCCCTCCCTCCCCCTCCCTCCTTCCCTCCCTCCTCCCTCCCTCCCCCTCCCTCCCTCCCTCCCCCTAACCTAACCTAACCTAACCTAACCTAACCTAACCTAACCTAACCTAACCTAACCTAACCTTTCCTCCCTCCCTACTTCCCTCCCTCCCCCTCCCTCTCCCTCCCTCCCCTCCCTCCCCCTCCCTCCCTCCCCTCCTTCCCTCCCTCCCCCTCCATCCCTCCCTCCCTCCCTCCCTCCCTCCCTCCCTCCCCCCTCCCTCCATCCATCCCTCCTCAGTCTCCGCTTCCTCCATCGTCGTTCCTCGTCTTGTTTGGGTGATGAAGCTAGAGGCTGTGATCGAACGATGTCCCAACAACCGATGGTTTGAGTCCATCATAGGATATTATAGTCGTGTTGACGTAATTAGTTCTCCTATCGACCTTCACTCCTCCACACCTTCCCTCCCCCCTCTCCTGGCTCTGTTCCCTTCCCCCCACCCCCTCCATTTCCCCCTTTTCTTATACATCGCCTCCCGTGTTCCTTACTCCTTTCTTCGTTTCCCTTCTACTTGACTCTCCAATTCTTTCCCTTCCTTTTCTCTCCATTTTCTTTTATCTCTCTCTGCCCCTTAATTTACAGTCTTTTATTTTTTTATTTTTTTTCTCTCTCCCATTGTTTACTTTCTCTTACCTTTTCCCCATTTCCCCTTTCCCTTTTCCTTTTTTTTTATTTACATTTCTTATTTTCCTTTTCCGTCTCCCATCACATCCGTGATCCTTCTCCCATCGTCACGACTTCCCTTCAGGATCAACCATAGACGATATTAATCCTACATATTTTAGTCACAGCACCTGACTCGCACTCCCACCATTCATTATTATCAATGTTGGTTAAAACCATTCTGCGTAAATTCCAACACCATTTTTCCACAGCCGTAACTCCCATTGTCTATATCAGTGATGGGGAACCCTTGGCACGCGTGCAAAACCTGGCACACTAACGACTTTTAACCCAGAGCTCACCTTAAAAAAGATAACTGATAAACCTCCAACTTCTTTTGTATGACCATTGGTAACTGCATGATGCGCTGGGGAGCGGATTGGAAATCTAGAAGGTGAAGAGAGGGGCCCCATACGTGTATGTAACCTATAATTTTCCTCCGTTGGCACGCGAGAAAATATTGTGTCAAAGAATTGGCTGGTTTTGGCACCCACATGTAAAAAGGTTGCCCACCCATGTTATAGATTAACCATGCATAGCTGTCACTGGAGCTATACATTTGAAGTACCATCACACTGGCAAGTCATTGCCCCTTGTGCATGATGTCACAATTTCAACTGTTGTTTAATGTAGATTGTTCGTTTGAACTAACAGGAAAGTTGGTCAAGAGAGAAACGACGTCAAATGTTGGGGTTGAAATCCAGGCCAATGTCGCATATAAAAGATAAATAAACCAAAATAAGTAACTAAATAAATACATGTAGATAAATGAATGAGCAAACATAATCATGGAAGACTTAAGTTCATCGAATTACGATTCCTACAAACTAACTGTTCACCATGTTCCTAAGAACAAAGCATAACACCATTTTCTACAACAAAGCGTCCACTTGCACTACCTTGCACCAAATTCTATAACCATTACCCCGTTGTAACACATCTACAACCCATACTCGTAGGTACAAACCCTTCAATACGCACCATAGTTTTGAGCGTGGAGAGAGCTTCGTCTACAGTACAGTAAGGTCGAACACTCGTAAGGGGACAATTTGATTATGGTCTCTAGGGTCCTTGACATCCTCGCCCGCTGCCGGTGTCGTGTCGCAAGCGCTCGGGGTCGGACTCGAGCGAGGGGAATGAGAGGAGTGGGAGAGAGAGGGGAGTCAAAAAGAGGGAGAGGGAGAGGAAAGGAGAGGGAGTGGGAGAGGGAGAGGAGTAAGATGGGAGAGGGAGTGGGGCATGGGAATGGGAGTGAGGTCATGTGAGAGGGAATGAAGGAGAGGGAGAGGGAGTGAATGCATGGGAGAGGGAGGGAGAGTATGGATGAAGGAGTGAAGGCATGGGTGAGGGACTGAGGGCATGTGAGAGGGAGATTTAGGACATGGGGGATGAGGATAGGGAAGAGGAAGAGAACGGAGGGGAAGGAAAGGACGGGAGAGGAGGGTAGAGAGACAATATTGTGTCAACTTCTTTTTCCGGACGCGAGGCGAGGCCATGTATTGTATGTAATGAGTTCACGATGACTTCAATGGACAAGTGATACTACGGCATAAGGACGAGAGAGATCGGGTGATGGAGAATCATTGCATATATGATGTTGTATGTTGGTTTTCTAGTTTCCTCGTCTGTGTTCCGTGAGTTTTTTTTTTTTTTTTTTTTTTTTTTGGGGCTCCCTTTGTCCACTAGAATGTGGGAGGAATATAGATAATGATGAAAATCCAGTCCAAGCCCTAGTCGATTGTTTGGTGGTGTTTATTATCTTTCGTTAAACATTGTGTGTGTGTTTTTTTTTGGGGGGGGGACTCTGAAACACAGGAAACGTAATCAGTGCAACTGGTTTTATAAAACAAATACATTTTTCTTTCACAAACGAATGCCCTCTATGTGATCCAATATTTCTGTTTTGAAGATATTTGTACCCCTAATAAGGTATTCGATGCTATTGCAAGTGGACTGAATGTTTTCCCTTGGTATATAGCACAAGATCTGTAGAATGTGTGATTTGGTCCAATAGTCCAAATATTCTTTTAATAGGATTTACATCAACTAAGATGGACTTCTGTGTTTCATTCTGGCTGCCGACAGAAAGTTTGACTCATATGAGCGAGAGTGTGCGTTTGAGTGTGCAAGAATGATAGAGTGAGAAAGAGATCGAGAGAGGGAACGAGAGAACAAGAGAGAGAACGAGAGAGATCGAAAGAGAGAGAGAGCGAGAAAGATCGAGGAAGAGAACAAGAGAGAAAGCGAGAGAGAGAATGAGAGAAAGAGAGATAGAGAGAGAGAGAGAGAGAGAGAGAGAGAGAGAGAGAGAGAGAGAGAGAGAGAGAGAGAGAGAGAGAGAGAAAGAGAACGAGAGAAAGTGAGAGAGAGAACGAGAGATCGCGATCGAGAGAGCGAGAGAACGAGAGGTAGAATGGGAAGAAGGGAGAGAGAAAGAGAGAGCGAGAAAGCAAGCAGTTAACACCGCAGCACCTGCACAAACACAATACGGATCCAAGGATCGACCACGAGGCCCGTGAGTATCAGGTAAACATAAAGAATAGGAGAGGAGGCTGAGAAATAAAGATGAGGAAAGTTGGCAACTCGTGGAAGAAACAGATGAAAACACGGCCCTGACCTGAGGTCGATGAAGTGAAAAAGTTTCCAAATAATTAGAGAAGAAATGTGGAAGAGTCTGTCTGTTAGTCGGTCGGTCTAGTGTGAGAGGTGGACGAGATGGACTCGCATCAAATGAAAGTTGATGGGAAAGTGATATCTGAGCTATTTCAGGAATCGAGTAAAAAAGTTGCTGTGGTTTCCAGTTCGATCCCTGAGCTCGGACAATGAGTGATTTTTTTCTCTCCTTTAAGACCTCTTCTGGGAACATCCTCAGGTTAATTAATCAAACTTAGGATGGATGGCGAGGCTTCAACCCTTGATTTGGTCACTCTGTCCATCTCTGGTAGCAGGTCATCTTTTGGACAAATTTTGTTGAAAGCCCCCTGATTGAGCGGTTAACTATATGAAAAAAAATAAAAAATAAAAAAAATAATATATATATATATATATATATATATATGTATATATATAATATGTATATATATATATAATATTTGTATAAATATATATGTATATATATATATATATATATATATATATATATATATATATATATATATATATATATTGCCATGTTAACCTAGTCAATATGGATGAGTGTGTGCCCATTTTCCTTTGCATTAGAAATAAATACAGTGAGCACTGGAATCCAACAATCTCGCCTGTAACATGATATTGCAAACACACAAAGGCACTACCATATATGGACATTGAGACGCAGAATGTATAGCACCATTTATTTATATTTTTTCGGAATGTCTGTCCAATTTCTGAATTTAAAAAAATCTGCTTTGAAAGTTGAGAACTTAAAGAGGCGTAGTTTGTAATAGGATTTGTAGTGATTAGGATGACATCGCGATGCTGTTGAGTGGGCTTAGTTCGAGGGAAGGGAAATATTCACAGATAAAATTGTAGTCACAATGTACAGCATATAACAAAGCGTTTTACTTGTTTATTTGTTGTTATTACTACTGATACTACTGCTACCACTATCATCATCATCATCATCATCATCGTCATCGTCATCGTCATCATCATCATCATCATCATCATCGTCATCATCATCATCATCATCATCATCATCATCATCATCATCATCATCATCATCATCATCATCATCATCATCATCATCATCATCATCATCATCATCATCATCATCATCATCATCATCATCATCATCATCATATCATCATCATCATCATCATCATCATCATCATCGTCATCGTATATCATTGATTTAGTTATTCATTTGATTATTTATTCATTTATTCACTTGCTTATTTGTTAATTTGTTTTAGAGTAAACTTCACTTTTTCACTGGTAACTTCGTTTCATACGTCAATTTATACGTTCACTGATATTTTACTCTTCAAAAAGAGTTCGATGTATGTACATGTCCACATGTACACGAACACATGATATATACATACGTATACATAGCCTACTTATATTCATTGGTTCATATCTATATACGAAATAGATTATCATATATAGATGAAATGATATATGTTTTTCCTTGCCAGGTAAGATACATGCCCGGGTGTAATGGCTCAAATTAATTGTAGATTTGAAGTTAACAATAGAAAAAGGTAAACCTGTCCTTCCATACTCACCATCTAGTGTACTCTAAGGAGGCAGTCCATATAAATATGGAATGAGGGACTTGCACCCTAAGCATTTAGAGAGTTGTATAAACAAACTCATGTTTGAATTTGAAATGACGGGAACAGGGACAGGATGTCGCGAGCCTTACCCGTGTTAGTCAAGCTTTAATAGAATAGTCATAAAAAGCGTGCACTCACACGCACAAGTTGTATGTACATACATCAAATATATACATACATTCACTCGCACGTACGCACACAACGCGCACAGATACGCACACACACACACACACACACACACACACACACACACACACACACACACACACACACACACACACACACACACACACACACACAATTTATATACTTATATAGAATAGTATATACTGCCTTTATTTATGCATTCACGTATTATTTAATTGTTTATCAATTCCTGTTCCTTGTATTTATATAAAGTATATTCTTTTTTGTTTACAATTTGTCTTTTATCCTTATGTTTTTACGTCACAAAATTAAAAAAGTGTCTGTTAAATACTATATAATTCTATACGATTTTAGTCAGTTTAAGTTCTAACACAAAGGTAAGGCATACAACTCTAAACCTCATCTTGACTAGGAAGGTAAAATATGGACAGACAACTCAATCGGAATGAGATCGAGGTGAATTCGTATTACCTTTTATTGAAAAAGAGAAGAGTATTAGGCGAATCAGGTCTCTAAATCAGGAAAATAACGGCCGGAAATCAGGAAAATAATGACCGGAAAAACCTTCCTTGATTGGCCCCGAAGCCATAAGGACGAGTTTGTAGCCTTTGTGCTTCAAGACTTGAACCTTACTTACATCGATTTGATTGGAATCTCGGATTGAACAGTGGGATCGTGGAATGAACATTTCATATCGGAAACAAAAGATCAGGCATAGTGATCATCATTAGCCCTATTATCGTTACATCATTTTAATATCATTATAGATAATTTTCCATAGCAATTAGCAATTACATTTGTTATCGTTCTCGTTCTTTTTATGGTTATCAGTATT
>NC_134790.1:38458836-38473836 GCF_046742065.1 Oratosquilla oratoria | reverse complement strand
TATGTATATATATATTTATATATTTATATATATACATATATATATGATATATATACAGTATATATATGTATATATATATATATATATGTATTTATATATGATATATATATATATATATATATATGTATATATTATATATATATATATATATATATATATATAATTGACATATGTGTATCCAGTATATATGGTTATATGTATATTCACCTAATTAGTTTTATGGAATCTTGTATTAGGAGAATAAATATATTCTTCAATGTAAACCCTCTAATGGTTCTTCCAATTATGAGGACGAATCAAATCTAGTCTTATTAGAAGTCCTGTAGCCTGCCTACGTACAGTTGTCTAAAAGAATATTGACTTAGTTTCTTAAAGTCTTCGACTTTGGTAAAAGCAGTTTCACCATATTTATGATATTAAGTATGTAAACTGTTATTTTAGTGAAATAAGTGCCTACTGCATGATCAATTCAATTGGTGCGGGTATAATCGTGAAGTTTAAATTTACTGTAAAATCTGTCGTCTGTGCATCTGTTTCCCCATTTTCTATATTCATTTATTTTGATTTTTTTTTTTTTTGTTATTGTAAATAGGATTCTCCTTGAAATACCACTTTGTCCTATTTCTTTTTTACTACTTATTCCTTTTTATATTTGATTACATTTTTTTTGTTGTCTATATATTCATCTATTTTTTATTTCTTTATTTACTCGTCTAATTTATTTCATTTGTTAATGTATTAATTTTTTATTTGTTTATTTATTTATCTATTTATTTATTTATCTATTTATTTATTTATTTATTTGTTTGTTTTATTTGGACGCAGATACATTTTGCCAGCTAGACTGCGGGGATTTCTTACACTGCAACTTCCCTACATCCGCCCAAAGAGAGAAAGAGAGCGAGAGAGCGACGAAACGAGAGCGAGAGAGCGAGAGCGAGATAGAAGACTGAGAACGACAAAATTCGATATACTAATTTAGAATAAAGCAGTGACCTTGACCACAATTGTGTTTTAGCAGACAGTGTGATGAGATCTAGTGACGTTAAATGGCTCGATCATTTGTCCAACGTTGGGCACTTCATTGCAGATTATTGCTTCCTGGCAGCGTCAATGGAATCCACGCCACCGAATAGAAATATTTTCTGATTTTTCTGCCACGATATAAAGACGAGGCCAGCATAGCAATGTTTTTCTCTCTCATTCTCTTTCTATTTTTTTTTTTTCAACTCGATAAATAGTCGGCCACACCCAAACAGGGAACTTCGCCAATGTGACAATAAATACAAGTTTGGAAAATGGTAAAGGTCATTATTACAATCGTAATTTGGAAAACTGACCCGTCATTTGCTTGCATTTCCAATGAACGCAAAAACAAAAACAAATTAAAAAATCACGACTACACGACAGAAGCGGCGGCGAAAAAAACAAAAAAAACATTTGAGATTGCGTTGATGATAACATCGAAGGACGACGACGATGACGACAACGGTGACAATAACAATGACAACACATCAAAAATAAGCCTCATACCGCTACTTGAGGCCAATTGATGTCATTCAGCAGAGGGTCGAATTGGAAATGCATCGCTCAGTGAAATTACGGTTTAAGGAGACCCAACGAGTTGCTGCAGTACAAAAAAAAAAAAAAAAAAAAAAAAAAAAGTTTTTATCAAGCATCCGATAGATCATGATAATGTGCAGATCACAAAATGACCATATGATAACAATTATGGGATATTTGTTTCTTTAACTATCTATTCCTTTATGTATCTGTTTATTCCTTTAGATATTTGTTTATAGAATTACTATGTGCTTATTAATTCATCTATTTCTTCATTTATTTATCTCTTTATTCGATTATTCACGTATTCATCAATTTATTTGTTCATTCATTTATTTATTTCTTATCTTCATGGAATTATACATTTATTTATTTTGTATCTTTATTGATTCATGTATTTATTCATTCATTCTTTTATCAATTTATTTATTCATTTTTTATCTTCATGGACTTATACATTTATCTATTATGTATCTTTATTGATTTATGTATTTATTCATTCATTCTTTTATCAATTTATTTATTCATTCATTTACTCATTTCTCCTAATCACTCTATTCATGTGTTTATTTATTTATTTTCTGGGAACTCTCCCCCCTTCACCTCCGCCCCCTCCCCCGCCTCTCCTCCTCCTCCTCTTCCCTCTTCCCCCTCCTCTCCTCCTCACATTTCCCCCTACCATTACCCCCTCCCTCTCCCCCTGCCCTTCTCCCTCTCCCTCCGCGTCTTGATACGACGTCCGGAAGAGTCGGTCCAAGGCGGACGGAGAAGTCTCTCCCCCCCCCTTGCCCCCCCCCTTCTCTCTCTTGGGTTTATGGTTACAGCGGGTCTCTTCCCCCCAAAACTCAATTTGGAGGAGGGAGAGTTTCTTTTGTGGTTTTCCACTTTTATTGGCCTTTTACTTGAGGACAACTCCTTCCTCTCTCTCTTCCTCTCTCTTTTTTTTTTTTATCCCTTTCGAATTGTTTCAATCTTTAAGAGTCACTCTCGTGTTCATTCTTAGGGATCTCTCGTCTTCTAGAGGTGTCATGCTCCTTAAGAGCATCCTCTTGGTCTTTGAAGACGTTTTCCTCTTTATAGACATCTTTATGAGCAGTCGGCGGGCCTTTTTCAGCTCGTATGTCTCTCTCTCTCTCTCTCTCTCTCTCTCTCTCTCTCTCTCTCTCTCTCTCTCTCTCTCTCTCTCTCTCTCTCTCTCTCTCTCTCTCTCTCTCTCTCTCTCTCTCTTCTGTGTGTGTGTTTGTGTGTGCGTACGTACGTGCATGTGTGCGTGCGTGTATGTATTCGCACCTGCGTGCGCGTGTGCATGTGGCCCGTGTGTTATTGTCTGCACCCTATCCGCACGTGAATCATCCTCAGGTCTTCAGCTTGCGTCTCACAAACTAGAGCGGATATTTACCACTTCAACAACGACCTCTGAAGTGCGTCGTCCTTCTTGATGACGTCATCGTCTTTATCATTCTTCGTGGAACGTTAATCGTGTGCTTCCGTTGAGTTACTAATGTCCAGTCATGCCATTGTGTCGCCCCTTGTGTTCTTCGCCACACCTCCTCGTTACAGGGACGAAGTCCAATCGATGTCCGAATTGTCGTTGATAACGAGAACGACGTTCGGCTTTATTTTTCTTTCTTCCAAATCGTATACAAACCATATTTGCTTTGTCGCTATTACTAACAGCCTCCCCGTCATCGACAACCATTGTTATTAGTGAGCCGTTGGACGTAATTGGCTTGTCTTCACCTTCTCACCATCGTCCCCTCCTCCCGTCTCCTCCCCCCCCCCCCAATGCCTTGCGAGTTCTTCACCCCTATATCCCCCCCCCATTCGATACCGGCCTCTCCAAATGCTTCTTTGGTTCGTTTCTTCAGCTTGCTCTCTTTAGCGTCAGAAATTTTCGCTGAGAGGATCTATTTCAATTGTGGAAGCTTCCGTCAAGTTGAAGAGGACATAACCATCTGGGGATACGTTTTCAATTCAAAGACACTAATAGTCATTCTTCTAGGACGACACATCTCCAGGGAGGCATTCAATGAATAGTAGACCAGACAAAATATACTACTTTTGTCACCAGTACTATCGCCCCTACTATCATCATTATCCTCACACCATCGTTGACAACACCAAAACCCCTACGTCCAGTTTCACCGCTACATCCAGTATCACTATCTTCACTATCAGCATTTCGGTCACTATCACCCTTACCATCTTTACTTCACTATCTACCCTGTCATCATTAACATATGGGACGATGAGTGGGTATTTATTTTAGACGATCCTGTAAAGCTACGGTTTCACTAGTCAATCAAATGGTGGCATTCCAACGATTCACTTGGATTTCGTCCAAGGTTGCATTATAACCGAAGCTTAAATCGTAGATTAAACCATTGCTTAAGATAGACTTCAGAAATAAGCATCTCCCTCATCATGGAAGTGCAGTCCCAAGAAGCTGGTACTTGGTTTCCGGACTGGATTTAAGATATCTTCATATCAATTCCATCTTTTCTCATTTTGAAAGAAGGGGAACTGACAGATGGCAACTGCTCCCTTCCAGGTTCCAGCTGGTGACCTGGAAGCAGTTCCACTCTGGAATAACTCAGACAAGGGTCCAATCCTTCTTCTCCAGCACCCTTCTCCAATCCATATTCACCTCTCCACCCCTCCATTCCTCCACCCCTCCACCCTTCCACTTCGAGGACGTAATATACTCCACCATCCTCCTTCCGTCTTTCTTCAACAGTCTCTCTTCTCTCCCTATTCCTCCCTTCTCTCTCTCTCTCTCTCTCTCTCTCTCTCTCTCTCTCTCTCTCTCTCTCTCTCTCTCTCTCTCTCTCTCTCTCTCTCTCTCTCTCTCTCGTCAGTTTTTCTCCCGAACCAAGCTTCACCTCTTACGAGGATTTGTGGCAGGTCATTAGTTGGTGAGGTAGAACAACCGCATGAAATACAGCTTGAAACCTTCCTGTTGTATTGTAGATATTCTTACATTTGAAAAAATATATTCTACAGAAACCTGGCAGTGGTGACATTAATACCTTTACTGTTTAAAATCTTTCCTTTCGATAAAAAAAAAAGTCACCTAATGGTAGTCATATCAAATGCACAATCCATCAATAGAATGAAAAGGGATATATATATATATATATATATATATATATATATATATATATACATATATATATATACATATAATATATATATATATACATATAATATATATATATATATACATATTATATATATTATATATATATATATATATATTATATATATATATACATATATATATATATATATATATATATATAATATATATATATATATATATATATTTGTAAAAGGGGGAGCAGGTTCTCAGTAATACCCGTTATTCCAGTTTACTTTTGAAAATGTCATCTTCAAGACGAAACGTTGAGCTCAAATATAGTGAAATACTTTCAATTCACCCGGTTAATGGTAAATCTCTAATCAGGAAAATCGATAATACGAGGAAAAAACTGAATAACTACAACAATGCTGTCGTTTTTAATTCTAGGTGTATATATATATATATATATATACACATATAATGTATATATATATATATATATATATATATATATATATATATATATATATATATATATATATATATATATGATGTAAGCGGAATAGGAAACAAAGAAGTCTTAGTATTGAGTTTATTCCTGACTAGTTTCGCAGGTATGCTTTTTCAAAGCATACCTGCGAAACTAGTCAGGAACAAACTCAAGACTAAGACTCCTGTGTTTCCTATTCCGCTTACATCAACCTGTCAGAATGTCTCTCTCTCTCTCTCTCTCTCTCTCTCTCTCTATATATATATATATATATATATATATATATAATATGTATATGTATATATATATACTGTATATATGCATATGCATATATACAGTGTGTGTGTGTGTGTGTGTGTGTGTGTGTGTGTGTGTGTGTGTGTGTGTGTGTGTGTGTGTGTGTTCCCAACGAGGGTTTCCTTCTGGTAGACAAAGTCGCCTACCAGAGGAAATATGTTATCAAAAAACATTGAAAATGTTGATGGGAGAGCAGAGTCACTTTCTTCTTGTGACTGTAATCATAACCTCTGTAACACGTGTAGTTCACAAACCATCAATCAATTAATAATCTAATTAATCAGTCAGTCCATTGTGATTCACTGCCGAACAAAGGTCTCTACCAACTTCTTCCTTAATATCTACCACGGCACCAACCCGTGCCACGCTACTCCTGCACACTTCTCTATCCCAGTACGGCCATCAGGACCATCCTGAAGTTGACGGGAATCACGTGACTCTTATTGGACCTAGACCCTATTAATTATCTCCTTTGGTTTTAGTGATAAAAATTAATAGTCTTTATTCTGTCTAAGATTAAGCAGTTTTATTCACTTTGGGGGATGGGTCTGTAATGAAGTGGTTTAGATATGGAAGGCTTACTATTGTATGGATGGGTGAAGGGGATGGGTTGTGTGCCCCCGTAATGCCACAAATGGATAATCCCAGAACAAATGCAACCATTCGCGCGAACAATGCCGCTCGTGACGTCACAAAATAGAGTAATTGAAAAATAAAAATAGATATAAAAAAAGTCAGCACGAAAGCTTCTTCTTCCCCCTTCTTTACCCCCACCCCCCACCCCCCACTCGTTTCACCCCTCACTGTCTTCCCCTCTTTCTCTGTTACCCTTCCCTCCGTAAGTGTTGCTCTTTTCTTTAGATTTGTATATTTTACTGAGTCATGGCACAACTTTACTTGATGTAACGTAAGAATACAAAATATTACACACACATACACATGTACCTATGGTTGTGTACATGTACATGTATACCTATGTGTGCGTGGAAATATACATAATACACTTATATACGCGTTCAAGCACACACACACACACACACACACACACACACACACACACACACACACACACACACACACACACACACACACACACACACACACACACACACACACACACACACACACACACACACACACACATTGTGGAGGTGGCGATGGTTATGGTAGATGATTGTGAAAATTAAGTAGATTCAGATGAGTAGGAGGAGTAGGAGGAGGATAAGAGAGAGGAGGGTTAGAAAGGAAGAGGAAGGTAAAGCTAGGGGGAGAAGAATGAGAATAGATGCGAAGGGAGAGGACAGTGAGGGAGAGGGAAGTGAGGGGAAAGGGGAGGAGGGAGAAGGGAGGGGAAGGTATGACATTTGGTGACGTGTTTTAATAGAAGACTTTTTTATAGGGCATAAACCTCCCCCTAAATTGGCAACACCTACCCCTCCTCCGTCCTCCCTCCCCTTCCCCTCCCCCCTCCCCCTCCCCCACTACTTTCCTCATGCTCTTGTTTACATTCGGGCGATCTCTTCCTCCCTAGGCGCGAGTTTGGGGGGCGATGGGGCTGGTAGTTTGGAAGGGGAACCTCATTGGATGGGGGGAAGGGGTGTATACCAGGGGGGTATGACGTCCTCATACGAGGATAGGTTTTATTTTTAGTTAAAAAAAAGTCCTGTTTGTTTTTATCAATAACTAATGTTTTTGTGTTAATCATTAAATCACATGTTTACTGAATAGAATAAGTGTTAAAGAATGCAAAATTCGTTAAATTGTTAAAATAAAAACATATCAAGATAAAGTGGTGATGATGACGTCTGTAATGGAGGTAATGGTATGATTTAGTGAGGATGTAGTAGTGGGTAGTGGTAGTAGTGGTGTGGGTTAGTGAAGATGTGGTGGTGGTGGTAGTGGTAGTGGTAGTGGTAGTTCTAGTGGTAGTGGTAGTGGTAGTGGTAGTGGTGGTTGTGGTGAGGGATGGGGGTGATGGAAAAGTAGTACCGGTCCGTAGAGTATGAAGACGGACTAGGGTCCGAGGAGGATTGAGGAATAAAGAGAAGAGAACAGAGAGAGAGGGGGGGAGGGGGCAAACTAGGGGAAGGTTCATAAGGTAATATTATATTTGGAAAGGGGGAGGAGGGGAAGGAGGAGGAAGTGCAAGTGCAAGAGGAATAGGAAGAAGATGATGTAATGGCGATGGTATAAATTGGTTTTGTGGTGAGAAACTGCAGGTGTTGGTAATAGGGCTATTGTTGTTGGTGCTGGTATTGGTAATGCCGGTATAGGTACTGAGATTAGTAATAGGCAAGTAAATAGGTGAGATATACGTCTACTGTCCCCTTGTTTCACAAGCTTAATCTTAAAAGCACCCTAAAATAGTTGTTCTTTTCGTTTTTTTCTGCTAAACGTTATTTGTCTGAGGAGGAAGAAAAGAAGGAGGAGGAGGAGGAGGAGGAGGGATAGGAAGGAGAGTAGGAGGAGAAGAAGGAGGGGGAGGAGTATGAGAAATAGAAGTAGGAGGAAGACGAAGAGTTGAAGGAGGAGAAGACGAGGAGGAGGAAGAGGAGGAGAAGGAAGAGGATGAAAAGACGAGGAGGAGGAAGAGGAGGAGAGTGGTGAATAGGGAAGAAGGAGGGGGGGAAAGAAATAAAAAGAAAGTACGAAGAAGAGAAGGGAGACATAGGAGAGTAGGAAAAAAATAAGATTGAAAGAGGGAGTGATGGTATGGAGAAAGAGAAGAAGAGAGATAACGAAGAAGAACATGGAGGGAGGAAAATTAAAGAAAGAGGCGAGGAAGAGAATTGGAGCGGGGGCATAAAAGGTAAGAGAAGGGAATGGGAAAGAGAAAGATAAACAGTAATAATGGAAGAGAGAGAGAGAGAGAGAGAGAGAGAGAGAGAGAGAGGGGGAGAAGGAGAGAGAGAGAGAGAGAGAGAGAGAGAGAGAGAGAGAGAGAGAGAGAGAGAGAGAGAGAGAGAGAGAGAGAGAGAGAGAGAGAGAAGGAGAGAGAGATAAAGGTAGAGGTAGAGAAAGAGGTAGATTTAGAGATAGAAAGGGAGAGAGATAGAGAGATAGAGAGAGAGAGAGAAGAGAGAGAGAGAGAATGAGAGAGAGAGAGATAAAGGTAGAGGTAGAGAAAGAGGTAGATATAGAGATAGAGAGGGAGAGAGATAGAGAAAGAGAGAGATAGAGAGAGAGAGATAGGGATGTAGAGAGAGAGAATGGAAAGTAAAGATAGGAGAGGGGTCGAGGAGGAAGTAGGAAGTGGAAGGAAGGAGGCGGTGGAAGGAAGGAGGGGTTGGAAGGAAGGAGGAGAATGAGAGAGGAGCAGCGAAGGAATGACATCTTGCCAAGAATTTGTAATTTAAGTATGTTCGGGGTGGGGGGGGGACTTCATAATTCATTATAAAACCCGAAGAAAATTAAAGATGATAGAGTAGAGGAAATGGAGAAGGAGGAAGGAGGAGGTGGGAGAAGGAGGAAAAAGAAAGAGGGAGGAGGGAGAAGGAGGAAAAAGAAAAAGGAGAGGAGGAAGGAGTATGAAGGAAGGAAACGGGAGGAGAAAGGGAGAAGAAAAGGAAGATTGAAAAAGAGAATGATGAAATAGAAATGAAGAGGAACAGATAAAGAAAATTAGTGCGGATGAAGGAAAATATACAATGGAGGAAGGAGAAGGAAGGAGAGAAGAAGGGGAATGTAGGAGTAGGAAGACGGGAAGGGGAAAAAAGAGGAGAGGAAGGAGAAGATAGGATGCATAGTAGGAAGGCGGGAGGAGGGAGGAAGGAGGAAGGAGGAGGGAGGAAGGAAGAAAACCTCTAAGGATTGCATGACTTGCAAAGTAGGAGAGTTGTTGAAGGATGGAGAGAGCTATAACTCAACAAGGAGTGGCAGCGAGGGGGGGAGGGAGGAGGGGAGGGAGGATGTTGGGAGAAAAGAACGAACGAGAAAGAAAGGAAAGACAAGTGGTCAAGGAATAAGAAGAGAGGATGTATATCACACCGCTGCTAGCTACTGGTGCTCCTCCTCCTCCTCCTCTTCCTTTCCTCCTCCTCCTGGTCCTGCTGCTGCTGCTCTTCTTGCTGCTGCTGCTGCTGCTCCTCCTCCTCCTCCTCCTCCTCCTCCTCCTCCTCCTTCGCCTTTTCCTCCCGATGCTGCTGTTATTCCTCCTCCTCCTGGTGTTCCTGCTCCTCCTCCTCCTCCTCCTGCTGCTGCTACTCCTCCTCCTCCTGCTGGTGCTCTTCTTCCTCTTTCTGCTCCTGGTCATAATGCTGCTGCTGCTGCTGCTTCTCATCCTCCTCATCCTGCTGTTGCTGCTGCTGCGGTTGCTGGTCCTAAGCCTCCTCCTCCTCCTTCTTCTCCTACTGTTGCTGCTGGTGCTCCACCTCCTCCTCCTGGTGATGCCGCTGTTCCTCCTCCTATTCATGGTGTTAGTGCTCCTGCTGCTCCTCTTCCTCCTGCTGGAGCTCCTCCTCCTCCTCCTCCTCCTGTCGCTGCTGTTGTTCCTCCTCCTTCTCCTGGTGTTCCTGCTCCTCCTCCTCCTCCTCCTGCTGGAGCTCCTCCTCCTCCTTCTCCTCCTGCTCCTCTTCCTCCTCCTCCTCCTCCTGCTCCTCCTCCTGCCCTTCCTCCTCCTGCTGGTGCTCTTCATCCTCCTTCTCCTCCTGGTCATACTCCTCCTCCTGCTGCTGGTGCTACTCCTCTTCTTCCTCCTCCTCCTCCTGGCATTACCGCTGTTCCTCCTCCTATTCTTGGTGGTGGTGCTCCTGCTGCTCCTCCTCCTCCTGCTGGAGCTCCTCCTCCTCCTCCTCCTCCTCCCCCTCCTCCTCCTCCTCTTGCTGCTGCTGGTGCTGCTGCTGTTCCTTTTCCTACTGTTGGTAGTGGTGGTGGGGCTGCTCCTCTTCTTACTTCTCTTCCTCCTCCTCCTCTTCCTCCTCCTCTACCTCCTCCTTATCCTCGTCCTCCTTCTCTTCCTCCCCCCCTCCACCTCCTGCTGGTGCTGCTGCTGTCCCTCCTCCTATTGTTGGTAGCTGTGGTGGTGCTGCAGCTCTTCCTCCTCTTCCTCCTTCTCCTCCTCCTCCTCCTCCTCCTCCCCCTCCTCATCCTCCTCATCCTCATCCTCCTGCTAGTGCTGTTTCTCCCCTACTATACTCCTCGATCTCTAACGCCTCCTCCTTCTCCTCCACCTTCCTCCTCCTCAACCTCCTCCTTCCCCTTGTCCTCCTCACCCCCTTCCCCTTCCCCCTCCCTCTCCCTCTCCCTTCCCCTTCCCACCATAAGAAAGAAAAAACTCGATATAATGGATTTGCTATTTATAACAACTATAGCTACTTGTACGTTTTGAAAGAGCAATAAAATGCCCCGACTAATAGGAACGTGTGTTGAAGGGTTTCAGCAATAGCCCTTGTGATATATACGTGTCTGTGGGGGACTGGAGGAGGGTGAATTACCCCCACTTCCCCACTCCTGTGTTCTCTTTATCCTTTATGTCTCACAAGAGGGAGAAAATGTGACGAATTCATGATAGCAGAAGGTGGTGTTGTGAGAAATCTATATCTTGTGAGACACGTGAGTTACGAAGTGAGAATATTGTTATTCGTAACCAGACCGATTTTTTATAACGCACAGTAGATAATCCTCAGAAATCTGCCTAAAAATATGAATACAAAACGAACCTCGCTCCTTTCTGAGTATGTGAGATAATTCTGAGTTTGATAATAAAAAGTGAATAGTTTTGAGTTATTTATTGTTTGTTCCGATAGTATTTGAAAAAAGAAAAATAAACACAATTTTGATGAGCAGCAATTAAGACACACTATGGGTTATTACGGAGGAAATGATGTAGTCCGTCATAATTTTTTAACTTTTTAGAGTCATTAGGACTAAATTATGACGTCCTGATATATACTCGAGAAGATAACAGGCGTAAATATAGGAAAGTCCTTATTGTTACCTACATATCTATTTGTACATGCTTACATACATAAAAACATACATACATACATAAAAACATACATACATACATATAATACATACATACATACATATAATACATACATACATACATACATACATACATACATATACATATAAACACATATACATACACAAATACATACATACGTACATACATACATGCATACATGCATACATACACACATACGTACATACATACATACATACATCCATACATATATACATACATATACACATATATATACATATATACATATACATATATACATATATACATATATACATATATGCATATATGCATACATATACATATATACATATATGCATATATACCTATATACATATATACATACATACATATATACATACATGCATACATACATATATACATACATACATATATACATACATGCATACATACATACATACATACATACATATGTGCACGTATATTTGGAAATAAATGCAATTTCATTCTGATAAACAATTAGTTCAGAATAAGAATATGTTAATGAACTTTCGTTCTAATGAGGAGCTTTAGCAAGTTATCTCTACAATTGAGGAACGAGTTGAGGTAAGAAAATTTTATATATTGAATCAGACTGAAACTATTTAACAAAGCAACATTTTCAATCTGAATGTTTTGGCATGTACCAATATGTATCAACAACAGCAACAGAAACAGAAGAAGCAGCAACAACAATAGCAATAACAATAACAACAACACTAAAGTAATGACACTAGCAACACCACCTCCAGCATCACCACCAACAGTAACCACCAACAACGGTAACAATAACAATAACAACAACAACAATAACGACAACAACAAAAGCAACAACAGCAGCAGCAGCACCAACAACAACACCACCAATAACAACAACAACAACAACGATAACAACAACGACAACAACGACAACAACAACAACGACAACAACAACAACAGTAATAATGACAACAATAACGCCAACAACAACAAAAGCAACAACAGCAGCAGGAGCACCACCACCACCACCACCACCACCACCACCACCACCACCACCACCAACAACAACACCAACAACAACAACAACAACAACAACAACAACAACAACAACAACAACAACAACAACAACAACAACAACAACAACAACAACATCAACAATAATAACAAGCCCCCCACCCGCTCCACCAAACTTATATGATCCTCCCGGACGAGGATTACTCCCAAAGTCCACAGGCTTTACGAAAACAGGAAACTTAGAAGCTAAATGACGCACGCGATTACTTCCTCACAGTTACCCGCCCCCAACAGATTGCAATTAATTGCAATTACTCGCAATTACTTTTGGAAAAAGTTAGGCGATCTATGATAACAGCTGCGGTTGCTTTTGGGAAAATATGAGCTTTTATGGGATAGGCGGCAATCACTTAGGAAATATATTAATCTCTCGAAGGGTCCAGGAGATTTTGTAAGGGTCACCCCCCCCCCCCCGCCGATGCTATGATGAAGACGAAAAGAAGAATTGAAGAGTTGGGGATAGAGGAGGAAGGGTGGAAAGAAAAGGTGAGGAGGGGAGGAGAAAGAGGAGAAAGGATGAAAGAGAAGAAGGAGGAAGAGGACAAAGAGGAAGGAAAGAGAGAAGACTGAAGAGGAAGGGAAAGAGAAGCAACAGGAGGTGGTGGAAGAGGTGGAAAAGCAGGATATGAGTTATATTTGATGATATACACGAAGTAGCGACTGTCACGTGCTCGCATGTGCACATTCACGCACACACACGCACACACACACACACACACACACACACACACACACACACACACACACACACACACACACACACACACACACACACACACACACACACACACACACACACACACACACACACACACACACACACACACACACACACACACACACACACACACACACACACACACACACACACACACACACACACACACACACACATACATATATACATACACAAACACACACATACAATCATACACACACACAAATAGTTGGTCTCGAAGACCTGTACAACTACAAATAAACAAGTCTTAAGGCACCAGAGGAACTTTCTTATCCAGGTATGTATATGTATATATATATATATATATATATATATAAATATATAAATATATATATATATGAATGTATATAAATATATACATATATATATACATATATATATATATATACATATATATATAATATATATATACATATATGTATGTAAGTATGTACGTAAGTATGTATGCATGTTAGTGTGTATGTGTGTATGTATGTATGTGTGCATGTTTGTATGTGTGCATGTATATATTTACGTGTATGTGTAAGTATGTATGCGTGTATGTGTGTATGTATGTGTGTATGTGTATGTATTTACGTATGTATGTGGATATGCGTGTGTGTGCGCGTGCGTGCGTGTGTGTGTGTATGTGCTAATGTGTGTGTATATGTGTCTGTGTGTGTGTGTGTGTGTGTGTATGTGTGTGTGTGTGTGTGTGTGTGTGTGTATGTGTGTGTGTGTATTTATTTGCGTAGGTGTAGTTTCGTGTGCATAAGCATCTATGTGTGTGTGTGATATGTACGTATGATATGTATGCCAATATGCAGTGAAACATTTTGTACCTGTAATACTACTATGCATGGACTTGTCGCTTTCTGCCATCCCCTTGTACTTAAATCCTTTATTTTTCACTCCCCTCTCTCTCTCCTCTTTATCCAATATGTTCCTCCTTCCACTTTCCAGCAATTCTCCTCCTTTTCTTCCTCCTCCTCCCTCTCTTCCTCCTCCCCTTGTCTTCTTCATCCTACTCTTCTTCCTCTTCCTGCTGTTATTCTTCCTCTTTTTCTTCCATCTCCTTCTCCTCTTTCACTTTACCCTCCTCTTCCTTCACACACTCCTCCTCGTCTCCCTTCTCCCTCTCGTCCTCTCCCTCCTCAACTTCTTCCTCCCCTCCTCCTATCTCTCTTTTTCCATCTCTTACTTTTCTTCCTCGTCCTTCCCCTCCTCGTCCTCCTCCTCGTCTTCCTCGTCCTCCTGCTCATCCTCCTCCTCGTCTTCCTCGTCCTCCTCCTACTCTTCCTCGTCCTCCTCCTCGTCTTCCTCGTCCTCCTCCTCCTCTTTCTCCTTCACCTCCTCGTCCTCCTCGTCCTCCTCCTCCCCTTCTTCTCTTCCTCCACCTCTTCTTCCTGTCGCTATTTTGATCCTTCCTTCGTCTAGCCTGCAACATATCTCGTATCTCTTATCTCTCTTGTTTTCTCTTCTTTTTTCTCTCTCTCCCCCTTCTCTCTCTCTCTCTCTCTCTCTCTCTCTCTCTCTCTCTCTCTCTCTCTCTCTCTCTCTCTCTCTCTCTCTCTCTCTCTCTCTCTCTCTCTCTCTCTCTCTCTCTCTCTCTCTATCTATCTATCTATCTCTCTCTCTCTATCTTTTCATCTGTTTTCCTTGCTGCCTTTTCAACAGCTTTCCCTTCCATTTGTTCTCCCTCTCGCTCTTCTTGCCATTATCTCCTTCCCCCTCTCTCCCCTTCTCCCCTCCCCCTTTCTCTCTCTTCGCCATTCACCTCTCCTTGTTATTCGTTACCCTTCTCCCCTTTCTCATCTTTCCCCTCGTCCGCA
>NC_134790.1:38428836-38438836 GCF_046742065.1 Oratosquilla oratoria | reverse complement strand
TGGGAGGGGGAGGAGGGGGGAAGGGGGGAGGGGATAGGGGGAACTGAAGAGGAGCCAAGTAAAAAAAAATATATATACATGCTTTTACGAAGAAATATTATTTTCCGGCGTAGAAACTATCGAAGCATAGCAGTTTAGCGAAAATGAAGACTTTTTTTTTTTTTTTGAGGGGTCTGGGGGTTGAAGAGAACCTCTGTGGGTTAGTGTGTGGTCATTACTTTTTATCTTCTATTTTTTTTTTTTTTTTTTTCGGACGAAATGTTTAAGCATTTTCCGGGAAAATAGCGTTTGAGATCAGTTTATGAGGGGTATATTGGGAAGCGAAAGAAGGAGGCGTTCCATAATTAACCTCGAGAGAGAGAAGAGATAGAGAGAAGGTGGGGGGGGACTCCTCCCCTCCCCCAATGTATTGGGGAAACGGGCAAGCAAGCGCAATCACTTGCAAGCCGAATATAGTTAACAAACACCCTCTCTTCTCTCTCTCTCGCTCTCTATTTCTCAAGCTTTCATTATTCCTCTTTCTCTAGCTCCCCCTCATACTTTGTCTCGCTCTTTTTTTCTCTCTTTTTTACTATCGCTCTCGTTCTTTCTTCCGCTCATTATCGTTCTTTTTCTTTTTCTTACTCTCTTTCTCTTTCTTTTTCTCTTTTCCCCTTTTCTTTTTCTTTATATTTTTCAACATATTTTTCAACTTTTCTCATTTTATTTTTTCTCATTTCTCTTTTCCTTCTTTTTTCTTTCTCTTTTTCTCCCTTTTCCTCTTTTCTCTCTTTTTCTCTTTTCTTTCTCTCTGTTTATCTATTTGTCAGTCTGCATGTCTGTCTGTGTGTCTGTTTGTTTGTCTTTCTCTCTACGTCTAATTATACACTGTGTGTGATTGTATATTTATTCATGTGTGTGTGTGTGTGTGTGTGTATGTGTGTGTGTATATGTATGTGTGTATATGTGTGTGTGTATGTGTGTGTGTGGTTGTATGTGTGTATGTATGTGTGTGTGTGTGTGTGTGTGTGTGTGTGTGTGTGTGTGTGTGTGTGTGTGTGTGTGTGTGTGTGTGTGTGTGTGTGTGTTTGTGTGATATCTGGCCAGTCACAGATGAACACGTACATATATACCATGGAGGTATCACATGAAGTAATATAGATATAATCACCATAGTCATGGAAGCTTAAAACCCAAAAATTCTTAATAACTCTTTGAAATGAAAATTTGCAAATGAATAATAAACAAATAAAAATGCAAAACCATGCAATACAGAAACAATTGGGCCCATCCAAAGGTGCTCAAAGGCAAACGATTGAAGAATGTGAAACTTTGTATATAAAAGGCGAATAGAAGAGAACTGGAAGGAAGCCATCATAACTAAAAGCTTCATAGAAAATGGGGCAAACCTAGAACAGAAAACGTATCAAAGCCTTTCACAGAAAACGGACCAAAGGCTGCGTAGAAAACGGAATATGACTAGATTTTTTTTCTTTTTCTTTTTCTCACAGGGAAAGAGTATTCCATGCTTGGTACCCAGTGAAAAAAATCTCAAAGGAAAAAATATACAAAATGGTACTACTGGCAATAAAAAGTATTTCAAGCTGAGTGTAAAGGTAAAAATATTACACAGAGGAATTTATTCGGTCAGAGAAACTATCGATGTATACAGTGGAAACAAACGAACTTCGAAAAAGAAGTATAACATTCCAACTATTGGATAGTAACAGTAAATGTTTAATGAACAAATAAGAATAAAATCGAAACACCTGAAAATAAATCCGTGAACGATATTACATATATAGTGTGTGTGTGTATTCACCTTGGTCTTTGGATCGCGTGTTGGACTCGTGATCGATAGTTATTTCCCTCCCGGAAGAGAGCTCAGAGATCGTATGACTGATCTATGGGTAATACTATGACCTAACACACACACACACACACACACACACACACACACACACACACACACACACACACACACACACACACACACACACACACACACACACATACACACAACTCCCCGCCCACGAGAGTCGGAGTAACGACCCGAAGCGCAGCGATACCGAAATAATTTCGGCCCTGGGCAGGATTCGAACCAGGTACTGCCGGACCTCCGTACTGTGTGTGTGTGTGTGTGTGTGTGTGTGTGTGTGTGTGTGTGTGTGTGTGTGTGTGTGTGTGTGTGTGTGTGTGTGTGTGTGTGTGTGTGTGTGTGTGTGTGTGTGTACAATCATTCTCATATTAATAAGAGTACGACCAATATTAATATGACACAACTCGACGGCGCATTGGTAGCGTTCGCAAGTGCTACTACACCGGCCCGAGTTTGAATCCCGCCCAGGGCTGAGATAATTTTAGTATCGCTGCGCTGCAAGTCGTTACTCCAACTCTTGTGGGCGGGGAGTTGGGTGTGTGTGTACGTGTAAGGTTAGCATTACCCATAGATTGTTCATATATGAGCTCTGAGCTCTCTTCCGGTAGGGTAAAAAATGTCGAGCACGAGTCCAACACGTGATCCAAGACACACACACACACACACACACACACACACACACACACACACACACACACACACACACACACACACACACACACACACACACACACACACACACATACACACACACACGTAAAAAAAGGCAAACAAGTAACATGGAACGACACAGACGCACAGAAGATACAGACAAACATGGACGCAAAGAGACAAAAACGCACACATACAGACAGACAGAGACGTAACAGACCGACTTACAGATAGACGGATAAATGAAGATGGAAATGAAGAAATATAGATAGAAAGAAACTTGCGTCCCACGTGGTAGGGCAGCCATGGCAAGTGGTCGTTACTGGTAACCATTGGGAATCGACCTAAGCCCACGTCAATTGTGAGTCAAGAATGAGTTCATGAACGCAAGGAAATATTCAAGACGATGAAAGAAAATTTTGCGCTTTCAGCTTCAGTGCATAATTGAAACTTCTTCAGTAACGAGATCATCGGACGTCCGTTTTTGCAAAGACCAAAAACTCACGATTTCCCGGATGGAAAAGATGAGAAGTGGAATTTGCAAATCGGCCAGATGAGAGATAGAGGAAAATGAAATGTGTGATCTTCATCGCTGCATCATTTATTGCGTAATCACGCTTTCCAACCCTACAATTAGGTTGATAAATCACTATTGATTTAGATAAACAAGTTGATCAATAAAGAAGTAGATGAATGAATGAATAAATTGAGTAATACCAATAGGAGCAAAACGGATGAATTACGATAAATAGTGATGTGGAATAATCAGAGGTAGAAATTCGATTCTTAAAAAAATACATAGGTTTCTTTTCTGAATTTTTTATCTGGTTGAAGGGTGATTTGAGGACAACAGGTCGGTCGTATGACGTCATTTTGCTTTTCCCCCTCCAGGTTCAACCCTCATCTGAATAAAATCTCTTGGAAAATATTAGTCAAAAATGTATAGAAATTATTGCGTAATATAGGGTGGATTATGAGGAAGAAGCGATTATGGCTTTGTGTCGAGTGAACGTGACGTCATGTCGGTGAGACTTGTGGCGGAACCTCAAGAAAACGAAAACAAACACAAGAGCAGTGAGGACGCTGCGGGCGATGTCGAGAAGGAGGAGGAGGAGGTGGAAGAGGAGGAGGAGAAGAAAAAGGAGGAGGAGGAGGTGGAAGAGGAGGAGGAGAAGAAAAAGGAGGAGGAGGAGGGGGGGAAAGAGCTGTTGTAGAAATTAAAGTGGGCAGAAGGTTGAGAATGTTATGATATTAGAGAATGACGAAGTTGAGAAGTTAACCACCATTTTGATCAGAAGTTTCCGCAAGTTGAATAAAGTCGTCTAGTGTTAGCAAGAAAAGAAACCTTTAATATTCCCAAACATTTTCCCCAGTACACCCAGAAGGGTTCAAGACAAAATGGGAGATTCTGGAGATGAACCTGAAGAAACGACTTGTGATGTCGAGGAGAACAAAAGAAATGGAAGACGTTGACAAATGATGACAAGCTTCCAGGTGGTGGTGTGCAAAAGGGGGGGAGGGGGAGAGAGGAGGATTATGATGAAAGGAGAATGAGAAAAGGAGAAGGGCAAATGAAAATACATAAAGGGAATAGGAGAAGTAGTAAGAAGAGAAGAAGGAGTAGGAAGAAGAGAAGAAACTGTAAGAGTAGGAAAATTATTATAAAGAGGAAGAGAATTAAAAGACGAAGAAATGGAATAAAAGGAGGAAGAGTAGGAAGAAGAGGAGGAATAGAAAGAGAAATATTTGAAAGAAGAAAGGTAGTAAGAGAAAGTTGAAAGAAGAGAAGTAGGAAGAAGAATAATAGAAAGAAGAGGAGGGGAGGAGGAGGAGGAGGAGAAGAGTGGTAACAGTAGAAGGATGAGTAGAAAAAGGAGGAGGAGGAGGAGGAGGAGGAGGACAGTGACAGTAGGAGGAGGAAGAGTCGAAAGGTAGGAATAGAAGGAGGAGGAGGAAGAGGAAAAAGAGGTGGAGAAAGATCAAATCTTGGCACTTGCTGGGCACGTAATTAATGAGGTGCAATTAATAAGACTAATCATCTTGGTCGTCGTCGCCGTCGTCGTCGTCGTCGTCGTCGTCGCTGGGCAGGAGAACAAGGTGGGTGGGTGCCCATCAACGCCTAACTCCATAAACTCCATTTTTTAGCGTTTCCAGAGGTATTTCTGGAAGGGAATGGAAAGAGGATGGAGAGGAATGGAGGGAGTTGGGTGAGAAAGGCTGGAAGAGTGGTTGTGAGAGAGTGAATTCAACTCACCCCCACTTATATATATTTTCTTTTCTTTGTGTGGAAGATCATACGTATTTGTGCTCTCTTTCTTTTTTCTTTTCTTCCCCTTTCCTCTTTCCCTTTCCTATTTCCCTTTCTTTATATTTCCTTATTCCTATTTTCCTTTCTTTAATTCTTTTCCTTTTAACGTTTTTTCTTTCCATTTCTATTCCTTTCTTTTCCTTTCTTTTCCTTTCTCACTACTTTAATAGTTTTCCTCTTTCCGATTATTTCTCTTTTTCTCTGACTTTTTTCCTTGTTATTTTCACTTTCTTCTGATCATGTTATTTTATCCATTCTCGCTCTTTTTTTTATTTTTTTTATTTGTTTATTTTTTATTCTTTTATTTATTCTCGTTCTTTTTGGTCCCTTTTTTTATTACTTCCTTTCTCTCTCCTTTTTTTTTTTTTCTTAAATTTTATTGATAGTCGTTCCCCATTTTATTCCCTTTTTATTTATTTCTCTCTTTTTTCCCATAATTTTATTAATTTTCGTTCCTTTATTGTTTCTTTTTTCTTCCTCTTTTTTCAATTTTTCTTCTTTGTTGTTAAAGTTTTATTTATTTCTATCCTATTCATCTTTTCTCCATCTTTTTATTTACTCTTTTTCTCAATTTTTTCTTTCTTCCTTTCTTTTTTTTTTATTCATTTTCGTTTCTGTTTTGTTTTTCATTTCTGTTTTCTTTCTTCCTTTCTCTCTCTTTTTTTCATTTTCGTTCCTTTTTTTTTCTTCCCCTCCTTTTTTTTCCAATTGCAACTCCATTCAATTCAGGACTGCTGTAATATGATCTCTGTTGTTTTTCATTTCGACTTTGTCACAAGCAGAATGCCTGGCTCTTCTGCATCCTCTTGTTTTCGTCTCAAAATTCATTTCAGCGCATCCGTGATTGTTGCAGAACTCAATTTCTTGCTTGTCCCTTTATCTTTTCTTTGCCTCACGTTTCTTTTCCACTCACACTCCCTTTACATTCTCCCTCTTGCTTCTCCCTCAACTTCTCCCTCAACTCTTCTTGACCTTCATTCTTTCTCCATTTTTTTTTCTCTCTCTCTCTTGAAACCAAAATTTCTTTACCTTATTTTTCTTTTACCTTGTTGTCTTCGTCATTTTTTGTGTGTATTTTTATTCTATCTTTTCGTTTTGTTCCTCTTCTTTTTTCTTTTTCTTTTTTCGAATGTTTTTGATTAGATTTTTCTTGTGCATTGTTGTACTCGTCCTTGTACATATATATATATATATATATATATATATATATATATTATATATATATATATATATATATATATATATATATATATATATACCTTTTTTCTTACCTTTTTCTTTATTCTATATTTTCTTCATTAGTTTTGCATCTTTATTCTAATTTTGTCTTTCCCCTTCTCTCTTTATATTTCTCTTTTCTATCAATTTTCGTATACGTTTACGTATTACTCGATTTTCTTCTTTATTTTTACCTAAATTTTACCTTCACTTTTTCCAATTTTGTTTTATATATCTTTCATTATATTTTACTTATCTACGTTGTAATTTCTAATTCCTCTGTTTGTACATTTTTTCCACTACCCCGTCATTGTTTATATTCATTCTTATTTTCTTCTTTATCTACTTCCTATTCCTTAGAATTATTTGCAATTCTTAAGACTATATCTTCATCTTTATCACCATCTTTATCTTTTCTTTTCGTATCTTCCTCCTCCTCTACCACCACCACCACCTCCTCCACCTACTCCTTCTCCTCCGCTACTTCCTCCTACTCTATTCCTCCTCTAAATCTTCCTCCTCGTCTTACTCGTCCTCCTCCTCGTCCTCCTCCGCTCCTTCCTCTCCCTCCTCCTCCCTCTCATCATCATCATACTCCTATTCCCCGTCCATTTTCTCCTCCTCCTCTTCTTCCTCCTCCTCCTCCTCTTCCCCGTCCATTTTCTCCTCCTCCTCTTCTTCTTCCTCCTCCTCCTCTTCCTCCTCTTCAACCTCCTCCTCCTCCTCCTCCTCACCATCATCATACTACTTTTCCCCCTCCATTTTCTCCTCCTCCTCCTGCTCCTCCTTTTCTTCCTTCTCCTCCTCCTTTTCCTCCTTCTCTTGCTTCTTTGATTTTCGTTTCTCTCAGCTGACCCTTGGCTCAGGAAAACTCGTCTTCTTGTTCACATCTCCCCTCCATGTCCCCATTTCAACATTCGTGCTCTCTCTTTTTTTCTCTCTCTCTCTCTCTCTCTCTCTCGCTGTGTGTGTGTGTGTGTGTGTGTGTGTGTGTGTGTGTGTGTGTGTGTGTGTGTGTGTGTGTGTGTGTGTGTGTGTGTGTGTGTGTGTGTGTGTGTGTGTGTCTGTCTCCCTCCTCCTACTCTGCCCCTCCCCTTCCCCCTCTTCCCCCTTCTCCAACTTCTCCACTTTTCTCCCTTACTGTCTTACTTGCCTCTTTCCTCTCCTCTTCATTTTCCAATATTTTCGCCTCCATTAATCCTTCTTCTCTCTCCCGCTGCCTTCGTATTCATTATCTTCGAAGTTTCTCTTCGTATTTGTCCTTCATTGTCCTTTTTCATGGTGCGCTGGTAGCGTAATCGGACGCGTGCTACTCTCGCATTTGCGTTGGTGTGGGTTCGAATCCCGCACTCTTCTCCGATTTCCAGCAGTGGCCGTTACTTGCCTCTACAGTCCCTAAAGCGCACAAGACATAGGTAATGGTTTAGATCTCAGCTATTCAGCGCCTTGTGGCGTTGGTTCCTCACCTTATCCATTCTTCCATTCTCTCCACAATTCCACATATCTCCCCTTTTTTCTCTAATTATTTTCCCTTCTTTTCTTGATCGGTTTTACTTTTTTATCTAGACATTTTCCTTCTTCCTCTGTCTTTTTCTGAAGTCTTTTTTTTCAGAGAAGTAATCTATTCCCTCCCTGTTCCCCTTCTTCCTCGTCTTCTTCTTCCAGTCTACTTATATTTCCCTCTATACTCTTAGTCATCTCCAGTACCTCTTGCTTCTTTTCCTCCTTTTATTTTTTCCGTACGTCCATCTTTCACTTTTTTCGTTCCTCTCCTCCTACTCCTTTTCTCTATCTACCTTACCTCCTCTTCCTCTTTTCCTCTCTTCTACCATCCTCCAGGCTTCCTATGTATTTTTTGCTTTACTTGTATCACCCCTCTCTACCTTTATTCTTTTCCATATTTCCCTCTACATTGTTACTTTTTTGTATCGCCACAAAAAAAAATTACCTTTTTACTTACTTTTTTTCCCACGGGTATCGATTAGCCATCTTCCGCCCAATTTTTGCCCCGTCGGTCATTCCTGTATTCGTTTATCTCTCTCTATCTATCTACTCTCTCTATATTTCTCTCTCTCTCTCTCTCTCTCTCTCTCTCTCTCTCTCTCTCTCTCTCTCTCTCTCTCTCTCTCTCTCTCTCCCGTTTTCACTCTCACCAAATATCCCTCTTTCTCTCACATGCTCACTTTCTCCATTCTGCCTCTCTGTATTTTTCTCACTACCTTTCTTTTTCTCACTTTTTCAATCTCCATAAAATATTCCTCCGTGCTCTTCAGCCTCACCCTGCTCATCATCCTAATCAGGTTTTTCTCCCCTACACCCGCCACCCCCGCCATCGGTTCTGGCTGGATCCATGAGATAATCATCTTTAAGTTGCATAACACCTAATATATGGGATTTCACCTGACGTCATGTCGGGAATTCAGTGAATGATATATGTGTATATGTATTTACACACACATGCACACACACACACACACACACACACACACACACACACACACACACACACACACACACACACACACACACAGACACACACACGCACGCACACGCACACATACAGATATATGCGCATATAAATATATACATATATATATTATATATATATATATTATTTATATATATATATATATACATATATAATATTTACGTAATTAACCACTGGAAAAAATAAACTAACGAAGCAGAGGGCTTTTGTATAACCACATCATCAGTGCTCATACAAAGAAAGATTTCCTTCTTTGTAACAGCAATGAAGATGTAATTATACAAAAGCGCTCTGCTTCGTTAGTTTACTTTCCCCAGTGGTTACTTACATCTTTGTGAACACAGGTTCCTATTGTTTTTATTGCATATATATATATATATATATATATATATATATATATATATATATATATATATATGGGGGGGAGTATATCCGTGTGTGTGAGCACATACATTATATATATATATATATATATATATCTATATATATATATATATATATATATATATATATATATATATATATATATATATTCAGTGCAGGTGCTTATCTTTAGGCACATTTTACAGTGTGCGCGACAGGAGCTGACAACAGGTGTTGGGGTATAGGGAGGTCATATATATATATATATATATATATATATATATATATATATATATATATAATATATATATATATATATATATATATGTATAGTATGTGTATATGTATATATATGTATATATATGTATACATATATACATATACATATATACAGTATATACATATATATACATATATATATATATACATATATATATATATATATATATATATATATATGTATATATATATATATTATATATATTTTTTTCCAGAATGCACAAGCTTCAGTAAAACTGCAAAAAAATAAATAAATATATCTTTTCAGAAAATCAACAGCTTCATTGATGTTTACTAACGGCCAAACGAAGGCATCTGTTACATCAAAATTTTATCTACGTACATATAAATAATACAAAACGTAACTCTTAAATTGTACAATGAAATTTCAATCAATAATCAAAGAATATGAAAGGATCTTAGTATTCATATTAGTAACGACCATAATTCATCAAAGCATTTTATTCATGCCTCATTGGCCGCAAAATTATTTTATTACTGTAAAAAAAAATATATATATCTTTATTTCAAAACATCAACAATCATCAAACAGTGATATAGACCATTGGTGCAAACATATTTGAATATCCCGTTTCTGTGTGGTCCGCGATTTTGATTAAAAAATGGACATTGAAAAGGGTGCGGTGGCGATCAACAAGACTAGTAATAGAAGTAAGAAAGAAATCATACAAAAACAAATTAAAACATTGAATCCCATTTATATGTATGTATGCAAATATAATATATATATGTATATATATATATATATATATATATGTATATATATATGCATACACATATGTATGTATACATATATATATATATATATATATAA
>NC_134790.1:38421336-38423836 GCF_046742065.1 Oratosquilla oratoria | reverse complement strand
GAGAGATAATAATGGAAGAAATGACAGTAAAAAGATGATGGACAGAGTATTTTGGGAGTTGTTAAATGTGAAAGACGATAGGGAAGGAAATACAGTTACAGTCAGAAGCGCTAAGAAAATGAAAGTGATGAATGAGGAAAATGGAAGAGAAATAAGGAAACAGGTGAAAGCAGTTATTAAAACAATGCGAGCCGATAAGGCACCTGGGTTGGATGGGTCTAATGCGGAGTGTCTGAGAAAGGGAGGTACAGTGATGGTGGACTGGCTGGTGAGCTTATTTAATGTTTGTCTAAAAGAGAGGTAGAGTACCGGAAGACTGGGGGATTGCCTGTTGAGTCCCGCTTTACAAGGGAAAAGGGGACAGGTGTGAGTGTAGTAGTTTCAGAGATATCAGTTAGTTGAGTGTAGTTGGGAAGGCTTATGGGAGGGTCTTGATTGAGAGGATCGGGAGAGGGACAAAGGGAGTAATTGGTGAGGAATAGTGTGGGTTTAGGACAGGTAGGGGTTGTGTGGATCAGTTTTTTGTTGTAAGGCAGATATGTGAGAAAGCTTTAGGAAAAGGTAAAGATTTTTTGTGTCTTTATGGATTTGGAAAAGGCTATGACAGGGTAGACAGAAGACACTGTGGGAGGTATTGCAAATATATGGGATAGGAGGAAAGCTGTTAAGAGCAGTCAACGGTTTTTACGAGAATAGTAATGTCTATGTTAGAATTAGAAATGGAGAGAGTAGTTTGAGGTAAAGGTGGGATTTCGCCAGGGATGTGCTATGTCGTGTTTGCTGGATGGGGTGGTGCGAGAGGTAAACGCAAGGGTAATGGGCCGGGGATTGTAGATGGTTAAAGAAAATGAAGAAAAATAGGAGATAAACATATTGTTGTTTGCTGACAACACTGCGCTTGTAGTAGAATCAAAGGAGAGATTCCGTTAGTGACGGAGTTTAATGTGTGTGAAAGAAGGGAGTTCAAGATAAACGTGGGTAAAAGTAAGGTAGTGAAATGTAAAAGAGAAGAGGAAAACAGCAAACTGGAAGTGAGTATTAAGGGAGAGAGACTGGAGGAAGTGGATAGCTTTAGATACTTTGGTGCGAATGTGACGGGAAATGGATTGGAGGTGGAGGTAGAATGTAGATTGAAAAAAGCAGTTAAGTGCCTTGGGGGATTAAAAAATGTAATGAGAAATAGACATTTTGGAATGGATGATTAGAGATTGTTTGAAGAAGTGATCGTGCCGAGAGCACTGTATGAGATTCAATGTGTTTGAGATGAGGTGCCTGAGAAGAATGATAGGGGTTACTATGTTGGATAGAGTGAGAAATGAGGCAGTGAGGAGGAGAACGGAGGTGGAAAGGGAGTTGGGAGATAGGGTTGATGAAGGAGTATTTGGATGGTTTGGACACATGGAAAGAATGAGTGAAGAAAAATTAGTGAAAGTGGTGTGGAAGGCAGAGGTGAAGGAGTGAACATGAAGGGGTGACCAAGGATGAGCTGGATGGGGTAAAAGGGACATTTGGAAAGAGGGGAATATCTGTTGAGGAAGGAAGAGAGAGGACAGAAGATCGAGATGAGTGGAGAATGGTTGTGTATGGATGATGCTATGATGCATGGAAAGGAGTGGGTGAATGATGAGAGGGAGGTTGAGGAAATATGTGTGAATGATATTTTGACGCAGCCCGAAGGAATTTCTCCCCGTCTTCTCTTTTTCTGCATGAGGGGACGGAGGGGGGTGGCCGATTAAATGAAGCGGCCTTGACGTGGATGTGCTGTGTCTTGCTACATTGCATCTGACACAGGGCAGTGGTCGATATGTAGGAATGACCCGTCACATTTTTTGATAATTATTGGTAATGATAGCTGTAAACATAGTAAAAACAATTGTGTTAATGATTGTTACATGTAAAATAATATCAGTAGGAAATAGTAATTTCATCATTATTAATATTATTTTTGTAGCTTTACATATTTTTATCGAAACCTCTCTCTCTCTCTCTCTCTCTCTCTCTCTCTCTCTCTCTCTCTCTCTCTCTCTCTCTCTCTCTCTCTCTTTCTCTCTCTCTGTCTGTCACTCCCTCTCTCTCTCTGTTATTCCCTTTTTCTCTGTCCCTGTCTCTCTCCTACTCTCTTCTCCACTCTCTCCTCCACTCTCTCCTCTCTCTCTCTCTCTCTCTCTCTCTCTCTCTCTCTCTCTCTCTCTCTCTCTCTCTCTCTCTCTCTCTCTCTCTCTCTCTCTCTCTCTCTCTCTCTCTCTCTCTCTCTCTCTCTCTCTCTCTTTCTCTCTCTTTCTTCTACTTACTCCTCCCTCCCTCTTCTCTCCCCTCCTTACCTCCACCTATATAGAATTAGTTTTTCGAAGGAGAGACTTTGTAAATATATGTAATATCGATTTTGTTTATACAATATGAAAAATATCAGAAACTGTCTGAAGTTAGAGCGGAAAGGGAGATGAGATAAGGTGAGGCAGATGCGGAGGTAAGCTGTGGTATCTGATTTTAGATGATATTA
>NC_134790.1:38403836-38411336 GCF_046742065.1 Oratosquilla oratoria | reverse complement strand
ATTCCTCTTCCTCCTCCTCCTCTCCCTCTTCCTGTTATTGCTAACCCTCTTACTCCTCTTTTAATTCTAAACCACCACCACCACCTCCTTTCCTACTCCACATCTTATTCCTCCACTTTCAATTCTTTATACCAGCTTCCTTCGTTTCGCCTCCGGTCTACATACTCCTCCTCTTCTCTTCTTCCTTTCCTCTCTCCATTTTGTCCTGCTTGCCTCCTTGCTCATGTCAGCATCAGCGAGTCCTCCAGTCATCACCCAGCCCCCTCCCACCCCTGCTCCCACTCACCCTTTCCCTTGTGATCTCAGTGACTTCTCTCCCACCCCACCTCTCCCCTCCTAATCCCGTTCCCCTCGCCATTCTGTCCCTCTTACCCTATGCTGCAAGTACACCCTTCCCCTCCTCTTCCTTCTGTTCCAGCCCTAACTTTTATATTCCCTTTCCCATACAACCCCGTTTTGCTTTGACTTACCGTGACTTGCACTGCCTTTTGTTTGCCTTTTGTCTTGACTAAATTTGTCTCGCCTAGCCTTGCCTAGCTTTACCTTGCTATTTCTAGCTTTGCCTAGGTATGCATAGTTTTACATTGCCTTACGTATACCTTTCTTGTTCCCCCTTCCCCTCCCAGCTATCCAACATTCCGGTCCCCTCTCTTATACCGTATCACCTTCAGCCTGCGTTGTTTGAGGGTAAAGGGGGAAGTGGATAGGCGAAGGGGATTTACCCCCAATGAATATTTCCCCCCTCTCCCTCCCCCTCCCAGCTAAGCCCCTTCCCCGCTCCCATCCCTCATTCCCCATCAACTTCATCCTACAAGGTTTGGGGGGGTAAAGGAGGAGTGGGTGGGTGAAGGTGGGGGTGTCTCCCCCAGTGACCCCAGTTTACCTTTCATGTGGGGTCGCGCCATAATTCCCCTCCTTCATGTTTGCATACCAGAACATCGGTAGAGTGCTCGTCCTCCTCTTTGACAGTTGTGTACACGACACTTGCCGTGTCGGAGGAGACCGAGGTGGAGGTGGAAAAGGGTGAGGGTGAGGTGATGGTGGAGGAGGGTCTGGAGGTGGAGGATAGGGAAGATTGACATGGAGGTAGAAGGGAAGGTGGAGGGAAGGGAGTACTGAGATGGAGGTTGAGAAGAAAGTTGTTGAGGTGTTACTGATAATGTTACAAAGGAGGGTAAAGAAGGTGGTGAGGGGCCTACGCCAGGAGGCACTGACTAGTTGCAGCCGAACCCGTCACCTTTGACCTATTATGTGCTTCGGGGACTGTTGGGGCAGGTAACACAGAATCACTGTTGGGAGAGGAGAGGAGTTCGGGATTCGAACCGATGAGTCTGTGAGTATCCTTTCGTTCTCGGAGAATTCTTTTAGAGATGGTTGGGGTCTGGACTGGTGCCAGGTTTAAGAAGTAAATAGGGAAGAACTAGTTTACCAACAGAATGGTTAACGAATGTGTTGGACTTAGTAACTATGTAATGAACGTTATAACAAGTTGATATTATAAGGGAGGATTAGATAGCTTTATGGATATGATTGACAGGTGGTAAGGGATATGGAACTACCTAAGAGAAGCCTTATTGTCTTTTAAAGTCTCCTCTGTTCTTATGTTCTAATGTTCTGTTTAAGAGAACTTAGAAAGGCTAAGAGGAATGAACCCCATAACCTCCTGAATTCTTTGCGAAGGGGAGTAATGCTTGAGAATATTTGGCGCTTATGGGTAAATACAGGGCACTGAAGGAAATGTAGTAATGTAGAAAGGCAGAAATTTAGTAATATAGAAATTCAAGTCACTAACAGGGACATGGGTAGATGAATAGGGATAACTTAAATGAGATTAGTATTGGAATATTATGACTTAGTTACAAAAATGCAAGGATGTGGAGGGGAAGGGGGAGAAATCTTTAGTGACGTTAGGATACTTCATGCGTCCGTGACCTAAGGTTAACTTCAATTTTTTTCAACCTTGATATATCCACTAAATACACTTCATTCCACTCTCGCAACTAATTTACTCATTAGCCAACTGATTCAACTCATTAATGCGCTCATTTCCAGCTCAGCCAATTAACCAATCAGTTCGCTCCAATTATCACAGGCTACGATTACCTATGCTGACATTTCAACCAATAGCATCCACGGTATCATCACTATCCTTGTTGGAAATACTGTAATATCCACCCACTATACTACTATGCGCTGGGAGAATCATCGGAAGTGTGTTGGTCTCGCATTTGCTTAGTTGTGGGTTCAAATCCCGCACTTCTCTCCGATTCCCAGCAGTGACTGTTAGTTCCCTGCCCCAACAGTCCCTAAAGCGCATCATAGGGCAAAGGTGACGACTTCAGCCACAGCTACTCGGCGCCTCCTGGCGTACGCTCCTTAACTATACCACTTGATACGCATTGTTTATATTTTTTAACTACTACCGATACATGCATATGAATATTTTTTTCTGTTTATAAGTTTTTGTCAATCCATTTTTTCTGTTAAATTATTTTTCTTAAAAAAATTTTTTTTGGATTTCACCTTACCGCTCGATCTGGGGTGAGTACGAGTGAGGGTTGGAGGTGTCTTCTATATTCATCGATATAACTAAAACCACATAACGTCACACGTGACAACGTGACGAAATCTGTCTGTGATGTCACTGTGTTGCAGATGATGTCAGGAATGTTTCCTTTTGGGCAGATTGTTAGTCTCAGTTGCTTAAAGCCTCTTTAGTTTAGTAGCTGCTAGTGCTAGCGACTCGTAAACTAACCCGCCATTTGCCCAGTGTCAACAGAAAGTTAGTAAACTTGACTGCAACTTATCCTAGTGTCAACACTTACCGAGCAAGTTCATTTGCACCATCTAGCACTAGCGGCTACTAAACTAGCCCTTTGTCAACGAGGCTTAATATCACTTAGTATTAGCCAGAATAAATCTATAGAAATGTAACAATAAAATATAAATGGATTGAATATTGTAGACATGAAGTATAGATATTGGAATTCTTATCATTATGTTAAATTAAGGGACGGGCGTTAAATGATTTCGTAAGATGAATTAGCCTCTAAGTAAATGAAGGTAAGAAGCTTACACCAGGAGGCGCTAAATAGCTGCAGCCGACGCTGTCACCTTTGCCCTACGTACTTGGAATGTTGCAGCGGACAATCACTGCTAGGAATCGGAGTGGAATATGGGATTCGAACCCACAACTAAATAAATCCAAGACCAGCAAGCTTCAGTTTACACCACTAGCTCACTTGTTTATTGAAAATGTATAAAATGATACATAGATTAACCAACATACGAACGAAGGAGATGTATCAATAAAGCAGCAGTGTTAATTCATCTAGCCTAGACTAAGAAACACAACATACTGCCCTCTTTCCTCCTTCACTTAATCCCTATAGACCCTCCTTTCCTTCGTCTTACAAACTAGCCTCGAACGGGGCGCCAAAAAAGTACTCGCGCCACGTCAGAAGTGACATTTACCTAATTACCCCGAGATCTTTGGGCCACTACCCTTTAATTACTCTTTAATTACCTTCATTTCCCTTGACATTTCCTTCAGGTGTAGAGAGCTTGACGTGTTGTTTGATCTTCGTGACGCATCGAAGGGGCGAAGTCATGGGGCGGGGTGAACATGGCCACCGTGGCAATATATATATATATATATATATATATATATATATATATATATATATATATATATGTGTGTGTGTGTGTGTGTGTGTGTGTGTGTGTGTGTGTGTGTGTGTGTGTGTGTGTGTGTGTGTGTGTGTATGTATGTATGTATGTATGAATAAATGTATATACTCGTATGTAAGTGTGTGTGTAATGCCTGTATATAACATATACATGTATGTATCTGTTTCTATATAAGATATCAATCACAGGTACCTACATATGGTGATCTTGGTAGATGGACAGCAAAACTGTCCATTTTCAAATTCTGTCAATCCCCTAACCCTGAAGGTCTTTAAGGGAAATCCCTACGGACCTGAGTTCCTCATCACTCTTTTATGATCGAAGACAAATCTCTTTTCAAAAAAGTTTGCTAACGACCTCGCACCTCTGTCATCCCTCCTCTTCGGAACTCTTCTTTATTATCCTCAGCTCTTTCTCACCATATTGTCCGCAAGGATGAAGCCCCGAATGCTGTAGATAACATATTAATCAATATCACCTTATTCAGCTCGTTGCAGTATTGGATAAACCTGCGACCAGAAAGCGGAGCTCGAGCGTGCTGATGAACTCTCTGACATGTTTCCGCCGTCTATCAGGACTGGAGAAGGTATTAGAATACACAAGAAGACTGACAGGATTCAAATATCTAATTATATCTAAAACATAAACACTCAGATACGATGTAAACTCAACAACGAAAATATTGTAACCAAACTTAGCCAAACTCGTTTTATACCGCCATCACCTCGCCGATATAATTTTGGAACCACCCTGTTGTTTTTATTCAGACGAAAATCCTCTCCTTTCTCCCTTTCCCCCCTTTCTCCCTTCCCCCCTTTCCCCCCTCTGGGTAAGGACATTAAAATGTATAGGGACAGGAAAAGGATATCTTTGATCTAAGCTTGCGTCGGGATCAAAGGAGGAGAGGCCCCCAGATCCATCCTGGGCTGTAATGAGATGCTCCCAGAGATTGGCCAGTGAGATCACGCAGGTGGTAGAAGAGGTGGTGGTAGAGGGGTTGGTGGTGGTGACAGGGTGATTCCTGGGTGGTGGAGGTAAGGTGTGGTAATAGTGGTGATGTTTGAGGGGTGGTAGGGTGGTGGTAGTGGTGGTAGGAAGTGGCTGTGATGATAAGGTGGTAGTAGTGTTGGAGGCAAGGGGGTAATGGTGGTGTTGTTATGGGGATGGTAGGGTGGTGTGTGGTGGTAGGGGGATACTTGTGATGATAGGGTAGTGGTTCTGATGAAGGTAGGTGTTGGTATGATGGTTGTGGTAGGGAGGTAGTAGGTTGGTAGTAGAGGGTAATAGAGTGGTGGTGGTAGTGGTGGTGGTAGAATGGTGATAGCAGTGGAAACATTTGTCATATAAAGATGGTAGTGGATCTTCTGCTGTGGTAGTATATACGATTATGTTGATGGTAGAGTTTTTTCTTTGTTTTGTTTTTTTATCATTGTGGGCGGGGGGGGAGGTGGTGATTACTAGTTGAGATCATTAGTCCGTGTCTTATTAATGGGCTATTTGGCTTCATAGATATCTGAAAATGTTACTGTAACCTGGAGTCGATATCGTAGATCAATACTTTGTTGAGTCCTTTGAAATAAAGATAATTATACGAAGATAGAATGGTAAAGAGATGATAGAAATATATAGTGAGTGAGTGTATGAGGTAGACAGGGGAGGTGGGAAAAAAAGAAGAAAGAAAAGGAAGAGGGAGGAGGAAAAAGAGTAGGAGAAAGGGGAGGAGGAGGAGGAGACGAAAGAGGAGGAGGAAGAGGGAGAGGAAAAAAGGAGGAGGTAGAGGAGGAGAAGGAGAGGAGGAGAAAGAGGAGGACAGACATTCACGACAAAGGTAAGATTTGTACATTTGACATCAGGAGGTGAGGACAGTAAATGAGATTGCCGTGAGCAGTTGTTATTACTACGATTGAGATCAAAACAGGAGCCGGGCGAGCAGCTGTGGGTGCAGCTGCCGCAGCAATAGGAACAGCAGCAAAAACAGCAGCAGCAGCAGCAAAAATAGCAAGAGCAGCAGCAGAAGTGAAAAACAACAACAACAACAACAACAACAACAACAATAACAGCAACAACAACTCATTATACATTCTACTGCTACTTCACTATCTCACCGTGACCATCGTTGTCATTTTGCACCACTGCTGAGAGAGAAAGAGAGAGAGAGAGAGAGGGAGAGTGAGCATCAACCAAGACAGACACACTGACAAAGACACACAAACATACAGACACAGGCAGACGGGATAGACAGGGAGACAGAGAAAGATGGAACATCAAACAGGCAGGCAGATAGATGGAGTAGAAATTCAAGGAAGGTAAATAAATAGGCTCGGGGGAGACGAAAAAAATTAGAGGAGAAAGATGAAATTTGAAAGAGAGAGGAGAGAGAGAGAGAGAGAGAGAGAGAGAGAGAGAGAGAGAGAGAGAGAGAGAGAGAGAGAGAGAGAGAGAGAGAGATGTGCGTGGGAAAGAGAGGTTAGATGTTAAAGGGAATACATTGATAAGTGCAAAAGGGTTGAAAGGAAGGAAGTAGAGGCAGATCAAAGATAGCAATTGCAGAGGTGAGAGGAGAAAGGAGAATAAAATAAATGAATATCAAGAAAATGAGAATAAGGAAATCTGGAAGAGAAGTAAAGAGAAATATAGTAAGGGTGAGAAGAAGGACGTATGAAAAGGGTTTGGTAAATAGCTTAGATCACTGTTGCCTTGTTTTAGATGTTGTTAGTGTTCATTGTAGTAAAAGTGGAGATAACGATGTTGTTGTTGTTGTTGTTGTTGTTGTTGTTGTTGTTGTTGTTGTTTGTCATTACTGCTGCTATTCTTCTTTTCCTTCTTCTTTTTCTTCTTCTTCTCTTTCTTCTTCTCTTTCTTGCTGTTGTTCTTGTTGTTCTTGCTATTGTTCTTGATCTTGTTCTTCTTGTTCTTGTTATACTTCTTGTTCTTGTTGGTGGCTGTGATGTACAATAGGAGTCAAGGGAGAAGAAAGTGAACAAATACACCACTACAAGTAGGACATGCTATTGTTAGTGGGCATTAAACTGGTTCAAAAGTGATGAGTTGACTTTACCCAAGGAATACCTCACGTGAGTTTATATAAGCATGATTTTAATCTCAATCGAGGTCAACCTTGTCATCCTCTTCCTCTTCAACCTCCTCCTCCTCCTCTTCCTCCTCCTCTTTCTCCTCTTCCTCCTCCTCTTCCTCCTCCTCTTCCTCCTCCATCGCCGTCTCATTCACCTCTTTCTCCTCCATGACCAGTACTTTCACCTCGTTCTCCTCCATCTCCTCTTCCTCCAGGTTCTCCATCACACGCACCACCTTCTCCATCACCGTTTCCTCCACCTTCACTACCTCCTCCTCTTCCTCCTCCTTCTCTTCCTCCTCCTCCTCCTCCTCCTCTTTCTCCTCCTCCTCCTCCTCTTCCTCCTCCTCCTCCTCTTCCTCCTCATCCTCGGCATGGCAGCCATTTGTTTTGTTCGTTCATTCATCCTCCCCTCCGCCTCTCTCCCGTTTTTCCCTTTTCTCTCTCTCTCTCTCCCCTACTTCCTCTGAACATATCTTCTAATCTCTCTATATTTTTTCCTCTTTTGTCCCGAGTGTTTTGTTCATAACGCGCAGCCCGACACGTTTCCACTTCTTCATTTTCATTTATCACATTTTACTGTCCTGCTATCTCCCTGTTTTTTCCCCTTGCACTCTCCCTGAGTCTTTTCTCTCTTTCTCTTTCTCTCTCTCTCTCTCTCTCTCTCTCTCTCTCTCTCTCTCTCTCTCTCTCTCTCTCTCTCTCTCTCTCTCTCTCTCTCTCTCTCTCTCTCTCTC
>NC_134790.1:38386336-38398836 GCF_046742065.1 Oratosquilla oratoria | reverse complement strand
CCTCCTCCTCCTTTCCCCTCCTCATTCCCCTCCTCCTTTCCCCTTCTCCTTTACCTTCCTCCTTCCCCCCTCCTCCTTCACCCTCCCCCTTTCCCCCTCCTCCTTTCCCCTCCTTTCCCCTCCTCCTTTACTCTTTCCCCCGAGAGTCTTCATTTTTTCTGTTGTTCTCTCTTCTCCCCTCCTCTCTATCGCCTCAATTTATCTCACTTATCCTTCTCTTCCCCATCTCTCTCTCTCTCTCTCTCTCTCTCTCTCTCTCTCTCTCTCTCTCTCTCTCTCTCTCTCTCTCTCTCTCTCTCTCTCTCTCCCTCTCTCCTTGTGTGTGTGTATGTGTGTGTGTGTGTGTGTGTGTGTGTGTGTGTGTGTGTGTGTGTGTGTCTGTCTGTCTGTCTGTCTGTCTGTCTGTCTGTCTGTTTGTCTGTCTGTTTTTGTCTCTATTTTCTCTTTCCATTGCTTCATCTCACATTTTCTACTGTTTATTTCATGTCTCGTATCTTTATATCCTTCCTTTCTCTTCTTTCACTTCTACCCTTCACTTCCTTTCTTCCTCTTCCTCTTCTTTCTTTGCTCCTCCTCGGTCCAATAATCATATTGATTGATTGATTCAATGATTGATCAATTCGTTCACATATTTATATATTCATTTGTATATTTATTCATTTGTTCATCTATCTATTTATTTGTTTGTTTATTTTCTATTTTTGTACAGTTTAATTTAATCTTTTATTCATATACTTGTTTATTTATGTATTTATTTTGTTTATTTATCTTTCTTCTATACATATTATTTCTCGTTGCCTTTTCTTGTACATTCCTTTCATTTTTTCCACCGACCTTCATTTCCTCTCTTTGTTCTTATCTCTGTTAATCTGCCTTCTCTTTCTTCTCTCTTCCACTCACCGGATCTTCTCTTTTCTCTTTTTCATTTTCCCTTTTGTTTCTCCTCTCATTCTCACCCTTCCCGTTTTCTTTCTGCTCATCATTCCTTTCTGTCTTATCTGTCCATCTTTTCTCCTCTTTTCCTTTTTTTTTTTTCTTACCCTCCATTTCTTGTCTTTTCTTTCCTCTTCTTTCCTTCTGTAGCCTTCCCCTTTTACTCTTTCCTTCCCTGTTTCCTCTCTTTTGTTTTTCTTTTTCGATCCTTCTCCTTCTACTCTCCTTCTTAACTTTTTTTTCTATCTTCTCTCTTTATCCTGTTTTCTTTTTCGTTTGTGTTCATTCCCCTCTATAGTCCTTCTTCCCCTCTTTTTATCATTTCTTTCCCTCTTTCCTCTTATTTCTTTTCACTTTCGTTCCTCCTTCTACTGTCCTTTTCTTTTCTTTTTTCTTTTTTTTTTCCTCTTTTTATTCAACTTTCGTTCCTTCTCCTATTTTCCTTCTTCCCCTCTTTTTTCATTTCTTTCCCTCGTTACCTCTTTCCCCTTTATTCTCTTCTTTCCCTCTCTTTTCATCTTCTTCCCCCTCCACCCCTTTTGTCGTCATCCTCCATTTCCTATTAGACCTCTCTCTTCCTCGCTAAACCAATAAACCGTGCATTAACCTTCCCCACCAGCGAAACCCAATATTGCTGGTTTAAATTCCCGCCTTCCCCTTGGCCCCCCCTCCCTTCCCCCCCACCCATTCCCTCCCACCTCACCGTCTCCGGCCTAATAGATTAGGGTAATGTATTTTGGGTAATGTATTCTTCCCACACGAAAACTGCCACCCGGTAAAATCGGATTGAATCTTCGCCAACCCCCGACCCAGTAACTCAGTATTTTAATCCTGGAAGGGTAGAGGGTAGGGATTGGGGGGAAGGGGGGGGTCATTTAATCACCAGGGTATTTTTGTAATTAGTCAGTTTGGCATTGCAGATTTCTTGCACATGACGTTCCTTAAGAGTAAGGATCTAACTCAGGAAGTCTATTGAGAGTGATTCACATAACAGCAGAACATAAACCATAGATACTATTGTCGTCTAAACCTCGTAACAAATATCCAGACCCTCTCTTACCCTTCTCCACTTCATCCCAATAAGACTTGCAGATAAAGAAAGGAAAATATAAAGAAGAAATGAGAAAAATGCGGCCGGATGGTATTGCCCTCTTCCACCCTTATGTGGCCACTAATGAAGCAAGAATCAGTGACAACACCCTGACAACATCTGAGGGTCGTGCTTATGTCGGAGGCCGTATCCCTCTCCTCCCATCCCTCATCCCCCTCCTCCCCATCACCTCACCCCCACCACCCCCAACTCCCACCCCGACGGCTAAGTATAGACAAAAATATTTACCATTGCGCTTCACTTAATTAAAGGAAAACACAAAGACGCAAATAAGATGTAAATACTTTCTGTTGACGGAGTTTGCAATACGGAGTTGTGTCGGAGTGGTGGTAGAGGTAACAAGAGTGGTCTTTCTCTTGCACGGAAAAAGAGGGAAAAACAAAAAAGACAAAATGAGACTGTTCTTACCTACACCAATCAAACACAGTCGGGAACATGGGATCCCTACACCCTCACCTTCTCCCCCTCCCTCCTATCCCCTCCCCCAATTGCCCCTCCCTCCTCCTCCCTCCCCCTCCCTCCTTTCCCCTCCCCCCAGTTGCCCCTCACTCCCCCAAACCAATAATAAGGCCTCCCCTACATACCCCCCCCTTCCCTCTCCTCACTCTCCAAACCCTTCTTCTTCATCACCTGACACTGCCTTCCCCTCCACCTTCACTCTCCATCTTCTCATCCACTTCCCGTCCATTCCTTCTCTCACCGTATTCCACCTTCAGTTTCAGCGAGACTCTTCCACTATTCCTCCACTATTTCCTCCCCTCTCCTCCCCCCTTTAATCCTCACCCAATCTATTATTTTTATTTCCAAGACTATTCTCCCCTCCTCCAGGTTTCTCCAATGTCTCCTTGCTAAGAGTGGGACACAGATGCACATATTATGGTAACACTTACGGTAACGGTAACGGTAACACTTACGGTAACGTTAATGGTAACGGTGATATGTTTAAGATAAGGATTACAGTAACACGGCTACGGTAACCGTTACGATAACGGTTACATAACACAGTTACGGTAAAACGGTTACGGTAACGATTACGGTAACGGCGCCGCCGGTTACGGTAGTTTTGGTGGTTGTGGTAACGGTGGTGGTAGTTATGGTGGTGGTGGTTGTTGTAGTCGTGGTCGGTGGCTGTACTAGGTCTTACCTGGTGGGAGTAGGATAGTCTTGTAAATACTGTACATGCAAGTACCTTTGATCAGAGCTTAACCCATCTTTACGTACTGTGATCTCTCAATCCTCCTTTTTCAAAATTTCATAAAGGATTTTTTTTACGTCAATGTCGTAGTGAATGTACTCGGATTCAACTCTGTTTTTTTTTTTTTTTTTTTTTTTTTTTTAGATTTACACGACATCAGGGCATTTATTCCACAGTTTATAAAAAGATCTCATAATTCTTACATTCCGCTGATGTTTTACATTTTTTGTCCAACGTCCCGCTAATCCACAAAGCGACAAAAAATGAATAATTTCTTCATTTTCACTCAGAAATATATGTAGAGTACCAACTATTTTTCCTCTCTCTCTCTCTCTCTCTCTCTCTCTCTCTGTCTGTCTGTCTGTCTGTCTCTCTCTCTTGTCTCTGCCCATCATGAGACTGCCTAGTGTAGGCCTTATGGTCTCCTTTACCCTCCTTCATTTTCTATGTTTTCATGTTCAACTGGATAAATCTACCTGGCGTAAGGTCTAGTTATTTATTAATTAATTTATTTTTTTATTTATTTGTATGTTTACTTTTTTCATTTATCTGTTTATCTATTTATGTATTGAATTATTTATTTATTTACATATTTATCTATCTGTTTATCTATTTATCTGTTGAATTATTTATTTATTCATTTATCTATTGATTTGTTTGTTTATTCATTCATCTATTTATTTATCTATCCATTTATTAATGTATTCATTTATTCATTTATTCATTCATTTGTGTATTTATTCATTTATTCATTTATTTTGCCCTCTCTAATGAATTTAAGTAACTGATGGAGTTTCCTTTTAAAAAGTTGGGCATAATGTTGAAAAAAAAAATAATAAGTTGTATTCCATAGGAAAGCTCTCGTACCTGCTGTAGAAGCTGTGGTCAACGATCTAGTTAGAAGATAAAATAAGCTATCTATTGATTTCTAGATGGATTGCATAGATAATAGATAGCAGATAATAGATAGTAGATAACGGATAATATATAGTAAATAGTAGATAGTAGGTAATAGGTAGTAGATAATAGATAATAGATAACAGATAACAGATAGTAAATAATAGATTGCATAGATGAGGCAGTCTGTACGGAAGTAGTTTTCTGCTATTACAACAATGGCATCATGTATTGATTGTGGTTTGCAATATACCTAATGTATTTTCGAATCTCCTTTTATTTCTCTCATGAATACTATTATGTAGTTCATCACTCTTAGTACCGGGACTGCATTATGATCACAATTTTTCTATGAACCATTCCCCCCCTCAACTCTTCAAAGTACACAACTTGATCGATCGCATTATCCTTTTCTACTTCTTCTTCCTTCTGCCTCCTCTCGCGTCTCCTCTTCCCTTTCCTCCTCTTTCTTCTCCTCCTTCACCTTATCCTTCTGTCCCTTCTCCTACTTCTCCTCCTGCTCCTCCTCCTCCTCCTCCTCCTTCTCAAACCTCCTTGTCCTCCTCCTCCTCTTCTTTATTCTCCTCCTCGTGTGCCTCCTTCTCATTCTCCTCCTACTCCTCCTTCTTCTTCTTCTCCTCACCCTTCTCCTCCTCCTTGTCCTTCTCCTCCTCTTCCTCCACCTCCTTGTCCTCCTCCTCCTCTTTCTTCTCCTCCTTATGTCCCTCCTTCTCCTCCTCCTCCTCCTACTACTACTTCTCCTCCTTCTCCTCCCCCTCTTCCTCCTTCTCCTCCTTCTCTTCCTCTTCTTAATCCCATTTTTCCTTCGCCATCTCCTCTTCATCTTCCCCCTCCTCTTTCTTTTTTTCGTCCTCCTCCTTCCATCGTCACCCCTCCTTCATCTTTATGACGCTTCCCTTCATTCTCAATGACTGTTACCTGGCAGCAGCATCCTCTAATCACCAATGAGCAATACTTCATTTGCTCTCTCTCTCTCTCACTGTGTGTGTGTGCGTGTGTGCGTGCATGCGTGCGTGCGTGCGTGCGTGTGTGTGTGTGTGTGTGTGTGCGCGCGCACACGTGTGTGTGTGTATGTGTTTGTGTGTGTGTGTGCACGTGTGTGTGTGTGTGTGTGTGTGTGTGTGTGTGTGTGTGTGTGTGTGTGTGTGTGTGTGTGTGTGTGTGTGTGTGTGTGTGTGTGTGTGTGTGTATTCATCTCTCTATCTTTCTGTCTATATGCCTGTCATTCTTTCTATTTCCCTTTCTGTCTCACGGAACGCACGCCCCTTGGTATCTCCGCCAGTTCTTCCTCCAACCATCCGCATCTATCTTTATCCGTCTTCTTCTCTGGTATTGCACCAGTATCAAGCTCCTTGTCAAAGCGCGGGCTGAAAGCTTTTCAATTTGCTTTTAACATTTTTTTCCTCTCCTTTGAGGTCTGAGGGCAGTTGCTCTCCGTGGTTTTCCTTTTCCTTTTCCTTTTTTGATTTTTCTTTCTTAAGGTTTGGACTTTCAGTCAGACTCCAAGGAACTCCCTGTAGTCTGGTGCAAAGGCATCGCAGTTTCAAATCCCTGGAAGTTCACCCTTAATCTTGTAATCCGTCCCGTTTTCTATGCGGCACAACATGTGCTGTTCTTGATAAAACGGTGATCATAACACCCAATGGGAAGAGCAGAAAACGATAGTTCTTGACAAATCCATAGGCGATGTCCAAAGAGAATATTCCAATGTTTCCCTGAAGGGTATCATAATACTTTGCACACTGAAGGTTTCGATAGTTTAGATTGAACAATAAGGTCTGATGCGTCCATTTACGTTGATCAAAGAGAAACTTTGAGCTACCTCTCCATATGTGATGTAATATTTTCTTCACTAAGGCACTCTTCACACTAGTGAAATCGCGGCGGTACAGCATATTCAAGGAATAACAGGGCGGTTGTGTGTGAACGCCTTCATTGACTTACATTTTAATTGAACCAGCCCGGTTGAAACCGCTAATATGAAAAGGGCCTATGTTTCGATGCCATTTTACTAAAATTTCAAAGTCATTTTTAAACATAGTATAGATTTCACATTGTAGAAATAACATATCGTTTCTGGCTATCAGATTCAATTTTTATCTACACAGTTATAGCTTTCTCTATAACGTATATATTATATAGAAAATATTTAATAAATGCGTACTCATCAACATTGGTCTTCATTCACAAAATAAAGCTGCGTGACTCTGATCCTAAAGTGTTGGCTGTATTGAAACTTGTGCAGTTCTGCAGTTTATACGTCATGCAAGAGTCTAAACTCAATAACTATATCATCGACAAGACTAAGCTGTTATTGAGTAAACCCTCATGTAGTAGAAAATGTTAAATAACAGAGTTAAGAACCTTCACATAGAGAAAAATTGTAATCCTTTTCCTTCTTTATTCAACTTTCAATTCTAACCAGAACAAAGCCTATATTGTATACAACCATGGTATAGAATATGGAGGCATTTTTAGCAGAGTGCGGGGTGATCTAATAGAGGTGTTCAAGTGGATCAAAGGCTTTAACAAGGGTGATTCAAACAAGGTCATCATATTAAAACAACAGGGCAGGACTCGCAGTAATGGTTATAAACTGGACAAATTTAGATTTAAAAGGGAAATAGGTAAGAACTGGTTTACTAATAGGGTGGTCGATGAATGGAATAAACTTAGTAACCATGTAGTAAGCGCTGAAACTATCAGTTGTTTTAAGAAACGATTAGACAACTTTATGGATGGGGATGACAGGTGGTGATGGATACGGAGCTGCCTAGTGTAGGCCTTATGGTCTCTTGCAGTCTCCTTCATTCTTATGTTCTTATGTTCTCTCTCCTTCGCACGAACGCCCCCCCCCCCGTTTTCTTCCGCTCATCTCCTTACAATAATCTTGAGACGCAAGGAAGGCGAACACATTAGAGGGTTTCACCTTCGGAGAAAAGGGGGAGACGAGATGATAAAGAAAGGTTTCCAAGCCATGGTCTCCTTCAAGAAACAAAGACAGAACCTCCCAGAAGCTTTCCAGATGTCAAAGAATGAAATTTTCTGGTAAACTGCGCTTGAAAGCCTTCAGGAGAATGGCCGGATGTCTTTGGGAAGCTAAATTGGCTACCTTCGCAAGAGGGGGAGGAGTTAAGGAGGGAGGAAGGGAGTTAAGGAGGGACGGAGGGAGTCCTTAGCTCGAAAGGAAATTTGGAGTGGGAGCCACTTATCCCTTGACAGACAGGGGTTTCTAGCAAATGAATAAAATCGACTGACTGCAGATTAAATTGACACTTGCTAGCGGGTGAAATGTGGTCAGTTTTGATCCTCTGGGAGTTGAGGGGCTTTCCTTGAGCTGGACTTTTTCTTTCTCTCTCTCTCTCTCCATACATCTCTCTCTTTCCATATTTCTCTTCCTCTCTCTCTCTCTCTCTCTCTCTCTCTCTCTCTCTCTCTCTCTCTCTCTCTCTCTCTCTCTCTCTCTCTCTCTCTCTCTCTCTCTCTCTCTCTCTCTCTCTCCTCCTCCTCCTCCTCCTCCTCCTCCTCCTCCTCCTCTTCCTCCTCCTCCTCCATCTATCCCTCCTATCTCCCTCCCTCACTCTACCTCTCTCTCTATCTCCCTCTTTCTCTCTCTCTATCCTTCTCTCCCTTTCTCCCTTCCTCTTTCCCTTCCTCCCTCCCTCTCTCCCATCCTATCTTAGTACCACTCCCGTTCCCTACATCCGTTCTCTTTCCCTCTCTTTTGCTCTCTCTCCCCGTCTCTCTCTCTTACGCACACCATTAATTTCAATTCATACGCTTGACAAGTCATACAAAACCAAATACCCTCTGTACCACCGTCCACGCAAACATGGTGATGCACTTGTCATGTTGCTTGTAGACGCGCGCGCGCAGTCGCAAGCATATTACATAAGTCGCGTGTATTCAAGCAGAAAGACATGAACGTTTGATCAAACGTTCGAGCTCTAGCAACCAAGCACAAAGTTAAACCTTTGATACAGCGTTCCTGCTTTTGTGCACAGCCCAAAGGTTTGCTTGGGCTAACGTTTGCAACGAGACAAAGAGGTCCCGTACACTGTTGGGTGAAGACCACTTCATCGCTAAACGTTTTTGTTTTGCTTTTTCGTTTATATTTCTTAGACTGGAGGACCTACTTCACTTAGAGCAGTGCCCAACGATATGTTGAACTGTGAAGCTTTTGCTCTGTCTAAATACAGCGTGTGTGCGTGTGGGTGTGGGTGGGTGAGTGTGTGTGTGTGTGTGTGTGTGTGTGTGTGTGTGTGTGTGTGTGTGTGTGTGTGTGTGTGTGTGTGTGTGTGTGTGTGTGTGTGTGTGTGTGTGTGTGTGTGTGTGTGTGTGTGTGTGTGTGTGTGTGTGTGTGTGTGTGTGTGTGTGTGTGTGTGTGTGTGTTTGTGTGTGTGTGTGTGTGTGTGTGTGTCTGTGTGTGTGCGTGTGTGTGAGCAAGTGTGTGCGCTTACATATATTCTTCTGCTTGCATGTGTGTGATTACAGGTATGCGTGTCTGGACGTATGCTTCAGTTTTTCTGATTTTCAGATTATTTGTCTATAAGTCTATGTATGCACACACACATGTCTGGATAAATGCCAAAACTGCAGCCGATTCAGGCTCATGACCTAGCGCTTGGCTAAGAAAATTTGAAAGTATTTTAACATGTCTGATGTCACTTAATCAGGGCTTATGTGCCATCAGGCACATAAACATACTTTATGACTCAAGATAAAACAATATAGCCAATGAATTTTTTAAACAAATTTCCATTATATTCTCGCGCATAGAAAAAGTACATGATTTTTTACATCGTATGAGTTATATAGTACCAATTATGCAGTGCCAAATCTACCTTCTCATGTATAGAAAAGCGAAGAAATATTCCTAGAATGTTAGAAAACCGAAATATCTAAATTTATTATAAATGGCATTTTTTGTGAGGAGCCTACAATATATATATGTATATCTGTATATATATATATATATATATATATATATATATATATATATATATATATATATATATAATATACTGTACATGTATGTCTTTGTGTATCCTTATTTTTATAAATTAGCATTTGTAGAAAGTGGCAAACCTCTACACATAGCTCTTGTGGGCGAAGAGCGAGAGGGACAGAGAAAGTGTGAGAAGGGAAGAGAGAGAGAGAGGGAGAGGGAGAGGGAGAGGGAAAGGAAGAGGGAGGAAGTGTGTTGGAGGTGGCCAGTTGAACGAATCGCGCTGTCTGGCCCTCCACCAGGGCCTTTAGTTTGAAACTCGTAGAGGGAAAGCCTGTGGCCCTCTTGTGTATTCCTCCCTTTTACCTAAATGACGTTTATATCGTATACGAATATAATATTTTGTGTAAACGTGTAGGATCCTATGTCGTCTGAAACTTTTGTGGTGGTATGGTAACATTATGATGAGTATGTACAAGTATGAGACAGGAGGCTCGCTATCCGAGCGGTATAGGGTGTCGCTAAATGCGACGGAGTTCAAGGTGATGGGAGTTCGACCTCTGCCGCCGACGAGTTGAACCAAGGGCATGGTTCTATAAACTCCACGCTATAGTAAGGGTTACCGTTCTAGCCTCCTGATAACCGGGGGGGGGGGGTTCCTAACATTAAACCAAATCACTTAAACAGGTATCTCTGACTGACCCCTAACCCCAGCCCACTACGGAGGTCAACAAGACCAGTGTTCAGAATTTTTCTTGAAGATAGTAGAGAATTGTACCTTGAAAGAAGGACTTCAGAGTAAATTAAAAACAGAAACCCATTAGTACAATGGCGTTAACACAATGAAAAAAATACTGTTACGATTGTGGTAAGAACGGCCCCTTGGCAAAAATGAAATGGGAACGAAGAAGCGAAAAAAAGGGAATTTTCTCCCCTCCTTTTTTTCAGACATGGATCAGGAACGAGCCTCACCCCATGTCGGAGGTGATTGATAGTTCTGTTCTTCTTCGCGTTTATGTGTTTTCATATATTTTTCATATATTTTTATATATATTTTATGAATCTTGTATATCATGTATATTGGCTCTTATGCATTGCGTATCATTTTTCTTGATTCTGAATGTCTTTTGTTCTTGTTATAGCTTACGTGTTCATTTGATCAATGTTTTCTTGGATTATGTTAGCGTACTTGTAAATATTAGTTTTTTTCGACTTATATTCATATATTTTACTATTTTTCTTAGAACGTCAATTTATCCCGCGAGAGTTTGTTCTTTTTTATTAATATATTTGTATATATTCACTTACTTATTCATTTCTTATTTAATATTTGTTTGTTTATTTATTTATTCATTAATTGTTTTTTATTCATTAGCCTGATGGCCATTACATTTTGATAGTTTGATCATCTGATCTTCTTCTTCTTCTTCTTCTTCTTCTTCTTCATCTTCTTCTTCTTCTTCAACGTGTGGCGAATGATTTCATGAAGATGAAACAGAAAGAGAGGAGAGAGAAAGAATCCAGTTCAAGGAAAGCCCCTCACCCCTCGATGGATTAAAACTGGCCTCATTTCACCTATCAAGCGGGCCTTGCACGATCAATATTATTGCGCAATATTCTATATTGTGCAATATTATTGACGGTGTAAGGATGATATAGAAGAATGACACAATATAATGATGACGTCAAATGTATAGGCCAAACACGTGTGCCTCTTCAATACCAACCCTACACTGTCAATATTATTGTCCAATACGGAATATTGCGCAATAATATCGAGTGCATACAGCTTACTATAGCAAGAGTCGATTTGAGCTGCCGTCAGTCAATTTAATTCATCCACAAGACGCTTAAGAGCCTGAGAGCGTAAGGGTCCTATCAGTGTAAATCCTTTGACAGCGAGAAATCTCCTTTAGTTGAATAAGATCGCCTAAAGACATTAATTAGTTAGACATGAATTGCTTTTGTCAGCGGAAGATATGACTGAGATAGACTTAGACATTCTCATGAGGGTTTTCATGATTGAATATAATCACCTGGCGGCATCCAGACTAGAGACAGGCCATGTCATCAGTTCCTAAGGGAGTAGGATAGACTGAACAACGCTACACATACAGCAAAACACACTTGGGAACTGAATAATTTTTTGTAGCTCTTGAAGCAGTGCCGCTTCAGAGGTGATATTTGGACTCACAATTTTTGAGTGATACAATGTAACTTTAATCTTCTTTTCAAACATCTCGAGAGTTCAATGCAAGTGGGGGGAAAGTAAGGGTTATGATGCCTCATTCATTCCTTTTGACAAGTCAGAGCCAATACGGAGCTGGAATTTACATTTCCAAGTTGCATTTGTTGCGCCAGGGGCATGGAGTACTTTTTTTTTTTTTAGGCGAAGGTACCCAGTGCACCTTCATCTTTCCTCTACCCTGACCCCTCTCCCTCCCTTCATTTCCTTTTCTCTCTCTCTCTCTCTCCCTTCATTTCCTTTTCTCTCTCTCTCTCTCCCTTCATTTCCTTTTCTCTCTTCCTCCCTCCATTTCCTTTTCTCTCTCTCTCTTTCTCCCCCTTTCCCTCCCTCCCTTTCCCTTTCTCTCTCCTTTCTTTCCCTCCTTCACTCTCATTCTCTCTCTCTCTCTCTCTCTCTCTCTCTCTCTCTCTCTCTCTCTCTCTCTCTCTCTCTCTCTCTCTCTCTCTCTCTCTCTCTCTCTCTCTCTCTCTCTCTCTCTCTCTCTCTCTCTCTATGTGTGTATGTGTGTGTGCGTGTGCGTATAGTGTATATGTGTAATTTGTTTACCCAAGGGCGAATCGTAGGGGGGGGGGGTCACCAATACGGGTAACTAGAGACACGGTGTCCCCTTCTTTACACCTATTTTTCTCCTGCTTTCTCTCTCTCTCTCTCTTTCTCTCTCTCTCTCTTTCTCTCTCTCTCTTTCTCTCTCTCTCTCTCTCTCTCTCTCTCTCTCTCTCTCTCTCTCTCTCTCTCTCTCTCTCTCTCTCTCTTTCTCTCTCTCTCTCTCTCTTTCTTTCTTTCTTTCACTCTCTTCTCTCTTATCATATTCTCCTTACTTCCACCCTCTTTCGTGTACCCAGCCAGATCCTGCTCCTGCTCCTCCTCCTCCTCTTCCTCTTCCTCCTCCTCCGCTTCCTCCTCCTCCTCTTCCTCCTCCTCCTCTTCCTCCTCCGCTTCCTCCTCCTCCTATTCCTCCTTCTCCTCCTCCTCCTCCTACTAGTTCTCTTCCTCCTCCTCGTCCTCCTCCTCCTCCTCCTCCTCCTCCTCCTCCTCCTCCTCCTCCTCCTCCTCCTCCTCCTCCTCCTCCTCCTCCTCCTCCTCCTCCTCCTACTAGTCCTCTTCCTCCTCCTACTCTTCCTCAACTATCACACACACACACTCTTTC
>NC_134790.1:38363836-38371336 GCF_046742065.1 Oratosquilla oratoria | reverse complement strand
GTGTGTGTATGTGTCTGTGTGTGTGTGTGTGTGTGTGTGTGTGTGTGTGTGTGTGTGTGTGTGTGTGTGTGTGTGTGTGTGTGTGTATGCGTGTGTGTGTATGAGTGCATTTGCGTTCGTGTGTGCGTTCCTGTGTACCTTCTTGCGTGCATGCGTGCGTAGATGCGGTCACTCCCTTTTCAAGTCCCCCTAATGTCCAGGACGTGATTGGCTGTTGGCCTCCTTGCGTGGTTTACGTGATGGGTTGACCGCTCCTCATCGGGAATGGTTTCTGGGAATCGTTCCACCTGGCTGATGGGCCCAAGAGTACCGGAAGCTCTCGTAAAATGTGCCAGCCAGTTCTGTTCTGTCGGCTTTGTCGTAGCCGCCAGGGACAGAGGCCTATGTCGAAGTACAGAGATTCCATCGGTAAAAGTCATTTATTAATTTCTTTATATATTTTATATGTTTGTTTTGTTTGCTTATCTAAACCATTTCAACTCATTGGCGTATCCATTAGACAGTTGTTTTTATATTCACCCACAAATGGTTGAGTTAGCACCCCCTTTCGTGACATCGTAATGAAGACGAAATCTGTCCCAATATTATGGGCTAAGATTTTGAAACACGTAATGAAAGAGGGCCAAAAGAAGAGACCTATGGTTTCTTCACTCCAAGAAGTCCGCTCATGGTATGGTATACATCGTGATTTGTTCTGCCAAATCAACCATATTACATACCTCTCTCTCTCTCTCTCTCTCTCTCTCTCTCTCTCTCTCTCTCTCTCTCTCTCTCTCTCTCTCTCTCTCTCTCTCTCTCTCTCTCTCTCTCTCTCTCTCCCTCCCTCTCTCTCTCCCTCTCTCTCCCTCCCTCTCTCTCTCTCTCTCTCTCTCTCTCTCTCTCTCTCTCTCTCTCTCTCTCTCTCTCTCTCTCTCTCTCTCTCTCTCTCTCTCTCTCTCTCTCTCTCTCTCTCTCTCTCCCTCTCTCTCTCTCTCTCTCTCTCTCTCTCTCTCTCTCTCTCTCTCTCTCTCTCTCTCTCTCTCTCTCTCTCTCTCTCTCTCTCTCTCTCTCTCTCTCTCTTATTTCCTGGCTATGTAATATTCATTGTACTTCCTATACAAAATGAAATAAAATTAAATAACATATAGATAGGAAATAAAGAGATAGAGGGGCATATAATGTATGCCACACCCTTGGAATACACAGAAATTACGGTTCATTCTCTTTATATTTGATTCACTTTTAGGGCGGCAGATGTTTAATTCTTCTACAATGTTTAAAGGATTTTTTCATTCTATCCGCTGTAAGAGGTATGACAGGGTCAGTGATTGTAATAGAAATACCCGTCCCCCCTCTTTCCTCAGATATTTGAATAAAGAAATAAATGGATACAAATGTATATGTAATTATATTAAAAGGTTTCTTTTCCCTTATAAGGAAGGTAGACACTCAAAGCACCCACCCACCCTTGACCCATCCCATAGCTATAATTGACCCAATTGTTGTCTCTTTTTATCTTAGCTCCTTGGGTCAGAAATAAACAAACAATTGAATAGATAAATAGATATATAAATAGATGAAAATATATATAGCGATAGATAAGTAGATTCGTTCGTTGGTTCCCGACAGCCATGATCAGGCAGAGAGGCGACCCAACGTCGGTATAAAGATAAGAAACAGCGGCTTACTGCAACTGACATTGCTTTACTCCACCATCGGTTTCTCATTTTCCATTACGTGGGGAGTAGGATGGTGATTTTTTTTTAAACAAGTAGATAAATAGATGAATACATGAACTAAAAATAGATAAATAGATAAATAAAGAAAATACATGTATAAAGTAAAAACACAAAGAAAAAGAATTGACGCCCCATCAGTTCGGAAGACGCTGAGCGGAGCACATGTCCCCCCCTGGCCGCCAACTTAATGTAATCAACCTCAGCAACTTGGACACGTGGGAACTAATGCCATTAAACTTAAGCATTTAAACGACCAAGTTGGCACTCCCGAAGACGGGCACTGATGGCGCCACTAACGAGGGTCATTAACCTGAGTGCCAGACAGGCTCAGATAAGGTCCAACTCGGCTTTAAACATTGAGTCGGGTTTAACTAGCCCAAGGGTCCGCTCTCAGCTGAAAAGAATACGGAAATTATCAAAGAATTTGATCAAATACAAGGGTTTACTTTCAGCTGAATAAAAATTGCAAATTCTCAATGAATTCTTCTAAATGATTTGGTAAAATTCTAAAAAAAAAATATATATATATATACATATATAAAATAAGGGTCTACTTTCAGCTGAGTAAAATATGTATATTCCCAAGAAATTTTATCAAATAATTTTACGAAATTCTTAAAGAATTTGGTCAAATAATTTGACCAAAATTAGTTTTGTTCGTTACAGAATGGATTTTTCCTTTTATCGTAATATACTCGTCTAGTGTTCTTCGAAATAAACTTCACAAAATATGTCGATGGTTTTAAAATGTCTATAAACTTGGTCTCTTTCGCTTTAGTTATCGGACGATTCCTCCACTGAAAAAAAAAGATAGAATGAAGTTTGTTGAAGTATATTTTTTAATCGTCGACTTGGTCACCATAGCAACGGCTCCCCTCCTGAACAAAATCATTTAGCGTTAGGTATGCGTCGCTACTTCCTACGGAGGTCGAGATGATGGCGGTTCGAATCCTGCCGCCGGCGAGTTGAAGCAAGAGCATGGTTAATTAAATTCAACGCTACAAAAATCCTCTGTAGGGGGCACCGTCCTAGCCACTTGATAGAAGGGAGTTTCGCGACGTTAAACTAAATCATCATCATCATAATAATAAAATCTGTAAAGATATTCGTCATGCCCAATGAGTCGAACTTGATGTCGACTTCGGGCACCCTCAGGCTTGACAGGCTCTGACTGAAGGAGAATATGCATTCAGTTTGCCTCATCTGGTTTCCTCCTCTTCTTCATGGTCCTAAACCCTCACACACTTTTTTTTTTCTCTCACTTCCCCTCCCCTCCTGTCTTCTTCATCTCTAACGTAATTTAGCCTAACCTAACCTAACCTAACCTTGACTGACCCACCATAACCTTTCCTAACGTACTTAACGTAGCCTACTGTTACCTAATGTAGTCTAACTTAGCCTAATATCATTCTTCGTTTCTGACATTTTCTTCTAGTTAGCACTAATGAAAGGCCAACACAGATCTGAAGATGCTTACGTTTAATTCTAGCTGTCGTCAGACGATTTGATTCAAATTATTTAGCTATTTTTTTCCTTCTCTATTTTTCATTTACTTTATTATTTTTTTCTTATGTACCTATTTTTTATCTATCTATATATATATATATATATATATATATTATATATATATTTTATATATATTTTTTTTTTTTTTTTTTTTTTTTTTTTTTTTTTCTCTCTCTCTCTCTAACTTAACCTAAGCTAAACTATCCTTCTCAAACTTAACTTAATCAGCTTTGTTTACGCTTTCCCGGGACAGAAGACAACGTCAGACGACACAAGGCGGGGAGTGGGAGATTGGAGGAACCTTGAGGTCATCGTGTCGCGACGTCACTTCCGTGTCAGATGTAATTTGGGGACGAAGGAGGGGAGACATATGCCGATGTAGTCGAAGAGAAATGGCTGAAATATATTCAACTTATCATCAAACTTTTGCCACCCTATTTAATACAGTCTCTTTCTCCCAGCCTCTCTCAGTCGAGGCCTCGTTTCATTGTTCATTTATGTTTCATTTATCATATTTACTTGTTTATTTGTTTATTTACCTATACTTATCAATTTTCATTTCTATTTGATTATTTAATCATTCACTTGTTGATTTGCTTGTATATTTCCTATCAATTCAATTCATATGTATATTCATCACTTATTTTATTTATTCATTCATTTATTCGTTTATTTATGTTTGGGCGTGGACCCCTAAACTGGTTAGAAAACAATTTTCTAGTGCCAGAAAAAAAACACGCAAGCTCGCCCTGGTGTTGAAGGAGCTAATCGCATTGGGAGGTCGTTAGCTGCAGGAAAACCACCAGATATCGCAGAGTTGATCAAATTACAGCGAAGTTCCCTAAGATATATTGCTCTTTGCGTTAATGAGAGGCGAGTTTGTGTGTTATTAATATGGGATAATAGACCTTACAGACGTAGCTCACCAGCACAGACGCCCCCTCGACCCATCCCCATCTTTCTCTTTCAGACGCATTCCGTCGAACTCCGCGAACTGTGATGTTATGTTATTTTGTGGACTTGAAGAAGTTAGCTTATCTGGTGGCGTAATTGGAAGCGTGCCGGTCTCGTATTCGCTTAGTCGTGGATTCGAGTCCCGCACTTTTCTCCGATTCCCAACAGTGACGGTTTGTTTCAAGCTCCAGCAGTCCCACCCATAATAGGGCAAAAGTGAGGTTTTGGCCACAGCTACTCACCGCCTCCTGGTGTAGGCACTTCACTTTATTGTAATATGCACATATGTGTGAAAACATACTTTACAGCACACAAATTATATGCATATATACATATGCATCTGCATAAATGCACATGGAAGTAGGCATGTGCATCATATAAGTGGGCATAACATGTGCATGGATACAAACATACATACATATACACATGCACATACATATATACATCACACACACACACACACACACACACACACACACACACACACACACACACACACACACACACACACACACACACACACACACACACACACACACACACACACACACACACCTATGTGTATATATATATATATATATATATATATATATATATATATATATATATATATATATGATAAACGAATACATACATAAATATACAAATAAAAGGATGACTACAATATCAGGAAAATATTCTTAAATCACACTTTCAAATGCAAAAATGGTCTCCATATTATAACGTTAGTATATAAGTGTGCACGTGTGGTCTGTGTGTATGTATGTGTGTGTTTGTGTTTCTGTATGTGTATGTGTGTGTGTGTGTGTGTGTGTGTGTGTGTGTGTGTGTGTGTGTGTGTGTGTGTGTGTGTGTGTGTGTGTGTGTGTGTGTGAGTGTGTGTGTGTATGTGAGTGTGTGTGTGTATGTGCTTGTGTATGTGCATGTGTATGTGTATGTGTATGTGGAAAGAAGGACCATTGGTGTTAGAAATGAAACAAAGTTAAAGTGAAGAATAGAAAAGAGAAAGAGATCGGGCTGTCACTGGGTTCCGTTGTTAACAACGAGTCAAACATGACATATATACACCTTTATATTAATTGCACACGTGTTAGGTGAAGAAGAATAGGAGTAGGAGTAGGTCAATGAATATGGAGTAGGAGAAGAAGGAGGACAAAGACCAGGAGGAACCCAATGAAGATGGAGTAGGAGGAGGAGCAAGACAAAGAAGAAAAGGAGGAGGAAGACAGAGAACAGGAGGAGAAGCAAGGGGACAAAGAAAAGAGACATGAATTAGAGGAAGAAGAGGGGGAGGAAAAGGGGGCGACAAAGAAGAGGAGAAGGATTAGGACAAAGAAGAACGGGAGAAGAAGAAGGACAAAGGAGAGGAGAAGGAGGAGAACAAAGGAGTTGAGGAGAAGGAAGACAAAGAACAGGAGGAGAATTAGAAGGATAAAGATAGAGGAGCAGCAGAAACATGATGATGAAGACATAAAGAAAGAAAAGAAAAAAGATTTGTGAAGAATGAAAAAGAAGCGACGATAAACAAAAGAATAACACAGTAATAGGAAGAGAAGGAGGAGGAGGAGGAGGAGGTGGAGGAAGAGGAGGAGGATAAAGAAAGAGATGGAGATGAAGGAGGAAAACAACGACAACGCCCATGAATAAGAGGAAGGGAGAACGAAAATATGAAGATGATAAATTCGGAGAAGAACGCGGGGGGGATATGAAACCGAGGGGGTTGGGAGGGGGGGGGGAGTGCGCGAAGAGGAAAGGGAAGAAGGGAGGAGTATGCGTGGAGTCACCAAGCCACGGGAGGAAGGAAGGAGAAGATGTAGGAAAGTTGTAAAGGGCATAGGGAGTGCGTAAAGAAGTGGATGGACTTTGGGGTGGATGGGTGTGGGGTGGAGGGGGGAAGTGGAAATGGAGAGGAAAGGGGAGATGTCTGGAACCGCCTTCCTGGACAAGGGGGACGGGGGGGGAGACCAGGGGAGGGGGGCTAAACGAGGGGAAACGGCCCACTTGCTCATAAGATATGACGAAGGAACTGAAAAGAAGGACTTCGTATGCATATATTAAAATTGTCCTTTGGAATTTATATGTAAGCGTGTGTACGTATTCGTACTTGTGTGCGCATATGTGTACACACTCACACATAAAAAAAAACCACATAACCCCCCACACACAACTTCACACTTACAACCCCACACATAACCCACACACACACAAACATATATATCTGCCCACACACTCAGTCATCTTACATACATACATACATATACCAAAGGCTTTTTCTTCTTACACGGGGGTAGCCAAAAAGAAAAAGGCATAGAAACCACTCCCACCCATTTCATTTCCTATATATTCCACTCCCCTCCACCCTCCTCCCTCCCTCTTATCTTGGCACCTCCTGGATGATGGGTCATCCCTGCATCCCGTCCACTGCCCTGGGTCAGAAGCAGTGCCGCAAGACACAGCACATCCACAGCAAGACCGCTTCATAAATTCGGCAACCCCCCCTCTCCGTTCCCTCATGCAGAAAAGGAGAAGACGGGGAGAAATCCCTTCGGGATGCCAATTAAACCTATCTTACATACAATTCGAATAATGGATAAATTAATGAAAAATCGGCAGAAGGGCCCAGGCGGTCGTTTACTACTGAAATTGGCACCACACGACTATGAGTATCGGATCCAAGTGTCAACATACAAGATCTATTGGTATAGTACTCCTTTCTAAAGGCTGCTTTCGTGGATACATGGGCGTTGAGTCATGTATGGTGTTTAGTGATATAAGAATACACACAGCAAAAGTTATTTGCTATATAAATTATATGAAAGTTATATAAATCATTCTATGATATGAAATATGTGATTACATCTCAAAAATGCGTAAGTAGACTGCATGACATAATTCTTGATTATGACGTAATTCTTGCTTGTTACGTAATTCTTGCTTGTTACGTAATTCTTACTTCACGTAATTCTTGTCTGTGACATAATTCTTGTTTATTACGTCATTATTTTATTTGAGCTAATTCCTTCCTATAACGTCATTATCATATATGACGTCATTTGTGTATGACGTCATATTCTTGAAGCGACATCATTGGTGTTTGTGTGCTTTTATTCTAGAACAGCCTCAAAGACCCGGCGATCGTTCTAGAAAGCGACTATCTAGAGCTGCTATAGTTTAAAGTGACAAGAGGGGCTGTAGATCAAAATAAAACCGCTAAAGTCAGCGCAAAAAGAAAGGTGATGCATGGCCCAGGGTGGGAGAGGGGGAGGGGGAGGGGGGGAGAGGATAAAGGTAAGGGATATGAGATGTAAAATGAATGACTTCA
>NC_134790.1:38346336-38348836 GCF_046742065.1 Oratosquilla oratoria | reverse complement strand
TCTTTGTCTTCTTCTATCTCATCTTCCTCCCTCCTCCTTTCCCCTCCTCCTTCCTCTCCCCTTCCCACTCCCTTTCCTCCTCTCCTTTCCCATCCCCCTTCCCCCTCCTCATTGACCCTCCTCCCTACCCTTCCTCATCCCCTCGTACAAAGAATGGACGGGAAGGGAGAGGAAGGGGTACGTCACTACGGAGGCAATGGCTGGCTGACTCCTTTCATCCGCCGTCAGCCAGCAACGCATCTTGTGTCAGCTGTAGCATGGACTGAGGGGGAAAGGAGACTGCTCCGCCGCCGCAGCCTGCGCCCTGCGGGCGGCTGTCTGCGGTCGGGACATGCAGACCCGGAGGAGCTCCTCAAATTGCGGACAGAGGGCCCCGCGTGTTGCGGACTTCTTTCCTCCGTAAAATGTCTTCGGGGAATGTTTTGGTAACAATGCATCGGAGGGGCTAGGGTGCGTGGGTGGCATTCATGGACACGTGTATATACGTGTATACAAGTATACAAGTGCATGTACGTTTAAGAAAGTCTCTCTCTCTCTCTTTCTCTCTCTCTCTCTCTCTCTCTCTCTCTCTCTCTCTCTCTCTCTCTCTCTCTCTCTCTCTCTCTCTCTCTCTCTCTCTCTCTCTCTCTCTCTCTCTCTCTCTCTCTCTCTCTCTCTCTCTCTCTCTCTCTCTCTCTCTCTCTCTCTCTCTCTTCCTCTCTCTCTCTCTCTCTCTCTCTCCCTCTCTCTCTCTCTCTCTCTCTCTCTCTCTCTCTCTCTCTCTCTCTCTCTCTCTCTCTCTCTCTCTCTCTCTCTCTCTCTCTCTCTCTCTCTCTTCTTTGTCTCCTCTCTCTCTCTCTCTCTCTCTCTCTCTCTCTTCTTTCTCTCCTCTCTCTCTTCCTCTCTCTCTCTTCCTCTCCCCCTCTCTCTCTTTCTCTCTCTCTCTCTCTCTCTCTTTCTCTCTCTCTCTCTCTCTCTCTCTCTCTCTCTCTCTCTCTCTCTCTCTCTCTCTCTCTCTCTCTCTCTCTCTCTCTCTCTCTCTCTCTCTCTCTCTCTCTCTCACTCTCTCTCTCTCTCTCTCTCTCTCTCTCTCTCTCTCTCTCTCTCTCTCTCTCTCTCTCTCTCTCTCACACACACACACACACACACACACACACACACACACACACACACACACACATACACACATACACACGCACACACACACACGCACACGCACGTACGTACACACATTCACACAACCAATATTTTCTTTCAAAATTAATACGGAAATAAGCGGTGTAGGTGTATGCAGAGTAAAAGTGATAAATATTGACTCGTATATCTTATTAAAATGTTTTAAGTTATTTTCAAAGAATTTGTTAATGATGTTTGGTGGTTCTTGGTTGCAGCTTTTCTAGCCAACTAATGTCTAATGAGCTCTAGGCTCCATACAAAAACCGCATATTCTAGATGTAGACTCACTAATGATTTATATAATTGGTTGATAAAAGTCGGACTTTTGAAGTCAAAGATCTTTCTAGTTTTCCTAGAATCACATTTGCTTTCTTAGAAGGAGAACACAATACTTAGATGATTTAACCTAGTTACTGATGGTTATACGTAATTCCCCTGTCATTAATTTTCTTTCTCTTCGTTTTTCTATTTTGTTGATTTATGGCATCATTTACATTCATGGATTAGTTACAACAATTACAGAATAAAACATTCAACCTTGCGATCATTTTCGTTAAGTTCTTCTAAATATACATTTTATCTACTTGTATTTACTTCCTCTATCACTGACCATTTGTATGGTTCAGTTTTATCGTAAAAATATAACGTTTCCAACCTTATGGGTTAAGTTTTCTTTGTTCATCTTCCTGAAGGAAATGGAGAGAGGTATGACTGCGAGGTTTCCCAATTCTTCAGTTCGTGGCCCGCCTCGCCTACCAGACCCTTCTCGCCCAGAAGCTTCTGCCTGGAACAATCCCTGGAAATTCAACTATTCCCATTTTTTCTTCACACTGAAATTATTCCCCTTAGAGAAATCTGAAACCCCCAGAGATCTGAAATCCTCTTCAGAAATCTGGAATAGCACAGAAATATGAAATCCCAAATAATTCTGAAATATTAACCTGAAATCTGAAATCCCCAGATATCTGAAACCCACCCCCAGAAATCTGGAATCCCCAGAAATTAGAAATCCCCCAGAGATCTGAAATCCTCTTCAGAAATCTGGAATAGCACAGAAATATGAAATCCCACAGAATTCTGAAATATTAATCTGAAATCTGAAATCCCCAGAAATCGGAGATCCCACAGAAAGCTGAAATCCTCCAAAAGTCTGATCCCCTTCAGATATCCAAAACACTCAGAAATCTGAAATTCACAAAAGATCTGAAATCCTAGAAGTCTGATATCCACAACCATCGTAAATCCATCAGAAGTCTCAAATCCTCTCTGAAATCTGAAATTCACTCCCAGAAATTTGAAATTCATCCAAGAAATCTGACATCCATCCCAGAAATCTGAAACCCAC
>NC_134790.1:38341336-38343836 GCF_046742065.1 Oratosquilla oratoria | reverse complement strand
AATATTCGGGTGTACAGATATTGTGTCTTACGCGAGGCTATAGCGGGACGTTCGAGGGTAGTTGGGGGAGAGCGTGCAAGGCTATCAAAGAGACTGATATCCATCAGGAAATTTTCAAGTCACTGAGGGACACCAGGCTCCATCAGAGGATTGCAGAGACTCTTCAAATCTGTAAATGTATTTCACTTTTTTTCAGTAAAATTCTACATAGCTTCAAGAGAATTGTACTTTCTTTTTGTCTTTATAGGCTTTTGAATCACGAGAGACCTCAGGGTAAATTCGAGACTTTAACAGTACAAAGAGATCGTAGGAACGGTGAGATGGTTTTTTTGGGGTATTAGATACCTTTCCTTGCATATCGTCCAAGAATCATGAAGAGTAGTGCATAAGGTCTGAGAAATGCATAAAGCTACTACACTTATTCCCAGCAATTACATGCCCCAATAGTCCCTAAACCGTATAATAGGATAAAGGTGACGGGTTCGGCCGCAGCTAGTCAGTGCCTCCTGACGTAGGCTCCTCGCCTTCACCTGTAGTAATGTGACACATGGTGTAGATTTTATTCTGGCTGCCGCCAGAGACTCCAATTTGACTCGGGTTCGCCTCCCAAGTGAATGTAGCTCTTTGACGCTTGCCAAAGCTAATCTAAGCTAACGTTATTTATCCTAGCCTAACCTATCCTAGCCTTACCTAACCTAACCTAACCTAACCTAACCTAACGAGTACCATACTGCCACGTCATAGCGAAGTTGCCAAAAAATGGAGAGCGAACCAAAAATCTCTTTAACTGTCTTGTTGACTCCCAAGTTTGAGGTTAACCAGAACATAATCTTTAAGTTAGGCTTCAATAATGAAAATAAAAGGAGAAAAGAAGGGCTTGGGATGGGTGAAGAGTGCTCGGTATAAATTTGGTCAATGTATATAGATAAATAGGTGAATAGAAAAATTTGTAAGTAAATGAATGGTAAACAGGTAAGAAAGTAAAGAATAAAAATAAATAGATTATTTGAATAAATATAAACGCATAAAGGAAATAATAAAAAAATAAAAACGAATAAATACAAAAAATATGTGTTGAAAAATCTGGTGGGTCGGTCAGGGGTTTCGGGAAGCCTTTGGAGTTCTTCACGAAATTTGGAGTTCACGAAGGAGAGGCCTCGGTTCCATGTTTTGATGTCTTTTGAAGGTGTTTAATCTAGCTGAGTGGTTTCAGCAAAGGATTAGTGATAGATTTGATGATGGTGGTTGGTGGTGGTGGTAGTTGATAGTGGTGGTTGGTGGTGGTGTTGGAGGTAGTTGGTGGTATTGGTTGGTGGTTTGTGTGACCAGTTGTTGTTTTTGTTTTAGTTGGTGGTGGTGGTTTTGTGGTAGGTGGTAAGTGTGATGGTAGATGGTGGATGTTGTAGTGGTAGGCGAGGCTGTGTGAGGACAAAGATTTAAGATAGATTGAGGAGAGAATCTTCTGGTAGGCATTTCATCGCACCAAAATTAATCACGTGAAGTATATAAAAATAATGATAAAAGTATAATAGATAAAAGACAAGACGAAAATGTGAAAAGCATAAACACTAGCGCTCGTTCCTTTCAGAGCCATCTGTTGAATGCCCGACTAACTAGTTGTGTTTTTAATGTGAAAGATACGAGCCTAATGTAGCATATTTCCTTTCACTTGCCGCTTCCAGCACGGGTTGCTCACGACCACAAAATGTGGACAGGAGTATAACAACGCACAGCGTCATCTGTTGAGTCTCACGCAAGTTAGAGTACATAAAACCTCTTTTTCCTTCTTCTTCTTCTTCTTCTTCTTCTTCTTCTTCTTCTTCTTCTTCTTCTTCTTCTTCTTCTTCTTCTTCTTCTTCTTCTTCTTCTTCTTCTTCTTCTTCTTCTTCTTCTTCTTCTTCTTCTTCTTCTTCTTCTTCTTCTTCTTCTTCTTCTTCGTGTGTGTGTGTGTGTTTGTGTTTGCGTGTGTTTGAGTGAGTGAAGGAGAACCTCGACTTTAGAGTCTAAGCAATATTACCAGGGCACAGAGAAGGCGTCCTTCTCCGTGGGAAGGATAGAAGCACTGGACACTACACCACTTAACAGCAAGCACAACTACTACCACTGCAACAATTACTACAAGTATAACTGCAGCTACAATTACTAAAACTACAACTTCTACGAATACTACGACACTACTTCTATTTCTACTTCTACTTCTGCTTTTACTTCAATTTCTACTTCTACATCTGTTCTTGCTTCTACTTCTACTTCAGTGGGTGAGGACTACAAGTTGGCGCTGCCTCATGAGACGAATCAGCTTCAAACAGAAAACGAAAGAAGCCACAAACAGAAAACGGGATGCGGTGGTGTTTTGGCTTTAATAACCTCTAAAAGACAATTAGAATTAATTGCCGAAATGTTATCACTCACGCTGGGGATGAAAAGAAAAATGAAGTTATGAGGGATGAGAAGGAGGAGGAGGAGGAGGAGGAGGGACCTGAGGGAGGAGGAGGAGGAG
>NC_134790.1:38328836-38336336 GCF_046742065.1 Oratosquilla oratoria | reverse complement strand
GAACGGAAGGGGAATGGAGAGGAATTTGGAAGGAGTCTGATGTGAAGAAAGAGAATTTAGGGAGATGGAGAGAGGAAAGGAGAGGAAAAGGAGTGACATAAGAGGAGGGGTAAAGAAATGAGGTTAGTTAAAGTGAGAGAGGAGAACGACGAAAGATAAAAAGAAAAGGATGATGGAGGAGAAGGAGGAAGAGGAGAATCGATTACGAATGAAACAGAAGTGAAGGCCGAAAGAGGGGGGCGAAAAGAAGGGCAAAAGTGGAGGTCAGATGGAGGAAGGAGCTGCCGAAGTGGAGGTGGACAAAAGGGGTAGATAATGGACAAATAGATAACGACAAGGAGACTGGAGGAAGGGAACCCAGGCAAGCGAGGAGTATGGACCGAATTGTGAATCAGGCGTAGAGAAGAAGAGCAAGAGGAAGAGAAGGAGAAAGAGGAGGAGGAGGAGGAGAAAGAGGAGGAGTAGGAGGAGGAGGCAGGAAGATGAAATATCTGGAGAGGAAGAGCAGTGGGAGTGGAGAAGTAAAAAAGGGAATGAGGAAAGTCACGATGAATTAGAATTAGGCAGAACGAGGGCTAGAGGGAGAGAGAGAGAGAGAGAGAGAGAGAGAGAGAGAGAGAGAGAGAGAGAGAGAGAGAGAGAGAGAGAGAGAGAGAGAGAGAGAGAGAGAGAAAGAGAGAGAGACAGAGAAAGAGAATAAGAGAGAGAGAGAGAAAGAGAGAGAGAGAGAGAGGGAGAATAAGAGAGAGAGAGAGAGAGAGGTAAGAATAAGAGAGAGAGAGAAAGAGAGAGACAGAGAAAGAGAATAAGAGAGAGAGAGAAAGAGAGAGAGAGAGAGAGAGAGAGAGAGAGAGAGAGAGAGAGAGAGAGAGAGAGAGAGAGAGAGAGAGAGAGAGAGAGAGAGAGAGAGAGAGAGAGAGAGAGAGAGAGAGACGGAGACATGGGATGGGAAGTAAGTGGAACAGACGAAGAAGATGAATGAGCAAGAGAACATGGAAGGGTGATAGAATGGATTCAGGTCTGGATAAGTGGAAAAGGATTGGAAAGGGGACGTCAAGGTCTCCTAGATGGAAGAGGAGACGGCGGAAGGGGGAGGAGGGGAGCGAGGAATTAGGGGAGAGTATTGGGATGAGGGGAGAGGAGAGGAGAGGGAGGAATATATGTAAAGGGAGAATGGACAGGGGAAAGATGAAAGGGGTGTTTGGGGAAGGGAAGAGGGGGAAGAAGAGAGAGAAGAGAGGGGAAAGGGTTTAGAGAGAGGGGAGCAAGAGAGGACATGAAGAGGGAGAAAGAGCAGAGTGAAGATAAAAAAAAGGGGGTAAGAGGTGAGGGGAGAGAGTATGACATATAGAAGGGAGAGATTAAAGTGAGAAGATGACAAGAGAATAGGGGAGAAGGAAGAATGAAGAAGGGGGGAAGAAAGAGAAAAGAATGAGGAAAATAAACATGGTAGAGTAGGGAATGAATGGGAAACGGGAGAATGAAGAGAGGGAGAGAAGAGGAATAGATGGAGAGGAACGAGTCGATGGAGCGAGGGAACGGCTAAATGGAGATAAATTGAGAGAAAAAATGAGAAGAAGGGGGAAAAGAGAACTGAAGGAAGAGTTAGAGAAAGAGAGGAAAAGAGAGGAGAGGTTGGACATGCAGACTGAGATCTTGGGTAGAGTAAAGAGGACAAAGAGAATAGAAGAGGGAGAAAGTATAGAGACGCAAAGTTTAGAAATTAACAAATAAATGAATGAATAAGTGTATGAAAAATAAATAACAAAATAGATAGACAAACAAGAGTACTACCAAACATGTAATTCGTCTTTGTAGACAAGATATATATATTTTGATATATGGTACTTTTTCAAGAAAGTAAAAAATAGTAAAGGGTTAAAGTTAATAAAAAATAGGAAGCGGCACTCAGGTAACTGACACTCAGGGACGTAATACTAAGGAACGTGACACTCAGGGACGTGACACTCGGGCGGTGGCACTCAGAGATGTGACATTCAGGGACCTGGAACGGCCACGGGAATCAGGGACGCGATACTCAGGAACGTGACACTAAGGGACGTGCACTCAGGGACGTGGCACTCAGGGACGTGGTACTTGAGGACGTGGCACTTAAAACATGTAACTCAGAGACGTGATGCTCAGGAACGTGTGATATTCAGGGACGTGGCACTCATGGACGTGACATTCAGGGACGTGCCACTCATGGACGTGACATTCAGGGACGTGACGCTCATGGACGTGCCCCTGCCTCTTTACAACAACAACAACAACAAAAGAAGAAAAAAAAGAGGAAGATGGTTGTATTGAAGGTTATTAGGGGTTATTGCTCCCCCTGATCTTCGTGGCACTCTGGATCAAGATACGGTTATTGACTTCGAGGGAATGGGAGCCGAGTTCGTTGAGCCGCGTCCCGGGGTCGGTGACGCTCGCTTCTCTTTGTCCCGTTGACGTAGCTCCCCCTGATATTGGCTCTCATTCCCCCCCTCCCCCCACACTCCCAAAGAGGGGGAGATAGAAAAAGGAGTTTTAGTGAGGAGCTATTACATTTATTCAGGAGGTAGTGGAGTTTCAGAATTGGAAAGATCATTAATCTTTGAGTGCCTTTTGGGAGATTGTATTCAGCTGAACCCTTTGCCCTAACCTCACCTGAGTTGATATGTCTTGACGTCACATTATCTGACCTAACAACCTGGCCTGTTCCACTATGACCTTACCTGACCTAACAACCTGACCTGTCCCACTTTGACCTTACCTCTCTTGACCTGGTCTAACGACCTAGTCTGAGTTGACCTGTTTTGACATGAACTTACCTGACCTAACATAACCTGACCTGTCCTATATTAACCTGACTTCTCTTGATCTGGCCTAAAATTATCTGACCTTACCTGACCTGACCTAATCAGACATGACAAGAACTTATATAACTTGACCAAAATTGACCTAACCCGGCCCAACCACGAGCCCAGGGCACAAAAAGGTTAAAACGGGGTGACTGTCGAGCGGTTACAGGAGTATTGTATTTCGTTGCCAATAACCAGTGTTCTACTCTCTGGGGACAACATTGCGCCGAAGAGGTGGATGGAGCCGTGAAGGTGGCCAAAGAGAGATTTAAAGAAGGAAGTCGGAACGAAGGATGGCACAAGTTTAAAAGTGGTCAGCATCATAATTCTTCTTCATCTTCTTCCTCTTTTTTCTCTTTTTCCTCTTCTTCCTTCTCTTATTCTTCTTCTTGTCCCTCTTCTTCATATTCTCCTTCCTTTTTTTTTCTCCTTCGTCTTCTTCATTTTCTTCCTCTTCTTTATCTTCTTCTTCTTCTTCTTCTTCTTCTTCTTCTTCTTCTTCTTCTTCTTCTTCTTCTTCTTCTTCTTCTTCTTCTTCTTCTTCTTCTTCTTCTTCTTCTTCTTCTTTTCCTTCTTCTTCTTCTTCTTCTTCTTCTTCTTCTTCTTCTTCTTCTTCTTCTTCTTCTTCTTCTTCTTCTTCTTCTTCTTCTTCTTCGTCTTCTTCTTCTTCTTACTCATTCTCTTCTTTTTTTCTTCTTCTTCTTCCTCTTCCTTCTTCTTATTCTTTTGGATTGGAGGATATACTCCACTTATTTAGATAATGCTGCGTGACATGAAACACGGACTCCATAAGACACAGCCAACTGGACAGTTCCTGATCTAGAAACTCTGAGGTTCTCGTCTCCATCTGAATTGCGATCAACTCTGCCTTGTATATTTCATTCTGTCTAGCGCCAGTAGGCTTCATACAGCTGAAAGTTAAACTCGAAACAAAAGTTGACCAACTTTAGATGTCTGAGAATGATCAGAACTAGGTCATGGTGTGGACAGTCTGACCGTGTAGTGAGTCTTCTTTCACATTAGGATATAGAGGTTGGATTCTGATTGGGAAAGGAGATGGAGGCCGGTTCTTTAGGAAAAATGCCAAATATGGTAATGACGGTGGTGGTAGGATGCGGTGTTGGTGGTCGTCGTTACAGTCGTCGTCGTTAACGTCGTGGATCTTATTGTCGTCATCTCCACCGGGGCCGACCGTCTCAGACAGGTGTCTCAAATGGGGGAAGACAGTCCTGACTAAGACATATTTTCCTTTTAGTATAGACATAGCACCACGTCCCCAAATAAAAGTTGCGTAGCCACTGGCGTCTGGCCAAGAGGGACACTGAAGGAGAAAAAGGAAAAGGGGGAGGAAGAAGGGAAGGAAGAGGAGGAGGAGGAGTAGGAGGAAGGGGAGGAGGAGGAGCGGAGGAGGAGGAGGAAGAAGAGGAATAAGATGAAAAGGATGAGGAAGAAGAGGAGAAATATGAGTAGAAGGAGGAAGAAGAAGAAGAGGAGGAGGAGGAAGAAGAAGAAGAGGAGGAGGAGGAAGAAGAAAAAGAGGAGGAGGAGGAGGAGAAAGAGAGGACCTGAGGAAGGAAGAGGGATCGTCATTTCAGGTTCTCATGGGCATGACCTTGGACATCAACTAGACCCTGGATCTATTTAGGACCTGGGAAAGTCATAAAATTACATTAGATAACGGTACTTTAGATCCCTTATGTGCCATTGAAGGCCCGGATGGTTTAAGGAGTCGGTACTCAACTGACTAAAATCGCTTGGCGACAATCAGAGTATAAGATATAAAGGAAGTCAATTGGGTGGTGAGGTGCCTTGGTTGAGTTGCATCATCGCCATTATGAACTGAACGAAACTTCTCCCGTTATCCAGAACTCTGCTTCGTTTCTGGATTGAATTGTTTATGGAACGAGAAAGGTGAAGGGGGGAGAGGGGAAGAGGAGGAGGAGGAGGAAGAAGAGGAGGAGGGGGTTGGCGGAAAGCCATCTATCGGGCAGGAATGCTGGAAGAGGCAAATTGTCTTGGCGCGAGGTCGGCGTGTCCTCTCTCGGGCAATATTGTTTCATTTTCGACGTTTCTATTGAGTTCGAGGGATGGGAGTTCGAGGAATAGGAAGTGGGAGGAGGAGGAGGAGAAGGAGGAGGAGAAAGAGGAGGGGAAAGAGGAGGAGGAAGGAGAAGCGCAGGAGGAGGAAAAGTAGGAGGAACATGTGGAAGTGGACATGGAGGAAGTGGAAAGAGATGGTGGTGGTGTAGAATGTGGCGGAGGAATATGAGGTACAGGTAGAAATGGACTTGGATATGGAGGAGGAGGGGGAATTAAATGTGGAGGAGGAGGAAGATGAAGAGAAGAATATGATGGTGGTGGTGGAAGAGGAAGAGAAGGAGGAGAAGAAGGAGGAGGAGGAGGAGGAGGAGAAAGAGGAGGAGAAGAAACTAGGGAGTGACTGTCTTTGTTCGCTTTTCGAGCGCCGCGCTGATAAAGTATTCAATTCGTTGGAAATTGAATGATCTTTTCCATTGCTTTGTTTTCGGAATTGAAAATATAAATGAACTAAAATTATATACGCGTTTATCTGTGAGTATTTTTATTAACACAAGAATGTGCACCCATGTGCATATATATACCCTATGTATACCCACACACATATACACACACAAACAAACAAGCAAACAAACAATTCCGGAATGGCACTACGAGGAACAAAAAAAAAATAGTGGCGCTCCGGTTTATGTATGTGTGTGTATGTGCGTATAAATGTGTGTGTGTGTGTGCGTGCGTGCGTGTAAATGTGTGTGTGTGTGTGCGTGCGTGCGTGTAAATGTGTGTGTATGTGTGTGTGTGTGTGTGTGTGTGTGTATGTGTGTGTATGTGTGTGTGTGTGTATGTGTGTGTGTGTGTGTGTGTGTGTGTGTGTGTGTGTGTGTGTGTGTGTGTGTGTGTGTGTGTGTGTGTGTGTGTGTGTGTGTGTGTGTGTGTGTGTGTGTGTGTGTGCTTATGTGTGTGTGTCTACATGTGTGTATGTCTATCAGCTTAAGTATACATTGTATCACGATGAACAGAGGCAAGTTTAGCATAAGTAAACCCCCTACTAGGCTAGGAATTAATTGATTCACGGTCTATGTTTTGTCCTGCTCCGTCGGAGTTTCACCTCTTCAACACGGTAACGCCACTGAACCGATTCTATTCTGGCTACCGCCAGCGACTTTATTCAGCAAAGGGAGCGTTACCGTATTTGAGAGGTTATTGGCTATCGTTCTTGAAGAAGACGAGAGCGCATAAGGAGCTTGAGGACCGCTGAGTGTCTTTGGCTCCTGGCACTGTGCCGCGTTGGTCTTTGACATCGCCTCATGAGGTAAAAGACTCCAGTTCGATCACCGTAGTCATTAACTTGGCTGTCGGAGTCCGGAGGGCAAAGGTAGCGGTTTTAACCACGGACAAGCTTCTCCAGGCGTGAAATCTCACTTTATTTATGAATTAGAAAATACATTTTGTAGTGTAGATTAAATATGAAAAGTGAAAAAAGTAGACCCGCTTTTGGTGAAGGACAAGAAAGACTTCGGACTGTAGTGGAGCTATACAATGATGAAAATAAGTAAGAAAAAAATTAGTAATAATGATAAAATGAGGGTCGGAAGCCCTACCCAGAGAAAGACCATGCTCATAAACGTGACCCCACAAGCGTTGCGCAAAGTATGAACCCCTAATTAACAGGAACATTAGTAGGAGTAACTCGAGAGCCCTAAAGCGATAAAATCCTTCGATCTGCTGCATGGAAAAAATTCCAGGGAAATGTAGCTTTTGTCGAAGTGTGTGAAAAGTGGCAGCTGAGACAAAAGCGACTTGGAACACGGCATGGAAAACAAAGCTACCCCCTCACCCCTCGCACCCCCCCACTCCTCACCACTCACCCCCGTACCCTAAGTCACCCCCATACCCCCCCGCCACCCACTTCCCTTCGCTCGCAACCTACGGCCGTAATACAAAAGCTGAGGGGTGAGATTTTCTTTTCTCTGACGAAGGGGGAATTGGGGTTGATTTTTTTTTTCTTTTTTTTTTAAGAAAGACGCAACATTTGTTTTGGTCTGTTGGTTTTTTAATGTTCATGAAATCTTGCTGCCGAGTACCTACAGTAATATGTCCATTTTTTCATATTTTCGAAAACATCTGAAAAGTTAACTACAGGAACCATTCTGTAAAGTGATTCGATATTCAAAGCTTTCAACTGAGCAAGATTTTGTTTTTGTTTTTTTAATCTTCGTTTCAATGCTTCTGCCGTAGTGGGAGAGATGCACGAGGCCTCAGAGAAAAAAGAAGGGTTTTCTAGTCTTCACTGTCATTTGTGAAACACTTTTGCGAAGAAGCAGGAAGCGCATGAAAGCGAGTTCGTGGAAGTGACTTCGTGGAATCCCGTGAAGAGTGGTTCCTTCCTCCTGAAGGTGAGATGAGACAAGAGCGTTGAAGGCGATGACGTACACACAGACTCAGACATACAGACATAGACGTAGACATACAGGCATAGACACACAGATATTGACACACAAGCACAGACACACATAAACAGAGGCACAGACACACAGATACAGGCACATAGACACAAGTACATAGACATAAACACACAGACAAAGACATAGACACACAGACATAGACAAACAGGCATGTA
>NC_134790.1:38318836-38323836 GCF_046742065.1 Oratosquilla oratoria | reverse complement strand
TTCATCCCAATTCATAAAGGTATCTGCTCTTCCCTAAAGCAACCAATAGTTAAATGGGGCCTCAAAACCGACTCATTCTGCGAGTGCGGAGAAACTGAACAGAACATTGACCATGTCCTAAGCTCGTGCCCACTTTCAACCAATTTAGACTACATTGACCTGGTCAAAATTAACCAAAGAACACTTGAATGGCTGTCTGTCTGGCATGATAAGCTATGATGATGACATGGTTATTAAATCTGTTCCATGCATTAACCACTCTATTGGTAGACCAGTTCTTGCCTGTTTCCTTCTTAAGCCTATTTGTTCCCAGTTTAAGCCCATTTCTAAGATTCCTACCCTGCAGTCTTAATATGATGACCTTGCCTGTATCACCATTGTTAAAGTCCTTGACCCATTTATATACCTTTATTAAATCACCACATAGTCTACGTCTTTCTAGAGATTTTAAGTTAAAGTGGTGGTGGTGTTGGTGCTGGAGTGGTGGTGGTATTGTGGTGGTAGTACAGTGGTGGAGGTGGTATTGTGGAGGTGGGGGGTGCTCTATGTGGTAGTGGTGCAGGAATTGTGGTACTGGTGTACTGGTATTGGTGATAGTGATGGCCCACCCTCAGCTTGAATAAGTAAAATATCTATCACTAAAAAAAAAAGATATATATATATGGCAGAGATCTTTTGTACCTCCACATTGAATTTGTGATATTTTATCTTTGCTGTCGCCAGACGATTCTATTCAAAGGTCAGTCATCTTCAGTGGTCATAGGGTCTGAATTTCTTTAATGACTGAAATTAATTCGATTCTTTGACGACTTCATGAAGTTTCACTGAAGCGAGGAAAGATGTCCAATGGTCGAAAGGATCAGTTCAGTAACGTATTAAAATCTATTAATGTATTGAAATTTATTAATGTATTAATCTTCACTTTTGTGTACTTCGACATAAAAGAGGATAAAACTCGCTTCAGAATCTTGCTGGAACGCCAGAGGGATTAAATCTAATCTGGGATTAAATTTAATCTTGCATTAATCAGTATAAAGTTGCCATATTATCGGGGAAAATAACAGTGCGACCGAACTTTACTATATACGCATAAGTTATGAATATTTCTGCAAATACGCATAAGTACATATGCACGCGAAGAAACACTCAGGCACACGGATTGGTATATATATATATATATATATATATATATATATATATATATATACATATATATATATATATATATATATATATATATATATATACATGAGCTGTGAGTTCATGTACACCCGCACACACATATAAACACGCAAACAAACAAACACACACACACACACACACACACACACACACACACACACACACACACACACACACACACACATACACACACACAAACACACACATATGTATACATATATATATATATATATATATATATATATATAAGCGCACACACACAAACATTAACAGAACAGTTCTGAAATAACTTTGGTTTCTATTTTTTCAAAAGAAAATGGCGCAACAGTGCGAACTGCCTCTGAGCACTTTCGATCTTTTGGCCTGACCTGTTCATTACCGGTTGCCACGTACATCCCAACCCGGAAAAGTTCAATTGAACGGCAGGGGGTGGGTGTGTAGGGGTGATGTGGGTGGAACGGAACAGAGGCTCTCAATCACGGGAAGTCGTTGAGGATCTCTTTCAACGCGAGACGGAACGCTTAGCGTGTGCAAAAAGCCTCCCATGGTTTCCATGTCGCCAGTCTTCGTGTGACCTGACCCTCGGAGGCGCCCGTGGCCAAGACAATGGTACTCCATTCCATGGTCACACTGGAGGGTCAGGAAGACCCACAAACCGGATTCTAGTGGGAGTGAGTGGATATTTAGTGTAATTCATTATCGAAAGGGTTTGGAAGAGACTAAAGAAAAACAGCAGTTCATAAGTGTCGGGTGCGCGACTGAAGACAGGTTGAGGGCCTTTGGTCTCTTTGTGAGGACCACGGAACGGGGCGGGGACATCGTGATGGTCGGTCGTTTGTGGCACCCATTAACGTGAGCTGTTGACATCCATTGCTGAGTGCCAACACTGCACAGCGCCGCAGCTGTTTCAGGCTATTGGGCATGTTTGCTTGTGTTTACATGCATGTGAGTGATTTTTGTTTATTTATGTATTTACCTGTGTATTTCTGTGTGCCTTTGTCGACTTCCACGTCTTTCGTTTATAACTATATTTATCTTTGCATATACTTGTTTGTTTTTCAATCGTTTATTTGTATTTTCGTATATAAACTTTTGTCTACTTGTTAGCCAGTGTATCTCTATATATAGTTTTTAGTTTATTTGTTTGTGCAGATGCATATTTAGTCATCGACATGTTATGATTTCTATACCTTTATTCTGTAGATACCTAATATATGTTATACATATAGCATATGTATATATATATAGGTATATATGTATATGTATATATATATATAATCTACATATATATATATATATGTGTATATATACATATATAATATATATATATATATATATATATATATATACATGTGTATATATATAATATATATATATATATATCTATAAATGTGTATATATATATATATGTATATATATATATATATATATATATATATATATATATATATTCAACTATATTAACTTTTCACTTTTAATTCCATGCCATCACGATCGAAACTGACAATGAGCTCGACGGAGACGTATGCGGAAACTGATACGCAGTGAAGCCAATTACATTCAAACTGAATTGGGGACCATTCAATGTGTGTGTATATATATATATATATATATATATATATATATATATATATATACATATATATATATTATATATATATGTATTATATATATATATAATATATTATATATATATAATATATGTATTATATATATATATATATATATATATATATATATATATATATATATATATATATACATTATACATATTTGGAACAAATGATCCATGTTCAGTCAATTTCCTTTTTATTTTATTTAGTTCACGAAGAACACATCCCTCGCTGGGTGTTTTTACAAGATAATAGAAGCAGTATTGTCGGGGTTATATAATAATGTATTGGACGAAAAGCTAGAGCAAAATGGTTCATACATATAGGGAACATAAACCAAGTATTTGTTCAACGAACGATGAAAAAATATATTGCCAATTACGTTCAAACTGAATTGGATAGTTAAGCGATAAGCCCTTACGGTAGTTAACTCATTCAATACGGCAGGGTACTCGTAGATTTTTATACCACCAATTATCAGCTGGTTTTGATATTGTGAAGGGGTTTATTTGTAGACACACTGCCCTCTCCATCAATCAAGATGATTTTGTGTAGTTTACAGCTTTGATTGTCATTTGATAGAATTGATAAATGAATAGACAAAAAAAGGAAAAATAATCCACGTGCGTTGTTACTGTATTGATGGCATTAATTTATACAATCGGGCGATATAGGGATGTGTACAGTACCGTACATTTGCGCGTACGGTCCTGGGATTGTTTCAGTACGCGCAACACTATCAATGAGCTCGAGTCCCTCTCGGTGCTTTTCCGCGTGATTACATACATTTATTCATGTGTGAAGCAGCCTCTCGGTGTACATTCTCACGTGCGAAAACAAACGTTTCCAGCTCGAACGTTGCAGCAAGCGGAATTTCATGTATAGCAAACAGTAATCACACGTGATTTCTTCCCCCCAGACAATAGTCGCATGGTTACGATCACGTGTGTGTGTAGGTATGTGTGTGTACGCACATGCACACACACATACACACATGCGCGTGCCGCGCACGCACGCACGCACTCACTATCACACAATTTCTCTCCTCCCCCTCACTCTCTCTCTACAATACATATATATATATATATATATATATATATATATATATATATATATATACATGTATATATATATATATATATACATATGTATATATACATACATATATATATATACATATATATATATATATATATTAGTAGTATATATATCAGTAGTATATACGGGCATACTTACATACTCCATTGAAAGTGATGGCTAATTGTGCATTTATTAATTTTGTAAATGTATTTTACATATGTCTTACTACGGACTTATGTTCCTTTGAAAGGAGGTTTATGACTTCACTGTACGTGGTCATGTTTGTTATATCGCTATAAGGTCATCTGCATGTATATGCAAGCAGTTGACCTTAGGGCTCTCCTGATCATGAGACAAATAGCCACAAATACAAGCATGAGACATAACACCACAAATAAAAGCCGAGACAAAAATACCACCGTCCCAATCACAGGACATTTTTTCACAACAAAAGTCAGAGGCTTCCCCTAGCACGACATTTCATCACTGCCTGAGTGCAACCTCTTCCAGGTGACCGGTGACCTCCCCAATGAAGAACAAGTACAGAAATTTAAGTATATATAGTACATACATACATACATACATACGCACATATACCAAAGGCTTTTTCCCCCTTACACGGGGGGAGGGGGTACCCAAAAAGAAAAAGGCATAGAAACCACTCCCACCCATTCCATCACCTACATACTCCCCTCCCCTCCACCCTCCTCCCTCCCTCTCATCTTGGCACCTCCTGGAAGACGGGTCATCCATGCACCGTGTCCACTGCCCTGGGTCACAAGCAGTGGATGCAGTATATATAGTAAAATAATTAAACATAACACTGGAATAATTCTTATCCTGACCAGATAGAATATTCCTAAGAGCAACTGAAGAAGGGTCTTGAACCCATAATCGCGATTAGGCAAATATTACCACCTACAGTGAAATCATAAACATCCTTTCAATGGAATATAAGTCCATAGCAAGACATGGAAAATACATTTAGAAAATAATAAGCGCACAATTAGCCATCACTTTCAATGAAGTACATATATATATATATATATATATATATATATATATATATATATATATATATATTATATATATATATACATATATTATATATATATATATATATAA
>NC_134790.1:38296336-38301336 GCF_046742065.1 Oratosquilla oratoria | reverse complement strand
GGGGAGGGGGGTAGGTCCACGTCCCTACGCCAGGGAATAAGCTCCATTAGGTGGAGTGGTAATTATCTTTTTAGCTCAATGTTTTCCTCTTCTTTATCTATTTACCTCTTTCTCGACAATTTGCCCCTTTTTCTGTATCATTTGTCTCCTCCTATGCCACTCCATTACTACATTTGTGTCTCTTGCTCCATTACCCTCCTCTTCTTTTTCTTTTCTATAATCGGTCGCATCATCCCTCTGCTCTTGTACTTGAATGGGACTTTTTTTTTTCCAAATGTGATGCAGGAATTTATGATTTATTTCTCGTACATTTCCTGTAACTCAAATATTTAATCTCCCATTCTTTTTCTCTTCTTTCTTGTTCTCTGTACTGTAGGAACGATTCACACGTTCAGTATTTCTATATCTATTCTAGTCTCCTTCCATGTCCCCAGCTCCTCCTTCGCTTTTCTATGTCTCTTACTCTGTCCTCCACCTCGTTTCTTCCACCATAATCTCTTTTTCTCTTTTTCCTATGCTGTTTCTTGGCCATATAGAATTCTTCGTTGTTATTATTGTTGTTACTCTTCTTCTTCTTCTTCTTCTTCTTCTTCTTCTTCTTCTTCTTCTTCTTCTTCTTCTTCTTCTTCTTCTTCTTCTTCTTCTTCTTCTTCTTCTTCTTCTTTTTCTTCTTCTTGTCTAATTGTCCGTCCTGCCGCTTACCACCGCCACTGCACTTGATGATGATGAAATGTCTTACTTGTTATACTCAACTCCTCCTTTTTTTTTTTTTTTTTTGAGGGTAGTGAGGCTCCTCTTCTTTCTCCCTCCCTCCCTCCCTCCCTCCCTCCCTCCCTCCCTTCCCCCCTTCCCCCCTTCCCCTCGTCCGAAAATCTCCGCTGTCTGTCCCCTCACCCTCTTTTACAGCCGGCCATCTTCTTTGTCGATTAGATTTTCCCTATTCCTAACTATTGTTTTACACTTTTACTTCTCCCCTCTTCCCCTCCTCTCTTTCCCTCTTTGCCTATCTCCCCTTTAGCGGGACCCTACCTTCCCTTACATTCCCTTCATCGCCTGATGGTTTATTCTTGGTTTGTTTTCGTATTCCTTTTTTTTTTTCCTTTATTCTTTCCCCTCTTTCACCTGCTTATATCCCCTCATTTAAGGGGAAACTCCCCTTCCCCTTCTTTAGTAGTCCTTACTCTCTTCCACTTTCCCCCTATTACCATCCACTCCCCTTAACTCTTACTACTTACTCCCCCCCACTCTTCTTCCATTTCTTCTTCTTTCCTCTTTCTCTTCTTCCTCCTCCTCTCTCTCCCCACTTCCCCTTCACCCTCCCTATCTCTTTCCTGTGCTTTCCTTTTATCCATCTTCCTTTTCCTCTTTCCTTTCCCCATCACCTCTCTTCCTTACCCTCCCATTACTCTTCTTCTCCCACCTTGTTCTCCCCCTCCACACAACCATTCCCCTCTTTCGCATCCCGGTCTCCCCTCATAGGCTTTTAAGCCGAAACACAAACCATTCCCTCTTCCCTTCTTCCCTTCTTTCCTCTTCCCCTTTTCCTCTCTTCCCCTCTTCACCTCTTACCCTTTCCCCTCTTCTCCTCTCTCCATTTCCTCCCTTTCCCCATCTCCTCTCTTCCACTCTCCCCCTCTTTTCTTCTTCCCTTCTTCCCCTCTTCCCTTCTCCTCTTCCCCTCTTCCCCTCTTCCCCTCTTTACCTCATACCCTCTCCCCTCTTCTCCTCTCCATTTTCTCCCGTTCCTCTTCTCCCATCTTCCCCTCTCCCCCTCTTCTCTTCTTCCCTTCTTCCCTTCTTTCCTTCTTCCCTTCTTCTCCTCTTCCCTTCTTCACCTCTTACCCTCTCCCCTCTCCCCCTCTTCCCTTCTCCTCTCTTTTCCTCTCCCCCTCTTCCTTCACCTCTTCCTCTCTCCTCCTCTCTCCTCCTCTCTCCCTCTCCCCTCCTCCTCTTCGCTTCTTCCACTCTTCCCCTCTTCCCTCTCCCTTTTCACCCTTTAATATCTTCCCCTCTTCCCTTCCTTCCAATTCTTCCCTCCTACCTCTTCTCCCCCTCCTTCCCCTCCTTCTAATTCTTCCCTCATTCCCCTTCTCCCCTCCTTCTCCCTTCCATCCTACCCCTTCGCCCCCTCCTTCTCCCTTCTCCCTTCCCTCCTACCCCTTCTCCCCTCTTTCCATCCTACCCCTTCTCCCCTCCTTCCCCCTTCTCCTTCCCTCCTACCCCTTCTCCCCTCCTTCTCCCTTCCCTCCTACCCCTTCTCCCCATCCTTCCATCCTACCCCTTCTCCCCTTCCTTCCCCCTTCTCCTTCCCTCCTACCCCTTCTCCCCCTCCTTCCCCCTTCTCCCTTCCCTCCTCCCCTCTTTCTCTTCTTCCCCTCACTCCTATCACACCCACCCGTTTCCATCTCGCCGCGCCGTATGTCCTCCCACAACCCTCTTCCCCTCTGTTCACCCATTCAGTTCCCCTCAATGAAATCTCTTCCCCTCTCTGGCTGGGTGTATCCTTCCTCACATCCTTTGCCTTTTTCCTACACTTCCCTCACTGGACCCCTCTTCTTCTTCAGCTTCGTCTTCTTTTCCTAAATATTTCCTTAACACCATTTATTTATTTATTTATTTATTTATTTATTCATTTATATGTTTATCTTTTATTCATTTCTTTATCTATTATTCATGTATTCATATTTCCTCAACCCCATTTATTTATTTATTTATTTATTTATTTATTTATTCATTCATATGTTTATTTTTTTATTCGTTTCTTTATCTATTATTCATTTATTTATATATTTGTTAGTTTATTCATTTATTTATTTATTTATTTGTTTATCCATTTATTCATTAATTATTCACTTTTGTATTCTTTATCGATTCCTCTTCACTTCCTGATTTTATTCTCCTTCTGCTCTTCATCCTCCTCCAGCTTCACTTCCCTCCTCTCTACTCCCCCCATCGCCCCTCCTCCCTTCTCCTTCACTCTTCCCTTCTTTCTTCTGTCCTTTCTGTCTCTCTTCTCGCCTTTATTCCAGCCCCTGTTTTTCCTCGTCCTACTCTTTTACCTTCTACTTGTTTCACTTGTCTCTTCTTCCTTTTCTTCCTTTTCTTCCCCGTACACCACTTTCTTCACCTTTCATTTTCATCTCTTTCTTCACATCCTTTCTCTCTCTCTCTCTCTCTCTCTCTCTATATATATATATATATATATATATATATATTTCTATTTTCTCTCTCTTTTCTCTCCCTCTTTCTCTTTCACTCTCTCTTTCTCTTTCATTCTCTCTCTCTCTCTCTCTCTCATTCTCTCTCTCTCTCTCTCCCTCTCTTCCTCTCTCTCCCCCTCTCTTCTCTCTCTCTCTCTCTCTCTCTCTCTCTCTCTCTCTCTCTCTCTCTCTCTCTCTCTCTCTCTCTCTCTCTCTCTCTCTCTCTTTCACTTCCTCTCTCTCTCTCCCCTTTCCTCTCACCTTCCCCTCGCACTTCTTTCCGTGTCCCCGTGGTGTTCTCATTCCCGCCTTCCTGTACCCTTTTTATCAATATTTTTTCTTATCGCTCTTCTCACCCTCATTCCTCCGCTTCCCCTCTTTCCCCCTCGTTTCTCAGATTTCTCTTTCCCCTCAGACCCCTCATCATCATTATTTTTTTTTTCATTGTCCCCTTCACGACGTCCCCACCATTGTCCTCCTGTCCTCTCCTAGGGTAGTCACTATACAATTTTTAAGTACTCAGAACCTTTGGGAATTAGGTGACACCCCCTATGGACCAGAGTCATGTATCATTATTTTACTATGGAAGACTCATCTTCACTCAAAGGGGAATAAATATTAGTTTTAGTCATTACTCTTCCTCCTTTTATCGCTCTCTTCAATCTCTCTCTTTCTCCTTTACTCTCTCTATGACTCGCACCTCCCCCCCCCCGTCCTCTCTCAAAGAGATATTGTCCGGAAGGATAGAAGCGCTGGTTACCAACGAAAATATTTCAATTTGTTCTCGTCTCCTCTCTGTTTCCTTCTATTTTAGTCTTCCCATCTCCTCCAAATTTCCGAGCAAGTTTCCCCCACCTTTTCTGCCAACTTCCACTCACTTTCCAGCATTACTTTCCCCTCTCTATACTCTTCTGCCACCTCCTCTTTCCCTCTTCCCCTCTCCTTTCCCCTTATTTCCTTCTCCTTTCCCCTCTCCTCCTATCCCCCTCTCCTCTCCCCTATACCCCTGTCCTCATCTCCTCTCTCCCTATCCCCTAACCCTTCTCCCTTCCCCCTCTCCCTCCTCCTAATCTCTCATCTCCACTTCTCTCCCTCTTCCATTCTCCCTCTCTCCTCTTTTCTCCCTCCATTTTTCTACTCTTCTCCCCCCTCTCCTTCTCCCTCTCCTCCCCTCCCTCTCTCCCTCTCTCCTCTTTTCTCCCTCCATTTTTCTACACTTCTTCCCCCTCTCCTTCTCCCTCTCTTCCCCTCCCTCTCTCCCTCTCTCCCTCTCTCCTCTTTTCTCCCTCCATTTTTCTCCTCTTCTCCCCCTCTCTCTTTCACCCTCTCTTCCCCTCATCCTCTTCTTGTTTCCTTTTATATCTTCTCATATCACTTTCCCCTCTAAACCCTTTCACTCCTCCTACCTCTTCTCCCTTCCCCTCTGCCTTCCCCCTCTAATTCCAACACTCTTCTTCTCTCTTCTCCATTCTATGCCTCCATTTCTTTCGTGTTCTCCCTCTCCCCTTTCCTTTCTTCTCCTCCTCTTCCCTCCCCTTTTCCCTTTCCTTCCCCTTCCCTCCCCTTCCCACTTTCCTCCCCCTTCCCTCCTCTTTCTCCCTATTTCCCATCCTCGCCTATCAACTCCCTTCCTTATCCCATTCCTTGTCTCCTTTCAACTTCCCTCTTCCCCTCCATTCCCTCCTTCTCTTCATATGTTCTCTCATTTATCATTTTCAACCTAATCGCTCTTTCTTCCCACCCCACCCACCGATCCCTCTCTCTTCTTCACTCTCCCATTCTCCCCTCTCTCCTCTTCCC
>NC_134790.1:38288836-38293836 GCF_046742065.1 Oratosquilla oratoria | reverse complement strand
TATATTCATGTTACAATCATATACGATAGCTGAACATACATAAATACTCATTAAACAACGAGACAATTGTTAAAGAAAGGAATAATAAGGCGTTTGGATGTTGAAGAGAGAAAGAGAGAGAGAGGGAGAGAGAGACAGAGAGAGAGGGAGAGAGAGAGAGAGAGAGAGAGAGAGAGAGAGAGAGAGAGAGAGAGAGAAAGAAAGAAAGACATAGCACGACCACTCTCTAATAAAGAGAGTAGACCACCTGTGGTTGAGGACGAGGCGGCAGCTGGAGTTAATGATTTCGTCTTGCGGAGAACCTCCGTCTCGGCTTCAAGTGCCACCACGGCCTCCTCCTCCACTTCCTCGTCCTCCTCCTCCTCCTCCTCCTCCTCCTCCTCCTCCTCCTCCTCCTCCTCCTCCTCCTCCTCCTCCTCCTCCTCCTCCTCCTCCTCCTCCTCCTCCTCCTCCTCCTCCTCCTCCTCCTACTTATATTCCTTTTCCTATTCCTCCTCCTCCTTCTGCTCATATTCCTCTTCCTATTCCTCTTCCTCCTCTTCCTCCTCCTTTTCCTCATCTTCTTTCACCTCTTCCTCTTCTCCCTCCTCCTCCTTTTCCTCCTTTTCCTCCTGTTTCTCTTCCTCTTCCTTCTCATCACCTGACCCTCCATCTACCCCACCTTCGTTTCCTTTTATTTTCTTGCCCTCTTCAGCTGGAGGGTTCCATTCCCAGAAAAATAAAGTGAAAATGAATTAATACTTCCTTTACATAAAGTGTTGCTCTAGAACATCCAAGATTGATGATTGATTTTTTTCTTATTCTTTTATTCTATTTTATTTCATAACTACTTCTTGTCAGGCGCCTGTGTTTCCTTGTTTCTTCGGCAGTAGATGAACATTGCGCAAAACAAGTGAATGAATTGATGGGCGATGTCGTCAGCTTGACTCAATATTTTTTTTAAATAATTGGGTCAAGTAATGGTCAAGGCGACCGAAGATGAGAAATCTGTATTCATACTAAAGCCTAAAAAAAAAAAAAAAGAATAAGTAAATAAAATAAAATGAAAATTTAACTTTATCCCCTTATTATTCAAAGTTTGCGTTCGTGTGTGTGTGTGTGTGTGTGTGTGTGTGTGTGTGTGTGTGTGAGTGTGTGTGTGTGTGTGTGTGTGTGTGTGTGTGTGTGTGTGTGTGTGTGTGTGTGTGTGTGTGTGTGTGTGTGTGTGTGTGTGTGTGTGTGTGTGTGTGTGTGTGTGTGTGTGTGTGTGTGTGTGTGTGTGTGTGTGTGTGTGAATGAGTGAGTGAATGTGTGTGTGTAAGATCATGACAGACTGGAGAGAGAGCAAGAGAGGGTGAAAGGTGAAGATAAAGAGTCAGACTTCTGTTTACCAAGTCCATAAAATAGTACCCCTCTTGGAGGTTAGTTAATGAAATTGTTGATATGCACGCAAGGACAAGCATATGTGAGGAGGTATATTACGTTGGAAGTTACCTTGAACAATAGATAATAAGGAAGAGAGAGAGAGAAAGAGAGAGAGAGAGAGAGAGAGAGAGAGAGAGAGAGAGAGAGAGAGAGAGAGAGAGAGAGAGAGAGAGAGAGAGAGTCGGGTGGGACAAAAAAGTGTTTGAGAAAATGGGAGTTAGAAAGGCAGAAGAGTAGGGGAAGAGGATAGTTGCAGACATAGACAAAAACAGACACACAGATGGAAAACACACACACACACACACACACACACACACACACACACACACACACACACACACACACACACACACACACACACACACACACACACACATACACACAAACAGTTACACGGAGAGACACACACACACATATACAAACAGACACAGACAGACAGAAAGACAAATACAAAGACAAAGACAGAGAGACATCTAGACAGACAGAGAAAGCGATGGTGGGGGGAGGGCGGAGGGGGGGTATGGGGGGGGGGTCAATAAAGTCCAGGGCCGAAAGAATCCCGATTCCGGCCGTCATAAAAGGTCGAAAAGGCATTGTAAAAACACGACATTATCGCCCCTGTCTGCGGAGGTTTTCCCAGCGCGCTGGAAACCACAGTCACACCAGGAATGCGAGAGTGAGAGTTGGGAGTGAGAGGCGGGAGTGAGAGGAAAACGGAAATCGAAGAAAGATTTGGCATAAATGGAGTGGACCAGAAAATAAAAAAAAGTTGTGGAATGTCGGCATAGAGTAGTGCCAAAATGTTCTTCGGGCTTGGCACTTGGCTCTTCCATCGGAAACCCATAATAAGCCCTTTGGCACCGGCCGCTTCCTCTTGCTCCAGCACCGGCTGGGCCGCCCATCAGGTCGAGGGCCGGACGGGGAGAATTCTTCCTCCTCCTCCTCCTCCTCCTCCTCCTCCTCCTCCTCCTCGTCCTCCTCCTCCTCCTCCTCCTCCTCCTCCTCCTCTTCCTCCTCCTCTTGCTCCCTATCCTCCTCCTCCTCTTACTCCATCTCCCCCTTCTCCTCCGCCGCCTCCTTCACCTCCTCCTTCTTGTTCTTCTACTTCTTCTCCTCTTTCTCCTTCTCCTCCTCCATATCCTTCTCCATCATATTCTACTTCTTTTCAATCTTCATCTCCTTCTAATCCTCCTCCTTATCATCATCATCTTCCTCATCCTCCTACTCCTCCTCCACCTCCTCATCTTTCTTCTCCTCTTCCTTCTCCTCTCTCTCCACCTCCTCTTTCTCCTCATTTTCCTATTCTTCATCTTATTCTACTTCTTTTCCTTCTTCATCTCCTACTCCTCCTTTTCCATCTCCTGTTCCTCCTCCTTCTCCTTCTCTTTCTCCTCCTCCTCCTCCTCCTCATTTCCCTCTTCCTCCTTCTACTCCTCCTTCACCTCTTCATATTTCTTCTCCTCTTCCTTCTCCTCTTTCTCCTCCTCTTCCTCCTCATCTTTTTATGAATCTAGAACTTCGAGTGAGATTCGAACTTAATGTACGCAAGGCCAGATGTTCTGTTCATTCACTATAACGTATTATATGATTGTGTGATATGAAATATGTTATATTTTACTTTATTGTACCATGTTTATGCTATTGTTTTACGTATGTTTATAATATATATTACATATACTTTTTCTGTTTATCCCGTGATCATTTCATTGATATATGTTAACATATTATAAAAATGTATTAACACATTAATATTTAAATAGTATATTGTTACTATATTACCAGTATGTTATTGTATAGCTATATTGTTACAGTAATACGTTATCATATTTGTATGGTATTAACTAACTGTATTACAATACGATTTTACAGATTATCTTTGTATATGTGAGTGTGTATGTGTATGTTTGTGTGTGTGTGTGTGCGTGTATGTGCGTGTGTGTGTGTGTGTGTGTGTGTGTGTGTGTGTGTGTGTGTGTGTGTGTGTGTGTGTGTGCTTGTATGTATGTGTGTTTGTGTGTGTGTGTGTGTGTGTGTGTGTGTGTGTGTGTGCGTGTGCGTGAGTGTGTGTGTATGTGTGTATGTGTGTGTGTGTGTGTGTGTGTGTGTGTGTGTGTGTGTGTGTGTGTGTGTGTGTGTGTGTGTGTGTGTGTGTGTGTGTGTGTGTGTGTGTGTGTGTGTGTGTGTGTGTGTGTGTGTGTGTGTCTGTGTGTGTGTGTGCGTGCACGTGTATGTGCGTGTGCATGCACGTGTATGTGGGTGAGCGTGCGCGTGCACGTGCACGTGCAAGCGACACTCCCCCTCCTGGCGATTAGGCTGACCACACGTGGTTTTGGGGGGTTAGGGGGCGAGTTGGAAGGGCAGAGTGTAGGAGAGCGTGTGGAAGACTGAAGTGGATTGGAGTGGGCTGTGGACGATGTGGCCGAGTCTCCTTTCTTATTTAACTTGCAGCCTACCGCTCTCTGTCTTCCTGTCTCACTCTTCTTTTTCCAATGTATTATCCTTCCTGTCTCTCTTTTTTTTTTTTTTCGTTCTACGTTATTTTTTCGCATTTCTTATTTATAATTTTTTCTTATTATATATTTCTGTCTTTTTTCTCATATTTTATTTTTCTCTTTCTCTTGTTTTACTTTTTTTTGTGCTCTTTCTTTTGTATATCTATTTTATGTTTTTGTCGGTTCACGTCTGAATTTTTATCCCTGATTTTTTCTTTCCTTTTTTTTTTCTTTTTTTTTTAATGGCACTCTGTTTTTTTACATTTTGGTCTTATCCTTTCTTTGTCTTTTTCTTTCAGTTTTTTCTCTCTTGTATTTATTTATTCATTTACTTATCATTTTATCTATTTGTTTGTTCATTTATTTATTTATCTATTTATCTATGTATTCATTTCACTCGTTTATTTATTAATTCATTTATTATTTTTTCCTGGAGCCCTATCTAGGTTTTGGCAACGAGATTTCGGGATCTCGAGGCCTGACTTCGGGAAAACAAGTCTCTGTTTATCGGAAGACGAATCCATGCGCCGCTACGTCCTGACTATCCCGGGAACGCGCTGATTACAAAGGATTACAAAGGCAAAGCATGCCGACAGGAGACCTTTTGATCCATATCTAGGTCGGATGCAAAAAAAAAAAAAAAAAAAAAAAAAAAAAATAATATTAATAATAAATTAAAACTATAACAATGTAAATAACAATTAAAATACATAAATAAATGCATTGGTATAGTTGATATTCCCGAACAACCGGCCACGAGAGGAAATATTAAAGATATTATCGAGTGTTTCGGCTTTATACCACATCATCTCCACATGAGGAAGATGCATTCGTTGCACTACGAAATAATTTGACATTAAAGGAATAATTATAATAATAATGATAATAGTAATTATAGTAATGATGATGATAATAACATTAATGATGATGATGATGATGATGATGATGATGATGATGATGATGATGATGATGATGATGATGATGACGATGATGCTTGCGATTGCCTTAAGTTTTACAAGACCGAAAAGTCGCAGCCCTACATTAGCTGCATGGTCATTAGATTCCCCTTCAGATCCAATTTCTTATCTAACAAAAGTGGAATTC
>NC_134790.1:38276336-38281336 GCF_046742065.1 Oratosquilla oratoria | reverse complement strand
CCTCTTCCCCTTTTCCCTCTTCCACCCTTTCCCCCCTTCACCGCTACCCCCTTCACCGCTACCCCCTTCCCCCCTTCCCCCTTCATTCGTGCTTAATGAGCCCCTGAAGCCCTTATCAGGGAGTGACACCCTTTGGCTACGCAAAAGTCCCTGGCGTTAGGTAGATAGCGTCAATAAACTCTTGGCGCCAAACACGAGGAGGTTCCAACTCTCTATATGGAGTATTCATCCGCTGCAAGAGTTTTCAAGTATCTTTCTTGTATCGCTATTTTTGTAACTAATTTTTATTTTATTTCATTTTACTTTATTCTACTTTATGTTTATTTTTATTTTGTTTTATTTTACATTCATTTTTATTCTTATTTTATTCTATTTTATATTCATCCTAGTTTATTTCAAATTCATTCTTTGGTATCTATTGTTTTATTGTTTTTTTCTTTTCTTTTTTGTATATTTATTCTATTCTATTTTCTAATATTTCGTGTTTCGTTTAATTTGATAACATTCCACTTTATATTATTTTATTTCATTTTTTATTCTTTAATTTTGTATTCGTGTGTGTGTGTCTAACATTCCAACCTCAACCCTTGGTATGGTAAATTTTGCATTGATATAATCTATGAAGGTAATTATTTTTTTGCCCATACAAATACTTCTTCTAGAACGGTCATATCTCAGACGTCCCCCTTACTAGATAGGACTTAGGGTCCATCTAAAGAGGAATTTCAAGTTATCCTAATATCCAGTTTACCATCGGAATGATTAACGATTGGAATAGTGAGCGCTGAATTAATTTATGGATAGGAATGACATGTGGTAAAGGACATGGAACTGCCTAGTGTAGGCCTTATGGTCCCTTGCAGTCTCTTCCATTCTTATGTTCATATCTGCTGACCTTGAATTGTCACATTTTCCCCTCAGTTATTCTTTCCTGAGTGATGTGAAGTGGTAGCGTCATCGGATGCGTACTGGTCTCGCACCCACTTACGTGTGGAATCGAATCCCCAACTCCTCTCTAATTCCCTGCAGTGACTGTTTGTTCCCTGCCCCAACAGTCAGCACATAATATTCAGCGCCTCCTGGCGTATGCTCCTCCTGCCTGTGTTTGTACAAGCCTTTGACCACCTCTCGATACTTGAAGGAAAACGAGAACCAAAGAAACTGAAATTACGTTTTGGGCCGCACGAAGTTTTGATCTGTTTGAGTTTTCTTACTGTTGCTGTTGCTTTTTGTTGTTCGCTGTGTTGGCTGGAGATGTGATTTGTTGAACAATGAAAGCAGGAAGGTTTTGCTCAGAAACTTAGGTTGAGGAAGGAAAAAGCTGTGATGGATTTTTTTGTTCTGTTATCTCTCGAAGACCATTTCCTCTACCATTTATAATTGATAACTAAGCCATTTGTATTGTTTATCTTCTTTTACAGCATTTTACAGTCTCTCTTTCTCTCTCTCTCTCTCTCTCTCTCTCTCTCTCTCTCTCTCTCTCTCTCTCTCTCTCTCTCTCTCTCTCTCTTTCTTCCATTCAGTCACTCACACAAACACATATACACACACATTCACACTCTCTCACGCGCAGACACATTCTTTCACACACACACACACACACACACACACACACACACACACACACACACACACACACACACACACACACACACACACACACACACACACACACACACGCATACACACACGCACACACACATACACACACACACACACACACACACACACACACACACACACACACACACACACACACACACACACACACACACACGCCTGAACATATGTGTATGTATGGCTCTGTTTAATCAGAGAGGCTATTTCGAATTGTCATTCGTCCTTACGTCCCAAATTAATCATCATCAAAGTTTTCATAACCGCAGTATTAAACTATTAATCTAGGTCAGGAAGGTAAAACTCTATTTCCCCAGCTCACTGGTATTACACTCAGATGTGTACTAGTCTCGCAAATTCCTAGTCGCGGGTTCGAGTCCCTTACTTCTCTCCGACTCCCAGCAATGACTGTTACTTACCTGACCCCTAACAGTCCCTAAAACGCATAATAGGACAAAGGTGACGACTTTGGCCGTAGCTACTCAGCGCCTCTTGGCGTGTGCTCCTCAGCTTCTTTGTCCTTGTAGTTCACAGTGAAAAGCTCGGGTGCGCCTTTGTCGCAGCTGGATGCCACAGTGATCGATCTAATCGCATTAAGCTTGTTGCGAGGGATTACCAACTTGTATTACAACTTGTTATTCCCAGGGGTACATGGGTCGATCGAACAAAACGCGTGAGCTTCGTTCTATACGTCGTTGGATCTATGGTGTGATACCGTGTCATATTTTGTAACAGTTGTGTGTGACGTTGTTATATACATATGTATACATACAACCAAACAACCCTTTTCTCCCTTATAAAGGAGGTGGTCTAATCAAGATTTACATCCACCTTTTACCCATGTAACACCCATTTCTTGTGTTTGTCTTTTTCTTTTTCTTTATTTTAGCTCTTTCTGAGTTCCTGTTATTATATATGAGGCAAAAATTACATATTGGAAATGGAACATTTGAAATTGGGGCCACATCAACGATAAAAAGTGTTGGGAACAACTAAAAATAAGATGTTTGGTGTTGCTAGTTCTAGACAAGATGAAGTCTGTGCAGATCAACCCAAAATCCCGTGTTGTCATTAAGATAAGCAAAGTAAGCACGTCTAGGGTAAGCCATAAGGATTGAACTGACGTGCTAAATGGTGGTGTAAAAAAGAAATTGTACTCCTTTATTCTTTGACTTGTTTCTAGCAATAACTACACCCTTTGTACGGTGGTTCAATCAAGTCCTGTATATGTGGAGAATTTATTCAAAGGGATCTGAGACTTAATTTGTCCAATGTTTCAAACTGATTTACACAGAGTAATGAGCAATATATATTTAAGCAGCTGTATATAATGCTGAGAGCACTGCTACCTTATCTACTTTGCTTTTTGTATCCTTTCTCCATCGAATGGGGACCCTTCAGTAGAAAGGAAAATAGGAAATACTAAGTACAACTCGGTGGGAAATATGTTAACATAGTACACTGCTCCACGCAAGAAAGTTCTGATATTTGCGGTGATCTGAATGTGGGACTCGAACCTACGAGGGGCGCAGAACCCGCTATCGTTTTCTTAATCCTAAACTAACTTGTCAATCCGAGTTCGTGCTGATTGGTGACCTTCGTTTTGTCACTCTAGGAAATGAGACGTTCTGATCTGGCCTTGTTTGTGACTCTGGCTTCGACAGCCTCCTCCTCCTCCTCCTCCTCCTCCTCCTCCTCCTCCTCCTCCTCCTCCTCCTCCTCCTCCTCCTCGTCGCCGTCGTCATAACCATCATCATCATTATTATCATCATCATCATCATCATCATCATCATCATCATCATCATCATCATCATCATCATCATCATCATCATCATCATCATCATCATCATCACCACCACCACCACCACCACCACCACCACCACCATCACCATCACCATCACCATCACCATCACCATCACCATCACTATCACCATCATCATCATCATCATCATCATCATCATCATCATCATCATCATCATCATCATCATCATCATCATCATCATCAAATTGTCATAATTATCGTCATCGTTATCATCACTGTTATCATCATCGTCGTCGTCATCATCATCATCATCATCATCATCAATGGTCATTCTGTAACATCAGCGTTCCTAATGACCTCAGCGTTCCCAATGACGTCATTGTTCCTAGTGATGTCAATGTACCCCATTGACATAGTTGATCTCCATGACTTTGGGAAACTCTAGATAGGATCCAAAAGAGAAGCCCATATGGGACGTTGCAGCGGCAGCTGCTGTGGGCATAGGTTGGCTTTCGTCTTAAGCCTGGCTTTACCACGTGAAAGTTTAAGCCCGGATCATGTCAGGGTGATAGATGGAGGCGTGGAGGGTGGAAGGGTGGGGGAGTGGGGGGCAAGGGGGGAAGGAGGATCAAGTGGAGTAGGTGGGAGGACAAGAGGAGTAAGAGGGGTGTGTGGGCGGCTGGGGGGTAAGTGTGGGTGGGTAGGAGGAGGGAGGAAGGGGAGGTATGGGTGGGCAGAAGGGAGGAGGTGGGGGCGCGGGTAGTGTCTTAGGTCACGGTATAGACATGGAGAAAGGGAGAGATAGGGAGGAAGGGAGAGATAAGGAGAGATGGAGCGGGACTTCCAGGAGATGAAGACCACAAGACGAGAATGGTCTCTGGGTCCAAACTGGAGACTGATCGAGGTCAGACTCGAGGCCGATCGGCTTCTGACCAGGTCTGCTTTCCTTCCTTCCTTCCTTCTTCGCCCTCCGGAGGCCCTTGCCGGACAAATATTTGTCCTTCCGGACCCGAGGTAACAACCCTGGAACTCCGATTTGTTTGTTTGTTTGTGGGCCGGAGGGTGTCGAGATTGTGTGAGGCTTGGTGTGCGACAGAAGCAACGGCACAGGTGGACGGTCAGACATCCGGACGGACAGGCGAATGGACAGGCAGGGAGGGAGGGAGCTAATGGAAAAAAAAGAGGTCATCATCACTATCATTGTTGTCATCACCATCACTTTCTTTATCGTCATCGTCATCGTCATCGTCATCATCACCTTTGACTCCATCATCATCATCATCATCATCATCATCATCATCATCATCATCATCATCATCATCATCATCATCATCATCATCATCATCATCATCATCATCATCATCATCATCATCATCATCATCATCATATCATTGTAATCATTGTCATCATCATCTCCACCACCATCATCATCATCATCATCACCACCACCACCACCATCATCATCATCATCATCATCATCATCATCATCATCATCATCATCATCATCATCATCATCATCATCATCATCATCATCATCATCATCATCATCATCATCATCATCATCATCATCATCATCATCATCATCATCACCATCACTATCATCACTCTCATCATCATCATC
>NC_134790.1:38268836-38271336 GCF_046742065.1 Oratosquilla oratoria | reverse complement strand
AAGTGACGTCGATGATGATGATGACGTCAATAGATATCATGACGATGATAAAGCCAGATAGAGTAATTACGAGATGGTTTTTCATGGTGTCAGATGACATGGGAGGCGATGCCAACAATGACTTTGGTGACGTCAGCATTTGCATTGACATCGTTATGAAGACGTTGGCACTGATGTTAACGTAAACGTTGAATGACGTCACCAACATCCTTAACCACCACGAAGAAATCGTCAGTGATGACAACGAAGCAACGATGGTGTTGGTTCCCATGGCAACATTAAAAGCAAGGACTCCACCGACTGACAACAATAAATATGACAACGTTGATAACGATAAGACTGTTACGACAATAACAATAAAGACAACTAAAACTGCCAACAATATCAATAGTAACGAGGCTAATGACACTAACAACAGCAACTGACAACAACACCTACAATGACAACATTGCCAACAGTAATAATGACTTAATCTTGCTTGCGTGATGATGACGATGACGTTGCCAGCAATGTCGATGACCGTATTCCCTCACTCACTCTTTCTCACTCATTATTTCACTCACTCCCTCACTCCCTTCCTCCGTTCCTTCCTCAATAACTCCTCCCTCACTCCCTCACTCCCTCACTCCTTCACTCTCTCCACCGCTTAAACTCGTTCTACCTGCTACTCCCCATGCTTCAGCTCCTGCTGCTGGTTAAGCCCCTGCTACCAACTGCTCCCGTTGTATATTGTGTTCCTGAATAAACTGCTGCTCAGTTCTGTGCCACTGCTGAAGCGGCAAAAGCAACTTTGAGTGCTGAAAGTTCTTCTCTCAGCATAAAGGATATACTATAAGCAGAGCATAAAGGATATACTATAAGCAGAGAATTCTTTAAAAATACCCAGGTAACAAACTAACCGTGATTTCCTTGCCCTGTTGATGGATTCCATCAATGCACCAAGTTAAGCTTATGTCATTGTAGGTGTCCGCAGCTGAAAAGCGTGTTCCCATGGAGAACGTAATTATATTAGGGTATGTGATGAACTCTTGTACTTAAGCTATGAAGTGTATCTCAGGTACATATGAATATGTATATTATAGACTCGTATTGCACAGGTCGAGAACCACACGGATGGGGTGTGCCGTTTAGAATAACCGCGTACTTTCATTGTATGTGGCGAAGAGTACTTGTGTTATGGATGATATGACGCCATCCGCTGAGTCGTGTCCTATTATGATCATCTTAGTCATGCAATTCAGCAACATCTCCGTGATAGAGGCTTTACTACCTCCTCACTCAATAGATCATATGCTGGGCCCGTGTTGTGCTACACTCTCACTGCAGAGCGTTACTATACGTACGCAGGGGGTAGGCAACACAGGTATATACGTGACTAAAATAGGGAGATCAAAACAGAGGATGAAATAAAGATTTAGTTCGCTCTATGGTGACATATAGGCCAAAAGCTCTCCTGTTTGCATGCTTAATTATTGTGACGTAACAGTCTCGAAGTAACAAGTAACATGTCGACCTCGTCACCTGCGTACAGCCGTATCTGGTCGACGTCACATGATACTATCTAGCTCAGCATTACCCTTCGTCCTGCTTCAATTAAGACACTTGAACCCAACAGCTTAAGGCAAAGGAATCACATTATGCCGGATGTTCTGTGTGTGTTTGTATACTTGCAACTACTAGATTCGTTGATAAGTACTACACTGGGCGGCATCTTTTGCGAAGAGGTAGTATGTTTCTGTTTTACATTTACGATGGACGTAAGAGACTCAATGTCGTAATCCCGCAGTTCCCTGTAGTACTTATGAGTGAAGGTGAAGGTGCACATTGTGTGCGTGCGTGTGTGTGTGTGTGTGTGTGTGTATGTGTGTGTGTGTGTGTGTGTGTGTGTGTGTGTGTGTGTGTGTGTGTGTGTGTGTGTGTGTGTGTGTGTGTGTGTGTGTGTGTGTGTGTGTGTGTGTGTGTGTGTGTGTGTGTGTGTGTGTGTGTGTGTGTGTGTGTGTGTACGCGCGCGCACGCAACGACGTGAGTGTTTATCCACGCGTTTATTTACGAGTTCGTTCCTTTTATATGCTTGTGTATTATACAACCGTGTAAAGAGAGGAGATGCTGATCTATGCACGTGTCTCTATGCCCTTGTTTGTGTATCTGTATTTGTGTTTGGATTTATATCCTTCCATCTTCACTTTCTCCAACATATTCCATCCTCACTCCTTCCCAGGACGGGCCAAGCGGGCAACCCACATCACGTAAACGATCTTTGCCTCTGACCCCTTTCACAGGATCAGGCAGCCCTCCATCCATCTTATTCCTGGCCAAAGCCTCGGCGTCAGGTTCATTTCCCTAATTACAAGCAACTAGGCCGTTCCCGCCTCGCTCCGCCGAGGCTAATACACACCTCACACTAATTACGCCTCCGGCAAACAGCTCCGGGCAACAACAGCAACCAACCCCCAAGAACCCTCAATCCCTCGGCACCGAAGGGGAAGATGAAGAAGGGGAG
>NC_134790.1:38246336-38263836 GCF_046742065.1 Oratosquilla oratoria | reverse complement strand
ACCACCAACAAAAACAATGTTGGAAACGTTGTTGTTTATCTTGTGCGAAGGCTGTTGTCATTGCTGGCAGGTCGGGCCGGCGGGACACGAAAAAAATAAAAATAGAATTAAAAAAATAGATAAAATAAATAAAGAAAAAAATAAATCATGACGTTTTGCATGTCCTTTTCTATCCGGACAATACCAAGAGCTTCTGGGTACGGAAGTTGCCAGAAACGTTTCCCAAGATACCGTCCGACGTAACATTACAGAGAAAACGTTTTGAGTCCTGTTTGTGTCTGGTTTTCGGCTCCCCGTTAGGTTGGACAAGAGAGCCCCGGGGATGGGGAGGAACTTCATTCAATTGTCCCCCTCGAGGGACGTCCACTGGAGGACGACTCGAACTAGCACCGATGCCATAAAGGTCCGGATGTCCTCTTGTTGTCCTGTCCCCGTGGGAGAGACAGAATGCACACATCTTGGACATGAGGGAGATCTTCTTCTTTTTGGGTGCCTCAAAGTCTGTAAATATTCCAATTGAAGGGACGGGGTGGGGTGGGTAGGGGGGGCTTCCTAGTGTGAATGAATTCGTAATGTATTCGCTAACCTGAAGTATCTATAAGTTTATTCCCTAATTTAGATAAACTGCGCCATTTTCACTCGACATTTTCCACAAGGAGCTAAAGCCTCGCTGACACGAGACTAGTTTAGTAGCGGCTAGTGCTAGTGACTTGTAAACCACCCCTCTATTTGCCCAATGTCAACAGAAAGTTAGTAAACTTGTCCCCAAACTAATCTAGTGTCAATGCTTACTTGCCTGGTAAGTTAACTTTCGGTTAGCACTAGCGGCTACTAAACTAGCTCCGTTTCAACGAGGCTCAAGATGAGAGGGGATTTTTTCATTGGTAGTGAAAAAACTCAGTGAAATATAGATATTATTAGTCAGAAGGAGTTGATCGAATACCTGAACCGAATAAAATTATACACAGATAGCGAGAAAGAAAAATTATACATATTTGGAGTCAGAAAGATTTAATTGAATATTTACATATATTTTCCGTGTGCCCAGGCAAGCTCTCGACTCAAAGAAGTGGAGCTTCTTTGAGTCTTTCAAAATTTCACGAAGATTAATCTCATCATCCTTGATACCTTGGCCTGAAGGCGAGAACATGTTAATTTCTGGTACGCTGCTGCTGCTGCTTTCAGGTGTTTCAGGACTCCTCTTCAGGAGGTCTAGCCTTCAAAGGCCGACTCATACGAGGTTCCTGAGCCTAAGTGTTAATATTCTAGACGCTTTCTTTAGTGTTTTGTAAACATAGAATCCCTTTGGTAGAGGAGGTTTTTGGTTTGCTCTCCTCTTTTAATCTCGTGTGGTCTTGGTTCCTTTATTGGTGCTTTCAAATATTTCGTATATTTTCTCATTAATATTTTCCATTAATTTTTATTAGTATTTATTGATATGAATATTTTTGTACGTTTCATTTCATTTAATTTACGCTAGTCTATATTTTCGTGTTTTCTGTTTTATTTATGTTTCATGTATTTTATACATCTTATTTCATATCCTCTTCACGTGTTAGTATATACATTTTCTGTTTCTTAATTTCATATACAGTATTTGAAAAAAAAAATCCGTGCAAAGCTTAATGATGTACATTATGTATCTTTCATATCCTTTACATTCATTAGTTCATATTTTTATTTTTATGTTTTCGTATTTTTATGTATAATATTGAAAAAATGTGTACAAGTGTTTTATGTTGAATATTTTTCTTACACCTCTTTATCCTATCTTCCTTCCTTATACCTGCAATCTTCAAGATTTTTTTTAATTATACAAAGAATTCTTCTTGGTAGATAATTTTTCATACTACTTGTGTATTCACGTAGCAGACTTCAAAACTTAGCAAACAGTAATTCAGTTTTGTAGCGAGTAGTTTTCTTTATGTAGCGTACGGTTTTGTTAGCTCCGTGAATTGCATTTAATGTATAAACTAGACAGAGCCTTTAGACTTCGCTTGCTTGCATACAAAGATTTCGTTTTCGAGTTCATAATTACCGCGTTGTTGGTAATCTATGTAAAACATTTCCATCCTTTTTTGTATTCTTACCCAGAGGAGCAAAACCATCGAAGGATGTGTATTAAACAAAGTAGTGTCGAAATTATTCAACCGCGCTATTTATTATTACTTGAACCCGAACGAATTATTTTGAATTCATTGAACATATGATGATCAAGACTTTGGTGTTAGTTCGAGAGGGTATTGAAAGTGCTATGCCCGGATGATCAGCTGCAGGTCCTCCGGGATAACCCTTGAGGCCAATACAACCTCAGTACTTCCCCACGGTTGCCTAGTCTGGCTTGGTAAGGTTGTACTACTGAATTTGTACTTAATGTACAATATTGACATTTTTTGCCTGTATTTGCACACAAAGTAACAGACACAACCATGTCACACGCAAATATACACACACACAAATACACAAACACACACACACGCACACACACACATGCACACACACACACATCACCACACACACACACTACACACACACACGCCACACACACACACACGCACACGCACACGCACACACACACACGCACACATACACACACATACACACGCACACACACATACACACACGCACATACACACACACACACACACACACACACACACACACACACACACACACACACACACACACACACACACACACACACACACACACACACACACTCACACAGCCTTTGAGAGCAAACTATGTATACAGTGTAGTTGGAATCGGAAAGGAGTCGATCAGCGTAGGAGTGCCAAAGATAAACATGAAGGAGGAAGAGGAAGAGGAGGAGGAAGAGGGGTTAGAAGATGGAGGAAGAGAGGAGGACAGGAACAAGGAAGAGGAGGAAGAACAGGAGGAAAAGGAATAGAAAAGTGAGGAGGAGGAGGGATTACATAAAGGAGTGTAATAGAAAATTGAGGAAGAAGAAGAGGGGGTAAAATATGAAGGAAAAGGAAGAGAAGGAAGAGGTGAAGGAAGAGGAAGAGGAGGTGGAAGTGGAAGAAGAAGCGGAAGAGGGACAGAAAAATGAAGAGGGAAAGAAATTGCTTGAAGGAGGATAATGGACCCTTGAGGAAGAATCTGTGAAACGAGAACATACATTATGGAGAAGAAACAAGGAGAGAGAGAGAGAGAGAGAGAGAGAGAGAGAGATAGAGAGAAGACGAAAACAATACGAGGAGTAAGAAGATTGGTGAAAACAAAAAGACAAGTGGAAAGGGTGAGTCGGACCAATTGTATTCCTAAACAAAGTTTCAAGGCATTTGAGAGCAAAGAAGAAACAGCCTTACACATGGTTAAGATACGGCCCAAAGCTGTTTAACACAGGAACACGAAATTTCGTTCCAGAATACGACCCTGGAGTTGCGATGATGTTGAGTAGGCAAGGAGGGGGGAGGAGGGGGAGGGGGAAGTTGGTGGGAAAGAGCGGGAGAGGAAGACAGAGAATATCATAGGAAGCTTCAGGAATCATTCTCTTCTAGCATGTGACTCTTGATCTTAGGACTCTCATGAATAAAACCTTCTGATTTTAACCAGAAGAAAAATAGTGACGGTAGTAAAAAAATCAATGAGTCACTTTGGGGGGGAGGTTAGTGATGTAGAAGCGGGGAGAGTAAATTGGGGTGCAGATAGACCAGCCAAGGGGAGAGACGATCAGGAGAGGGGGAAGGGAGATGAGGTGAAGGCTGATGTAGTTGGGGGGAGGGGTAGGGGAAGGGGGGAGCTTGTTTGGAAAGAAAGGGAGGGTCAAGTGAATTGGACCTTGTAGACAACAATAAATTGGAGGGTAGAGGGATGAGAGATCTGTCGAAGAAATGGAAGGAGGTAAGGGAGGGAGGATAAGTGATGGAGGAGGAGAGAGGGAAGCTGGTGGGTAAATAGGGAAGGAAAGATGGGAGGAAGGGAGGGTGAATGGAACAGGAGATGGACGAAGGGAGCTGGTGGGTAAATAGGGAAGGAAAGATGGGAGGAAGGTAAGGTGAATGGAGGAGGAGTAATAGTGAGCTGGTGGGTAAATAGGGAAGTAAAGATGGGATAGGAGAGTGAGTAGAGGAGGAGGAGAAGAAAAGGAGCAGATAGGTAATTAGGGATGGAAGGATAGGAGGGAAGGTGAATGATGGAGGAGAAAGGGAGCAAGTAGGTAAATAAAGTAGTAAGAAAAGGGGAAGAACGGTAGAAAAAAATGCGAGGTAGAGGTGAATTGAGGGATTTAGAAGAAAAGGAGGGAGTGATGAAGGAAAGAGAGGGATAAAGGTAAGCAAGGTGGACATCAAGCTGAGAGGGAGGAATGTAAGAAAGGGGTAATGGAAATGGGAATGGAAAATAAAAAAAAAACATATTAAATAAGTAAAAACAAAGAAAAAATGGGAAACTATCCAAAGAAGGTAGGAGAGAAGGAAAAGAGAAGAGAAGAGAAGGGAAGACATAGATAAGGTAAAGTAGGAAGAAAATAAGAGAAGATAAGGTAAAATAGGAGGAAAATAAGAATAGGCATGGAGGCTGGCAGTTAGGTAGAAGGAATGATGGAAGGAAACAAGAATACGAAGACATTAACCCCTTTCTTAGTAGGGTCTCAAAATGACTCCTGACAACACCCCACCTCCCCCGAAAAAAATCCCCTTCAAAGGCCCTTCAAACGTCCCTTCCAAAGTTAACTTTCTCCGGACTCCATTAACTTTAGTTGACTGCCCTATGGCATTCTGGTAAGAGCTTCGTCGACGTCCATTAGGTCACACCATTACCGGTCAGGAGCCTAAACGCTCCTGATCGCCTTCGGGGGACCAAGAACCACTGTCACGGGGACTATGCCTGGGGAACATAAGGTCGCCCAGATAGATAAAGCCCATTCCTCTCTTTGACCCCCTTGAGGTGGTGGCACACGATGCTAACATGCTATTTGTTTTTGTAACTTCGTCTGAGTAGAAACGGCTTCGGTTGCGGTATTCTAGACTTCCATAAGAATATCTCAACAATGTGTCTAACAATCGCGTAGGTTTAACTTATCTTAATTCGTCATTCAGCTCCTCACTATATGACGCAAGAGTAATATGACATTGAGAAATTTATAAAACAAAAAATCGTAACCGAGGTCGTTTCTACTCAAACGAAGTATCAAAAGCAAGTAACATGCTAGCGAGAAATGTCTACTGTACCACTACTATAATAATTTACCAGGTGACACCTCTATTTGCATTCTATCTGCCGCCAGACTATTTCAGTCGTCTCCATGGCAACTCATCGAGAGCGAAGGTGTTTTGAAAAAAAAAAAAAAATGGACAGTTTTCTTGTGACGTGAAATATGTTACTGATATAACGTAAAAGATTAATATAATTTCAGTGATATAACAATATATTGATATTATGTTATCAATATGACGTATTGTATTAAAAGCATCTTATCAATATGACGTAATAGATTAATATAATCTCATTGATATGGCGTAATAGATTAATTTAATCTCAATGATATGACGTAATAGATTAATATCTCACTGATATGACGTAATAGATTAATATCATCTCACTAATATGACGTAACAGATTAATATCATCTCACTAATATGACGTAATAGATTAATATCATCTCACTAATATGACGTAACAGATTAATATCATCTCACTAATATGACGTAATAGATCAGTATCGCCTCACAAATATGACGTAATGAATAAATATCTTACCGATATGATGTGATAGAGTAACAGCTGTTATAAATATTTCACTGGTCATCATGACTCATATCTAACGTTTACATGAATATGCTTGGATGAAAGTTTTAGATAATTTTCTCAAAATCTCGTTTAACTTATATACAAGCGACGTGGTTACAATACTTATACATTTATTTACTTGTTTACCTTGTTTCATTTATTCATTTATTTATTTATTTTTGCGCCTTCATAGTGAAAAACTGGCACCTCTGTTCAGTATCGTGAAAGACTGACACTTTTATTCGGTACAGTGTCTCCCAAACGTTTTGTCAAGAACCGGAAGCGTTTTCAAAGGCGCGCAGTGAGTCTGTCATCTGTCGCAAACGATCAAGATTATTCTACGCGATATCCTTATCATGACTTGCTCTATTGTTGTCGCTCGGTCGACAGATGACAAAATAAAGAAATGAATAGGTGAGTAGATAAATAGATATATTGATAGATAAATGAATGGATAAGTAGATAGATAAATAGATGAATAGATAATGAAAAACGAGTAAATGATAAACAAAGAAATAAAAGAAATAAGTAAATAAATAGATTAATAGAAATAACTAACTGAATAAACAGATCAATAAATATATAATGAAAATAAATAAAAACAAACAAATAAAAATAGATAAGTAAATATATGAATAAATAAATAAATAAATAAAACTTTTGTTTAATGGGTTTCATGTATGTCACACGTTCATTGGGGACCTTTGTAAACGTTTGCCCTGGGTACCAAGGGAGTACCACAAGAGTTAATAAAATCGTCAGGCGGCAGACTGAGTAAACCTAAATGCGCCACTTAGTAATCGTGCGAGACCGCGCTCTGTCTAAGGTTGACCTCCAACGGATGTGGTTCTTCACTCGAGCTGAGGAAGACCCTCCAACTAAATAAAATCGTTTGGTATCATTTAGATGTATACCTAAGCAATATGCTGCAATATCTGCCATTTATCATATTCTATTTTATTTATTCATTTATTACCATTTATCTGTTTTTATCATTATTATCTATATGTTTGTTTATTACTTATCATTATCTATTTATCTATTTTATTCGTTTATTTGTTTACTTACTTATCTACAGTTTATTATTTTATTTATTTTATTTATTTATTCTATTTATTTATATATATATGTATATATATATATTTTTTTTGCCTTCGACCTAATTATGGACCAAAAGGTCTCCTGTCGGCCTGCTCTTCCTTTGAATCCTTTTTTTATCAGCATAGTATGAGATGGATGTGGCCCGCCACTTTGCTCAGACTCTCTTGTCACACAAGGCAAAGGTGTCGGTCTTGGTTGGTTTAAGGTGCTTCCTGGCGTGAATTCATCACTTCCACGTTGTGTTAGAAAAAGGTCTCAAGCCTGAGGACGAGAGAAAGTTGGAATGGACGAGGCCACTCCGCCACCCACGCCACCCGGCCTTCCGGCAAACAAGAAGCGAGCAACAAGAACTGCGGGTGAGCCATGCTAATTGGACAAAGACTTCCTCCACATGGAAATTGGACCCCGGAAGCGTCTGGGGACCAACCGGAGGGGTCCAACTTTGCGAGTAAACTTAAACGAGCTTCAGGGAAAAAAAAGGAGGAGTTCGGGTTGGAAATAAGTGGGAAAAGAATTGTAAGACAACAAATTTGGTGTTAAGATTGTGAAATTACTTTGTGTGGCGGATAACAAGAAATATCAAATTAGTTTTTTATGTTTTGTTCTTTGTTTTCCATTTGTTTATTTATTCATTCTATTTGTTTTATTTATCTATTTATCTATCTCACTATCTATTTATTCATTTAACGCGATCTCCTCCCTCAAAGATCAAACGTCTTCCAAATCAATTCCACTAAGACGATGTTTACTAAGCTTAATGAAAATGCCTGATGTATCATAGCGGATTCTTTTCTATTAAAACTCGAAATGTAGACAATCACCACCACTGTCATTACCACTTACACCAACAGCACCACCTGCACCACCACCATTCCACCTCCACCAACACAACCACCACAATTATAGTCACAACCATAAGCGTGACAATATGTTGATGTTATCTCCGTCTCTGAGGCTTTGTTATTCTTTTTTGCTCAGAGCAATCACAACTGTCACTAATGACGTCACCAAGGGTACTTTCCACCCTCGACGCTGTCATCCCAAGATAATTTCCGATAGAGCCACGTGCTCTCAAAACACACGCACGTACACACACGCGCGCACACACACACTCACACACTCACACACACACACACACACACACACACACACTCACACACACACACACACACACACACACACACACACACACACACGCACGCACGCACACACATACATATATACATACATACATACATATGTATGCATACATATATACATACAAACTCCCATTCAGTAGCTGAAAGCGCTACGTCCTTAGGATGTCAGCCGAACGTTCTTGAATCCATCATTACTAATCACTCCGTGTGTACACACACTCTCCTTCTACCCCTTCGCGACGGCCACCTAGACGACGTTAACGACCCATCGTTAAGAAGCTCGCAAGGGAGAGGGTCGGTTCGAGTTCGAGTGAGGAGAGGGTTGAAGAGGGTGGCGGGGGTTGGGGGCGGACTTGCTGTCTAATCCAGCTGTTCCCTGATTGTGCCTCGGTGATGTTCACGGTTGGAGTGGCGTCAACAGAGGCATAGGTGTGACACGTGGGGGAAGCGAGGGCTAGTGTTAATTATGGTAGAGAAAGGGAAGGGGCCTAGGACCTAGAGTCACTGTGATACATTGCCAATCGTGCTAAGGTTTGTGTTGCTTTCAGTCTTGGTAGAACTGTTGATATTATTGTATTGTGTATTGAAGTTGATGCTTATTATGATACAGAAAGGAATGGGTTTCATTAGGGTCTAAAGTTATTGTAATATATTGTAAATATTTAGGTTATTGTTATTTTCGTTATTAATGAAAGTGTTGATTTTATTGTATTGTATATTGAGGATGATCATTATAGCATATATTGTTGAAGTTAGTGTTATTTTCAATATTAGTGCTTTTTATATATTACTATATTACTGTATTTACTCGTGTATAATACGAGTTTTTTAGGATCAAGTTTTTACTCAAAAAATAGGGGGTCGCACTATACACAGGTAATATTTTTTAATGTGTTAAAATTTATGCATTTTTGATGACCATAAGTACGGTATCTAAATCTTCGTTTGTATTGGATGCTTTGTGTAGTTTTTCTGACAATTTTTAGATATGTATATAGAAAATTAAGACCATCTACTTGCAATAGAATATGTTCAGAATGTCCAGCACTGCAATATTCGACTACAATAGGCATATCAGTAATGTTCAAAAACTGGGTTCGCATTATATATGAGCTATATGATTTTTTTTTTTACAAAAAAAAATCGGGGGTCGCACTATACGAGTATATACGGTATGTAAATTGCTGTACTGTGTATGTTGTATTATGTATATATATATATGTATATTGCTGGTGTCATTATGTTAGCACGTAAGCATTATGTAACGATATTGTTCAGGTTAATGTTATTTTCAATATAGGTGAAACTTTTGGTTATTATATGTAAATTGGATGTATATATGTATTATATATTCATGATGCTCATTATGTCAGCATGTTCATAGTTTTGAACCAATCTGCTTGAGTTTGGTACTTGATATTTGTATTTAGTTTATGTATTTGTGTTCATTACAGCAAAACAGGGGAGACTGTGACAGGAGTTCGATTGATGTAATGCATTATTAATGTCCTTGATATTAGGATATTGTAGTTAGTTATGACCCCGTAAGGGTATATTTGTTTTGAATACTTGTTTTAATTAAAGGGAGGTCATCGGAAGCGTGTAGGTCTTGCAATCGCTTACTTGCGTGTTCGAATCCCGCACTCCTCTCCGATTATCAGCAGCGAACATTGTTACCTGCCATAACAGTCTCAAAAGCGTATAATAGGGTGACGGCCTCGGCCTCAGCTACTCAGCGTTTCCTGGCGTAGGCCCCTCAGCCTCCTTAATTACTCCGTGGAGAGGGGATCGCAATGACGAGTTTAGGATCGTTGCAATTATTTTTTGTCTTTCTCTTCGTCTCTTTATCGATCATGTTGATTTATTAATGACACTGGTCATGTTATGGTATATTGGTCATACCAATACGATGATCAAAGTGAACATGTGAACTTGTTTGCTATAATGATGGTGCTGAAAGATATGTATTATATGTATGTATGTATGTATGTATGTATGTATGTATGTATGTATGTATGTATGTATGTATGTATGTATGTATGTATGTATGTATGTATGTATGTATGTATGTATGTATGTACGTATGCATGCATGCATGTATGTATGTATGTATGTATGTATGTATGTATGTATGTATTTATGTATGTATGTATGTAAATATGCATGTATGTGTGGATAGATGGAAGTATGGATAGATGGATGTAAATGTGTTATGCATAATCACTCATACACCAGCAACCTATCAAGATTGCCCATGATATTACTGCAACGGTAGAAGTAGCTAGGCATAACAAAATATAATTAGGTTACATTTGATTACATTACATTACATTACATTACATTTTTACATTACAATGAATACACATTAAGTTACATTTTCATGCTTAGCTGCTTCCACAGTCATGTGTAGCATAAGAAATAATCTCGTATCTATATTATGGTGTTGTGTATGAGGCGGGTGTGGGCTTCGAAACCGCCATCCCCTAATAAGGGGGAAAGCACCTTTTGTATTATGTATCAGCTGTTCACAACTCAAACGATAGATGTATAATTAGCATCATATGACGTCATCACGAAGAAGAAATTTTCGTGAGCATAAGGACGGATCTCAGTGAATTAATAATCAGTTTATTGGTTGATTGGTTTGAAGGGAAACGGTCCTGAACGTTCCCCCTCGAGTCTAAAGCCGAAAACAAACGAGGCAATTTGGGGGCCGACTCTGCTAATTCTTGCCTTGTGTTTGTCGTTCCCGGTAAATAATTAGAGTTTGATTAGAGTTTTGGGGCTAATGTGTCTATAGGGATAATTAGCTGTTGGGATCTATAACGCAGTCTCTTTAGTTTGGGTTCTTGTTTGAGTTTTGTTTGGCAAATGAATAGGATAGTCAGCGCAAACTTTGCCACTTAAATGTATTGGTAATATATATGTACATGTTCAATATGTATACGAAAGAAAGTCACACAAACATGCATATCCGCGCGCAGACACACACACACATACACACACACACACACACACACACACACACACACACACACACACACACACACACACACACACACACACACACACACACACACACACACACACACACACACACTGACACGGCTCGGTGGCGGATTGGTAAAGCACTGGCCTCACAAGCCGGGCGGAGATAAGTTGGGTTTGTCTCCTTTCACGTGTAACCCCTGTTCACCTAGCAGTGAGTAGGTACGGGACGTTAGTCAAGGAGTTGTGACCTTGCTGTCCCGGTGTGTGGTGTGTGAGTGGTCTCAGACCTACCCAGAGATCGGCAAATAATGATCTCTGAGCTCACTGCCGTAGGGTGGTGTCTGGCTGTCTCGACAGAGACTGCAGCAGATCCGAGGTGAGGTGAATACACACACACACACACACACACACACACACACACACACACACACACACACACACACACACACACACACACACACACACACACACACACACACACACACACACACACACACACACACACACACACACACACACACACACACGCATACACACACACACACACAAACGTGTGTGTGTATGTTGTAATCTAATCGACTCAAGTAAGCAGAAGCTGCTCTCGACTCCCAGTGCGACAATTTGTTTTAAGGCCTTCCCTGCCTTCCTGCCTTCCTTGCCTTTCTGCCTTCCTGCCTTCCTTACATTCCTGCCTGGTGCCTCCTCCTCCCACTACCATATTCCTCCTCCCCTTAACCTTCCTTTAACTTTGGCCTGACAGTTTCGAATCAACTTTCCCCACTACCTCCTCTTCCTCCTCCTTTTCCTCCTCCTCTTCCTCCTCCTCTTCCTCCTCTTCTTCATCCCCTTCCTGATCCTCATCGTCTTCCCCTTCCTCCTCTTCTTCCTTTTCTTCCTCTTTAACCTTTTATGTCTTCTTTCCTCTTCTCTTCTATAATCCTTTTCTTCCCCTTCCTTCCTTTCCCTTCTCCTCTTCTTCTACCATTTTCTTCTTCTTCTTCCTCTTCCTTCCTTCTCTCCTTCTGCCTCCTTATTCTTTCTCCCCAATCTCTGCCACCTAACCCGTCTTGACCTCTTTATTTTTCAACTCATCCTCGTCCTCCTCTTCCTCCTCTTCCTCCTCTTCCTCCTCTTCCTCCTCTGCCTCCTCTTCCTCCTCTTCCTCCTCTTCCTCCTCCCTCCTCCTCCCCCTCCCCCTCCACCTGCATATATAAATCCTTTTTCTTCGCGTTTACAAGTTGTTCCTTGGTTGTTTTCTTTCTTTCTTTCTTTCTTTCTTTCTTTCTTTTCTCAAGTTCTCTATTCACATCTGTGTCCTCCCCACCTTCTTCTTTATCCTTCCACTTCTCACGTCTCTATGCCACCCAAGCTCTTACGTTCTTTTTTGTTTCGTTTCATTAGTTTCTTTGTCTGAAGTTATCTTAACATTTTCCGTCTACTTCAATCAACTTTTTCATTCTTGTTCCTCTTCTTCCTCTTACTCCACTCTTCCTCATTATCTCCCTCGCCCTCTTTCTCCTCTTCTTCTTCTTCTTTCTCCTATTCCTTGCTATCTGATTTTTCCTCTTCCTCCAGTCTTCCTTCTCCTTTTTCTTCTTTCTTTTCCCCTTGCTTCTCCTCGTGCTCCTTCCTTCTCCTCCTCCTCCTCCTCCTCCTCCTCCTCCTCCTCCTCCTCCTCCTCCTCCTCCTTCTCCTTCTCCCACTCCTCCTCCTTCTCCCACTCCTCCTCCTCCTGTTCCTTTTCCTTCTGATAGATACACCCTCCTACTCCTCTCCCTTTTCCTTATACTCTTCTTCCTCCTCTTTCCCCTCCTTCTCCTCCTCCTCCTTTCCAACCTCTTCCTTTTCCTTCTGGCAGACTCCCCTCCTCCAATCCTTCTTCCCTTCTTTTTCCCTCCTCCCCTCCTTTTCCCCTCTCTCTCTTCTACCTCTTCCATCCTTCTTCCCTACCTCCCCCTCTCTTTCCCCTACTTCTCCTCTACTTCTCCCCTCCCTCTCCCTCTACATTTCCCTCTCACTCTCCCTTCTCTCTCCCTTCCCTCTCACTCTTCCTTTCCTTTCCCTTCCCTCTACCTTCCCTTTCCCTTCCCTCTACCTTCCCTTTCCCGTCCCTTTCCATTTCCTCACCCCTTCTACATCCCTCCCTCTCCCCGTCATCTCCCCTCTCTCTCCCTCTCTCCCACTCCCTCCCTTCTCCATGTTCATTGGCTTCTCAAACCGCATTACCTCCTTGCGGAAGCGCGGACGCTCTCTCTCTTCTTTGCAGTTAACGAGAGGTTTGCTACACCAGAAGTAGTTCAAGAGAGTAAGAGGAGATGTCGATGGGAGGAGGAAACAGGAGGAAGAGCTGTTTGGAGGAGAGGAGGAGAGGAAGAGAGGAGAAAATGGAGAGAGAAGTAGGGAAGGGACTGAGTAATGTGGGATGAAATGAGGGAGGAGGAGAATGATAGAACGGGATGGGAGGAAAGGGAGGAAAGGAATAGATAGAGAAGAAAGGGAAAGGGGAAGAGGAAGGGGAGAGGAAGAGAGGAGGAAACAGGAGGAAGAGCTGTTTGGAGGAGAGGAGGAGAGGAAGAGAGGAGAAAATGGAGAGAGAAGTAGGGAAGGGACTGAGTAATGTGGGATGAAATGAGGGAGGAGGAGAATGATAGAACGGGATGGGAGGAAAGGGAGGAAAGGAATAGATAGAGAAGAAAGGGAAAGGGGAAGAGGAAGGGGAGAGGAAGAGAGGAGGTGAAGGGAGGATAGAAGAGGGGAGGGAAGGGAAAGGGAGAGGATTGAGGGAAGAGGAAGGAAGGGGGAGGGGAAGGGAGGAGAGAGTAAGGGAAAGTAAGGGAATTGAGATGAGATGAACGGAGGGGATAGAAAAGGGAGATGAGGTGAGATGAGGTAAAGTAAGGTGAGGGGAAGATGAGGGGAGATGAGTCGAGGTGAGGTCAGTGTGGGTCAAATAAATCCTGGTGTCAGCGAGAAAGATATGTCGAGTTGACTTCAGCCGTGTACCGAATCAAGATGGGATATATGGCTTCCTTCGTCTCCGTATGATCTGGCGGAAGCCAGAAAAGAATATCTAAAGGGTTTGGCCATCCATTTTGAGTTAGAAATGGGTAGGGTTGGGTCGTTATAGAGTAAAAAGAATTTCGAAAAAAGGGGGGAAGGGAGGGAAGGGGCTGATAGGGTGTGTAAGGCGAGAGGAGTGTAAATTATGAGGGTGGGATATTGGTAAGGGGAGTAGGGGAAGAATGAAGGTAAGGGGGGTGAGGGAGGGAAAGGGGGAAGGGGTGGGAAGAAGAGGTGGGGGGAAAGGGAAGGAAGGTAAAGAAAGTAAGAATGAGAATGAGGATGAGAAGGAAAGAGAGTAGAAAGAGAAAGAGGGAAACGTAGAGAGGTAAAGTTTTGGAGAAGAACGAGGGAAAACATGAAGGTAAAGAGAACAGGAAGAGAAAGAGAAGAGATGCAGAGGGTTAAAGAGAGGAGGAATTGAGAAAAAGGATACGTAGAGACGTAGAATAAGAAGAGGAAGAGGGGAGATAGAGAGCGGTAAAGAGAGCATGAAGAAGACGAGGGGGAATGAAGAAGGCCAGGACCAGGGAAAAAGGGGAAACAACCGAAAGAGGGGAGAGTGAGGGGAAGGGAGAAAGCGAAGCTCAGGACTTGCATCTCATTATGTTCGTCTCCTCCTTTGGCGTGCAGAGGAGGAGGAGGTGGAGGAGTAGTAGAAGGAGGAGGAGGAGGAAGCTGCTTTTGTTTGTGTCTTAAAGGTGCAGCTTCCGACCTGGATTTCTCTTGTTCTTTGCGCATTTTCTAGCCACGTGATCTATAAACATCACAGCTCGGTCCATGCATATATGTGTACACACACATACACACACACACACACACACACACACACACACACACACACACACACACACACTTGGGTGCAAGTGTAGCAGGAAAAGGTGGAGTGAAGGTGGAGGTAGAATGTAGATTGAGAGAAGCGAGTAAATGCCTTGGTGGTTTAAAGAGTGTAATGAGGAATAGACATTTGGGAATGGATGCGAAGAGGAGACTGTATGAAGGAGTGATTGTGCCAACAGCACTGTATTGGGCAGAAACGTGGAACATAAGAGAAGAAGAGAGAAGGAGTTTGAATGTGTTTGAGATGAGGTGTCTGAGAAGTATGGTGGGGGTTACTAGGCTAGATAGAGTGAGAAATGAGGAGGTGAGGAGGAGAACAGGGGTGGAAAAGGATTTGGGAGATAGGGTTGATGAAAGAATATTAGCATGGTTTGGACACATGGAAAGAATGAGTGAAGAAAGACTAGTAAAAGAGGTATGGAAGGCAGATGTGGAGGGAGTGAACATGAGGGACGTCCTAGGATGAGGTGGATGGATGGGGTGAAGGGGGCTTTGGGGAAGAGGGGAATGTCTGTTGAGGAAGGAAGGGAGAGGACGGAAGACAGAGGTGAGTGGAGAATGGTTGTATATGGATGATGTTGTGACTGCATGAGGAGGAATGGGCGGGGAAGTGGGGGGTGGGGTAGTATGTGTGAGTAAATTTTGACGCAGCCCGAAGGGATTTCTCCCCGTCCTCGCCTTATATGCAAAGGGGGACGGAGAGGGGGGGTCGCCGATTAAATGAAGCGGCCTCGCTGTGGATGTACTGTGTCTTGCGACACTGCTTCTGACCCAGGGCGGTGGGCAGGGTGCAGGGATGACCCGTCATCCAGGAGGTGCTCAGATGAGAGGAAGGGTGGGAGGGGTGTGGAGTGTATTTAGGGATGAAATGGGTGGGAGTGTTTTTATGCCTTTCCCTTTTTGGCTACCTCCCTTGGAAGGGGGAAAAAGCCTTGGTATATGTATGTATGTATATATATATGTATATGTATATATATATATACATATATGTGTGTGTGTGTGTGTGTGTGTGTGTGTGTGTGTGTGTGTGTGTGTGTGTGCGTGTGCGTGTGTGCGTGTGCGTGTGTGCGTGTGTGTTTGTGTGTGTGTGTGTGTATACATATACACTGTGTGTGTGTGTGCGTGTGTGTGCGTGTGTGTGTGTGTATACATATACACTGTGTGTGTGTGTGTGTGTGTGTGTGTGTGTGTGTGTGTGTGTGTGTGTGCGTGTGTGTGTATGTGTACTGTACTGTATATATGCGTCTACGTGGGTATGTATGTATGATATGTATGTGTGTATAGTGATATTGATAATAATAGCCATAATAATGATGATAGTAATAATAAAATTATAATTACGATAATAATGCCAATGATAACAATGATAATAATAACAACAACAATAACAACAATAATAATAATAATAATAATAATAATGATAATAATAATAATAATAGTAATAACAATAATAACAATAATAATAATAATGATAATAATAATAATAATAATAATAATAATAATGATAATAATGATAATAATAACAATAATAATAATAATAATAATAATGATAATTCATTATCTGATATTCCCCCACTCTCTTCCCTTAGAACATGGACAACCTTAACTCTTTCTACTATACTCCTGGTTACCACTATATAGTCCATTAACGCTCTATCTACCACCCTTCCCCTTCCATCCACCACCCTCTCCCATGTGTACTTATGCTTGACTTTCTTCCTAAACACTGTATTTGGTATCATCAATTCTCTAGATACATCACCATCAGCTTTCCACTACGATATTTTTTTGGAACTCCACACTTTCCAACCACTCCATTTATTGATTCATTTCCTACCCTAGCATTAAGGTCTCCCAATAATACTACATTGACATTTCTCCCTAATCCCTCTATGCACTCATTTAAATCCATCCAAAAAGCCTCCCTTTCCTCTACACTCTTCTCACTACCAGCCTCATTTGCACCTACAAAAAACCACATCTCCCTTCCCAGTTTTACCTTCGTCCACATTACCCTTGATGAAACCTCCTTCCACTCCACTACACGCTTACCTATCTCTTCACTTACTAGTATAGCCACCCCTTCTCTCCCTCGTCCTCTCTTCACTCCTGAGAACCTCCCAATTACACTCCCAAGCTCACACTCGCCCTCCTTCTCAACTTAGTTTCACTCAATGCCAACGCATCCATCTTTCTTCCCACAAACATACTGCTTATCTCTTACCTTTTACTCTCATCTATACTACATCTACCACATTAAAAGACCCAAACTTTAGGGTATTGGTTAGAAAACTAGACCTTATGCCTTTACTTTTTTATGAATGCCCCCTTTGGCGCTACAGGGAGAAGAATGCCTAGCCCTATCCCCGTTCCGTTTTTTTGTCGTCTCGTACGACTTAAGTGGGAAGACTTAGTAGTAGCATTTTTCCCCCACCACAGGGTTAAAATAATAATAATGATAATAATAATAATAATAATAATAATAATAATAATAATAATAATAATAATAATAATAATAATAATAATAATAATAATAATAATAATAATAATAATAATAATGATAATAATAATAATAATAATAATAATAATAGCAATAGCAGCAGCAACAACAACAA
>NC_134790.1:38228836-38238836 GCF_046742065.1 Oratosquilla oratoria | reverse complement strand
AAAACGGGCTATGGAAAGGTCACAACTATCGAAGCTCGTAGAAAACTTGATAAAATTGCACTTTGGGTTGTCGGCGTGATAGAAAATGGAAAGCGCGCTTTGGCGTCATAGAAAATGGAATGTGGTTGTCGACATGGTGGAATATGGGAATTCATTTTTGATGAAGCGAAGAACCGGATGTATCGTTGTTGATTTGTAACCCTTTAAATTTCGCGGATAGTTTGCCAATTGAACAAAATTGTCTGGAGATGCCTATTTCTAATTCTTCAATTTGATCACTAACAGAAGGTGATGGCTGGTGGCGTCATTGGAGTGTGTTGGTCTCGTATTTGTTTAGTTATGGGTTCGAATCCCGCACTTCTCTCCCATTCAAGAAAGTGATAGTCCCCAAGTCGCCTAACAGGATAAGGGGACGTCTTCGGCAGCAGCTAATCAGCGCCTTCTGGTGTATGATGCTCCACACCTTTAACGGAAGGGCCTATATTTCAATTTTCTCAAATCCAACGAGACAATACTGAGACGATGTTATCTCTTAAACACTCATACTTTTTACACAATAAATAAATAAAAGACATATCAAATATGACAAAAATTAAAACAGTATATGAAAAAATGGATAATGTATAAAGTGTATGGTAAAGTATGAATTATATGATTTTGTTGAGTATTTTCAACCCACTACCAGGTTTAAATCAAATATGGTCTGATTAGTTAAATGTAAAGCATCAGTTTACGCTTATGATTTATTGCAGATCTGTTGTAATGAATGATTACTTATTTATATAAATGTCCAGGTAATCAGTGCCTATGTTTGTAAAGTCAGAACAAACATATGTATATATATATATATATATATATATATATATATATATATATATATATATCTTTTCTATGTTACGCACTAATGTGCGGTCGTCTGGATGCAGATTTCTGAGTAGAGTACTGAAGTCCATGGTGTTTTCCTCTAGACGTCTTTCGGCTCTAATTAGCCATCTTCAGGAGGTGTTGTCTGGTTGAATTGTTGACAGAGAATGACGCGGTTTGATCGTATGGCGGTATATATCGGCGGAGAGCGGAGTGCCCAAACGTCCGCCCGCCAATCAGCGCGCGGGGTGCATCCTCTGTCTTCTCGTTGGTAACAACGTTTCAGGTTGCTGCTGTATATTAATAGCGGGTTTTTTATTGTAAATTAGCACCGCTTCTGTCAACTTTAGTCTTCTGGTGTCATTGTTTCTTTCAATGATGGCGGTGGTGCCTTCCATATGGTGTCTCTTAAGTGTTAGTTCAAGCTCGTACAAGTAGTGTCTTCTTATGGCGCCGTCCTGCAGATGTGCTGAAATTCTCTTAGACAGAATAATGCTATCTCAGCTGTTGACTTTAACAACGCATGCATTATTAACGGCCTACTTCCAATATATATATATATATATGTATTCTATTTATTTATTCATTTATTTTTTATTTATTTTTTTATTGATTTGTTTATTTTTGAGGGAAGGGTTACCCCAGCTTGCATGGTTTCCCCATTTCGAAAAAGATTAAACCTTTATCATGAAAACATGTAGAGACCACCATAGTATCATCGGGTTGAGCATGAGAGAAAATGGGAAATTGGCCGGCGATAACAGAAAATGGGAAATTGGTCTGCGCAAGAGAAAATGGGCCCACATGATGTCGGGCTGTGGTTACCAGAATGTAAACACAAAAACAAAAGCGCAGCGGTCGATTAGAGCGCGTTAGAGAAGGGGTACTGGGAAAGGGGTAAGGCTGAACAAAAGGGAACGTTCGTTATAACAACGTGGTCGTTATAGAGGGAAGACGGCCATGGAAAAGAAGGGCGATCGTTATGAAAAGGGCGAATGTTGCTACTCATTTTTTTTTTTATAAAAAAAAAAAAATTATACAACAATATACATATAGTATTAATAATGTTCGTTTAAGGGCGGTGGGCTTTATAACCAAGACAATACACGTTGGGGAGGGTTCGTTATAGCAAAGGTAATACAAAATGACGTTCATTATACGAAGAGCGTCTTTCATAGCGGGGTCGAACCGAGGCTGTGGCCCTTACAGGAAGATCATTATCGGAAGAGTTATACATCTGGGTGGTCGTTACATGGAGGAGGGTCGTTATAGGAAGTGCCCGGAACGAAAATCAGCCGTGATATATGTACAAAGGGAGAGGACGCGACGCAGGGCTGATGTACAGTGCTATAGTACAGGACTATATGGTACAGTACACTCATCTATGGACTCTAGGAAGATGAAGCAAGAGGGGAGAGGAAGGGGAAAGTCCAGTGTTCATAAGTGTATGTATGCATGTGTGTAAAATATGTGTCTATGTATATAACGAATGTAATGTACGTAAAGAATATTATGTATGAATTTATGTATTCTATATATGCAATATATATACATATGTACACACATATATATATATATATATATATATATATATATATGTATGCAAGCCATATATATATTTGTATATATTATATATACAGTATGCATGTAAAATATGAAATTGTGTGTGTGTGTGTGTGTGTGTGTGTGTGTGTGTGTGTGTGTGTGTGTGTGTGTGTGTGTGTGTGTGTGATATATGTATGTAGCCCTGAGGGGAAGGTGATAATATCTTACCTCCTAAGGAGAAGAATGAGTGCCAGAGGGGAAATTTTTCTCTTCCCTGAGAGAAAAAGGAGATACTTTCTCCCCTCATCTTAAGGAAAGAGAAAAAAAAATATGAACTCCTAGGGGAAGGTGAAAGGGAGATTTCTTCCCTCCTTAGGAGAAAAAGGAAAAGACAGAACTTAATTCCTCGGAAGGAGGAAGAGGAGATATTTGCTATCCTATTGTCCTGTTGCCCTATTTAGGGGTAAAGAAGATATTTTCCCTCTTGTGGGAAAGAGTGAAGAATTTACATTCTCAAGGAAAGAAAAGGAAAATTTGCTGAAGAGGGGAAAGGGTGGAGAAATTTACCCCTCATGAGTCGTGGGGAGAGGGGAGATCTTCCTCCCATGGGAGGGAGAGAGGGGAGAGATTCCTGTTTCCTGTAGAGGGAGAAAGAGAAAGGAAGAGAGAGGGAGGAAGGGAGAGAGAGAGAGATTGTGTGTGTGTGTCTGCGTGTGTATACGTATGTATGCTGCGTTTGCGTATATGTATGTGCATGTGGTTTTGTACGTGTATTTGTGTGCGTGTTTGTGTGTGCGTGTGTTTGGGTGTGTGTATGTGTGTGTGTGCGTGTATGTATGTGTGTGTATGTGTGTGTTTGTGTATGTGTGTGTGTGTGTGTGTGTGTGTGTGTGTGTGTGTGTGTGTGTGTGTGTGGTTGTGTATTTGTGTGTGCGTGTATTTATGTGCATGTTTGTGTGTGCGTGTTTGTGTATGTGTGTACGTGCGTGCGTGCGTGTGTGTGTGTGTATGTGTGTGTGTGTGTGTGTGTGTGTGTGTGTGTGTGTGTTTCATTCATTCATCATGGTCTTGAACATACATTACCCTCACGGAAGAGAGCTTAGGGCTCGTATGGGACCGATCATAGTGTGCGTGTGCGTGTGTGTGTGTGTGTGTGCGCGCGCGCGCGCGTGTGTGTGTGTATGTGTGTGTGTGTGTGTGTGTGTGTGTGTGTGTGTGTGTGTGTTTGTATGTGTGTGTGTGTGGTTGTGTATGTGTGTGCGTGTATTTATGTGCGTGTTTGTGTGTGCGTGTTTGTGTATGTGTGTGTGTGTGTATGGGACCGATCATAGTGTGCGTGTGTGTGTGTGTGTGTGTGTGTGTGTGTGTGTGTGTGTGTGTGTGTGTGTGTGTGTGTGTGTGTGTGGTTGTGTATTTGTGTGTGCGTGTATTTGTGTGTGTGTGTATTTATGTGCGTGTTTGTGTATGTGTGTGTGTGTGTGTGTGTGTGTGTGTGTGTGTGTGTGTGTGTGTGTGTGTGTGTGTGTGTGTTTCATTCATTCATCATGGTCTTGAACATACATTACTCTCACGGAAGACAGCTTAAGGCTCGTATGGGACCGATCATAGTGTGCGTGTGCGTGCGTGTGTGTGTGTGTGTGTGTGTGTGTGTGTGTGTGTGTGTGTGTGTGTGTGTGTGTGTGTGTGTGTGAGTGAGTGAATGAGTGTGAGTGTATAGGAAACTTGTGGAAAATGGACAGACGGGGTTGAGGGAACGAGGGAGGATGCGACGAAGGTAGCATGACAGACAGCATGCGGCGGGTGAGGGAGCGACGTAGGAAGTAGGAAAAAAGTGTCAGGTGTCAGTTTCGTACGAAAAGGACGAAAAGACTTTGAAGAGGAGCAGCTGGAATCAGAACTACATTTAGGCGAAGAAAGAAGAGGGATACGGAAGAAAATGAGAAGAGGTCCTAAGCGTGATAGAAAACGGAGGGTGGGATGGGGGTGTTATGCGTAATAGAAAATGGTGGCCAAGGAAAAAAATGGTACGGAGACTAAAAGGGTAGATCTGAAAATTAATTAATGTGTGTTTAAATTAAGAGGGAATGTTGAATATATCTTAAAGTAAATTGTTAGAAACACAGTACACGTAGAAGAATTGTAGATTAACAGAAACATTCTAACACATGTTATGGAATGAGAATAGGGTAGTGAGTATATTGTCATTCAGTTTGAAAGAAAACAGAACAAAAAATGCAGGAAGGAAAAACAAAAACGTAGATGGGTCAGTGAAAATAAAAAGTGATGTTAAAATAAAAACAGAGTGGTAGGTACGGAAAAATGGCAGGTAACTTAAACTTAATAAATAAAAGATTTCAGGAATAGTCGAAGGATATATTGTGCATGATAGAAAACGGAGAAATTAAATGAAAATGGCGGAAAGAATATAGACCAGGATGTCATGGAAATATAATTTATAGAAAGAGATGAATCATATATTGAAAGGACGGAAATTCTGAATGTTAATTCAAATGGAAATTGTAAGATAGAATGACGAAAAATAGTATTTTAAGACTAGATTAGATAAACAGCAAAGCGAACTATATAGTTCATGTAATAAAAGAAAGAATGAAATTGACGCATGTGAAAAATAGTGGAACAGAAGAATAAAAGGGTTGATTTATTTTGCAACAAAGACATCCAATGTATGAATTGATAAATAAAACGAGTAATGGAACAACAAAAAGAAAAATGTGTTAAGAAAAAGAAAAATATCTGAAGCGGACAACCCACGAGCCCAAGTCTATGACGTAAATAAAATCGTGAAGACCTGCGGAACGAGAAAGAAAACGGAAAAACAATATTGGATTGAGAGAAAATGGGAAATGGTGAGAGAGAATGATTGTTTTTCTCTGACAGAACATGGCGAGTGAAGATTATTGGAAACGGAAAGAGATTATAAGCGCCATAGAGGCGGAAAAAAAAGAAAAATGACGTAAAATAAAGAGCGGAAAGAATTGGCGGAAAATGGTGGTGGGGGGGAACGAAATAAAGAAGTAAAAGCGAAAAGAAAAGAAATGGACTGACAGGAACACCTGCAGGTGGGCAAAACTACGACACAACGAAAAACGACAAAACGAACTGTCGGTATAGAAAACGAGAAGGGTGATATAACAGAGATGCAATTAAGGATGAAAAGGAGTGTAACGGGATTAAAACCTTGTCCATATCTTCGGCCAATCCCCCCATGCAGCCACCCTTCCCATCCCAACCATCGCTCTTTAGGATCGATCGACTTACTGCCGTGAGTCCTGTGGGCGATCCCTACTTCTCCTCCACCGAAGATTTTTCTCTTGTAAGTATCCCCTTATGGACATGAGACTGGGAATAATATTCTGATAATGGCCCTTGACTAAACCTCCTGGAATGATCCTTATTTTGATACAAAGTCAAAACAACATCAAAACCAAGCCTTCGTATCCCCTTGTGTACATGAGACTGGGGATAATATTCTGGTATTGGCCCTTGACTAAATTTCCTGGAATGGTCCTTATTTTGATACAAAGTCAAAACAACATCAATACCAAGCCTTCGTATCCCCTTGTGAACATGAAACTGGGAATAATATTCTGATAATGGCCCTTGACTGAGCCTCCTGGAATGGTCCTTCTTTTGATACAAGTCAAAACAACACCAATACCAAGCCTTCGTAGGACTTCCTGACATGGCCCACCACTCTTACAGTATATACTACGCTATCAAGGTATGTGAAGCTTTCCAAGATCTTAATGTCCTCTTTACATGCATGAGCTGACTGAGGTACACCATCCAGTAAGTTCCTATTGGCATACATGACACTAACAAGTTATGTGAAGCTTTCCAAGACCTCAGTGTTCTCTCCACATGCGTGGACACACTGAACTGCATCATGGATTAGGTATTTACACACGACACTACCAAGGAATATGAAGGTTTACAAAACCTCAATGTCCTCGCCACATACATGAAAAGATGTAATTGTAATTGGGTCAGCACTTACTGTTATACACGGCACTACGAAGGTATATGAAACTTTCAAAGACCTCAATTTCCTCGCCGCGTGCATGGGCAGTCTGATCTGCGTCATGGAATGAACCCCCAAGTGCCTGGACCTTTGTCTTGGTCCTCAGAGTCTGAGGACCTGGAACCTGAGGCCCAAAGGTCTTTGAGTCCCATGGGCCTCGCCTCTCTGTGTAGTAACTGAGACACCACCACCAAGTCCTATCGAAAAACTCAAAGAATTGTGCAGTGTAGCGGAAGAATGTGTTGGTGTGAAGGAGAGATAGGTAGAACACGGGGAATATACAAAACGGCTATATAGAAGAAGAAAAGAATATAAAAAAAAAACAACAAAAAAAGCAAGAAAATGGAGACTAAAAGAAAAAGGTAAAAAGAAAAGAGAAACTGCCTAGGTAAAGTTAGAAAAATTATAGATTTTATAGACCAATGAAAATGATTGAAGTCGATATAGAAAATAGAAAATGAATTTACGTGTACCAGAAAGAAATGGCGCGACAGAAAACAGGAAGAAATGGTGGGGTGTTCATAGAAAACGTGGTGTTTCGTAGAAAAGTGAAATGCGGTCTCCCCACTAGAAATCTGATGTAGAGAGCGGGGAAAAAGTTTATTCGTGTGTCAGATTCTAGAAAAATGTAGAATCTGAACTAGAAACTATGAATTTGGTATAAAAGGGCAAATAAAATGTAAATTGATAGATGCTGCAAGGTTTAGATAGAAAATTGTAGTAGGGAAGATAGAAACAATAATACGCAAAAACTAATTGGTCAGATTGATGATCAACAAATATAGAAAATTATTCGTAATATTTAGATAATAAAAAGCAAATATGTGTTTAGTTTTTTAGAATTGTTTAACGAAAAATAATAAAGGGAACATAATGGAGAATAAGAATCATTTTTGAGATGAGGAAAAAAATGTGGAAAAAAGTTCCCCCATGACAGAATACGGAACAAGATGATCTGTTTGATAAGAATAGAAAAGATTTGGTCACCATGTAGAAAACGGGAGGCGAGTTTTCTCGCTCCATAGATAATCTAAAAGAAAACGGAGGGAAAAATAAATAAATAAAATGGGGTTGGGGAGGGCAGGACAAAATCGGCCCGGAAAAAAAAAAAAAAAAAAAAAGTATAGAGAGGGCCCAGCTTTTTTCCCCTCAGAAAACGGAAGGGAGATAGCTCCTGCCATAGAAAACGGGAGAAAAGTTGTCTGTGTTACAGAAAACGGAAGGGGGTTAGTAGGGAGCGTGATAGAAAATACGAGCTGGGACAAAGGGCCTGGAGGCAGGAGGGAGAGAGAACAGGGGAGGGGAGAGAGGAAAGAGGGAAGAGAGAAAAGAGAGAAGAAAGGGAGGGAGAGAAGGAAATACATAAAAACCTGCAGGTAGAAAATAGTGGGACAGAGGTGGGAGGACAAAATGAAGAATAAAACAGACTGGAAGATGGAAATGAAGAAAAAGGAGAGTGGAAGTAAAGAGGGGAAGAGGGAAGGGAGAGGAAGTGAAGGGAGCGAAGGTAAGGAGGGAGAAAGACCTACAGACAGAACATATGAAGGGATTGATAAAGGGAAATGAATAAAGAAGGGAGGAGCATGAGGGAATATATACATATATATATATGTATATATATATATATATATATGTATATATATATATATATATATATATATATATGCAGAAGAAATCCGGACACTTGAGCCAATATGGCACTGGGAGAGACCCACCTGAACTTTCTGAGTATATATACTTGTCTCTTATCTGTATCTATACCTTGAAAATGTCTGAATAGACGAAAGCGCTCGGTCTCATCTCTTTCATTTTCCCAGTGGTTTGTCTGCATATACATATATATACATATTATATATACACATATATACATATGTATATATATATATTGATATATGTATATATATATGTATTTGCGTGTGTATTTGTATGTATATATATATATATATATATATATATATATATATGTGTGTGTGTGTGTGTGTGCGTGTGTGTGCGTGTGTGTGTGTGTGTGTGTGTGTGTGTGTGTGTGTGTGTGTGTGTGTGTGTGTGTGTGTGTATACAATATATGTAGATATATATATAGATATATATATTACAAAAGAGAAAGAGACAGGTAAGTGAAAGAGTAAAATAGGACAAAGTGGAACAAAAATATTGGCAGAGAGGTAGAAAAAAGAGAGTAACGTAGGAATTGGGGTAGGAAGGGAAAGAAGTGATGGAGGAGGAGGAAGGAAGGAGAGAAAGGGAGGAGGAGGAGGAGGTGGAGGAGGGAAGATAAAGAAAGGGAGGAGGAGGATGGAGAAATAATGAGAAGGAGAAGAAGGAAAGAGTGAAAATATGCAGAAGAGGTGAATACAGTGGACAGTAGATAACAGACCAGCAGGTAGCATAAGGAGTGAGAGAGAGGAAGTGGAGGGACAGTGAAAGAGAGAGAGTGAGAGAGAGGAGTAGGAGGGAGGGAGAGAGGGAAAGGACACCATGTGGGAGATTGGCCTGATACTGACCGCTGGGGGATTACCAGGATAAAGATAAGATAAGAAAAAATGGGGAGCAAAAAGGATTAAAGAATGCGAAGGGGAAGGAAATATAAAAAGAGGGAAGTGAACATGAAAAAAGAGAAAGAGAGAGATAGAAAGATACAGACAGGACAGAGGAATAAAAGGAGGACAAAAGAGAATAAGAAGGTAAAGAGAAGAGAAGGGAATGGAGGAAGACGAAAGAAAAATGACGCAAAAGTTTAATAAAGAAGAAATTGATGAAAAAGAAATAAGTCAAGCAAAGGATAAGCCATTATAGGATTAAATGTAAGCCCTTTAACTCTTTCTCTACATGAATAAAATCGCCTGGCGGCAACCAGAAGTGCCATCCAGTCTCATATACGTAGAATAAAAGCCAGAATAAAAGCGCTAACACTGGCATTAAAATATTGGTGTTCCCTTACACTAACCCGGTTAAAACACACACACACACACACACACATATACACACGCATACACACACATACATACACATACACACATACACTGTGTGTATGTATATATATATATATATATATATATATACATATGTATATATATATGTATGTATATGTATGTATGAATGTATTTATAATTTTTCTTCGTGTTCTTTTTATTTTATTTTTATTCTTCTTTTTGTTCATTTTTTCTTTTTCTTCTTATTTTTCTTTCATTTTTATCTTTTTTCTTATTTCTTTCTTTCCTTTTTTTTTTTTTTCTTTTTTGAAGCGATGGAATAGGACCATAACGTGATTCACTGGCAGTCGAGACCTGTTCTATCGCTAATCCATCTCTAAGCTAAAAGAAATCGTCTGACGATGCTACTCTAAGCCACGTCACCGTGCTAAAGGGAGCTGACATGTTAGCCAATCCCTCAAGTGTTAAATTGAGTAAGGGTAGGCACAACGTAAAAGAAAATTTCGGGAAGAAAAATCGAAAAACGAAATGTTGGAAAGAAAATTGAGCAAAACTGGGTCAGGAAATGGGACGAAATTGAATTAATGTCAACAGGGAATATATAGAAAGTAAAGGA
>NC_134790.1:38203836-38218836 GCF_046742065.1 Oratosquilla oratoria | reverse complement strand
ACGCATGCACACATACATATATACATACATGCACACATAAACACACACACACACACACACACACACACACACACACACACACACACACACACACACACACACACACACACACACACACACATTTCATCACGTGCGCACACACCTGCAACCACCACCCACGATAGCAAGCACCACCACACGCATGCTTACGACCAACCGCAGAACACACACATACACCACACACACACACACGCGCGTAGAGCGGAAATACTGGAGGTGTGTGTAAGGTGCCACGTCGTATAGTGAATCATTATTGAGTGTGAGTGTGTGTGTGTGTGTCTGTGTGTGTGTGTGTGTGCGTGTGTGTGTGTGTGTGTGTGTGTGTGTGTGTGTGTGTGTGTGTGTGTGTGTGTGTGTGTGTGTGTGAGCGTGCGGGGTATGTGGGTGTATGAAAGAGAGAGAGAGACGTAGAGAGAGAGAGAGAGAGAGAGAGAGAGAGAGAGAGAGAGAGAGAGAGAGAGAGAGAGAGAGAGAGAGAGAAGATGAGGTGGAAGAAAAGGAGTCGGTGAACTGTAGGAAGTAGTTAGTCATTTGATGGAGAAGGTGATGGAGGAAATAGTGGAGGTGTTAAGGGAGTTGTGGAGGAGTGGAGGAGGGTGAAAAGTAGGAGAGGAAGGTGAGGAGTAGGGGTCGGAGGGGGGGAGGGGAAGGGGGAGTTCCTCTCGACAGCCAATAGTTGAAGGAGGACCAAGGCTGAAGGGGGAGGAGGGGGGGGAGTCACGCCCATCAGGAGGGAGTGGTGATAATGAGGTGGGATTCAAAAGTGGGAGGAAAGGGAGGGAGGGAGGGGGAGTGAAGAATAGAGGAAGGGAGAAATATCCTTACGTGTAAGGGTGTTGGAGAGAGAATGGATGTAAGGAAACTTATAGGATAGGGAGTGTAAGGAATTCCGTTAGTGGGTGTGGGAAAATGAATAGGGAGGTTTGGGTGGACGGTAGAGAGAGGAAATTGTGTTACAACACTTTGGGGGACCAAAAATTAAACTAAAATTCAAACTAAAATTATGGGATGATAAAGGGGGAAGAAATGCAAAAAGAAACGCCACTATCAAGGACACGTGACAAAGCCTTGAGAGAACCTTGATTTTGGAGTGAGTCGGGACAAAAGCAGAGATGATGAAGGACCAGAAGACTAAGGACAAATTAGAGGAGGACCGTTCGCCTGCAAGGGACAAGTGGTGCACTGTGAGAGACAGTCCTCTTTTCTGTTATGAACTTTTTGGAGATGTGAGAGATGATCTCAAGTCAGGGAGATGAAGAGAGTGGACATGTCATGGGTAAGGGTCGATTTCTGGGTATTGATATCCGACTGTGGAGGATATCTTGATCTCTAAATCTCTGGGTCTATCTACCAAATAGATAAAATCATATAATGTTGGCAAACCAAGATGTATGAATTATGACACACCCTAAGTGGCGTAATGGTGGTACTGGTGGCGTAATTGGAAGCGTGCTGGTCTCGCATTTGCTTAGTTGTGGGTTCGAATCCCGTACTTCTTTCCCATTTCTAGCAATGACTGCTTGTTACCTGCCCCAACAGCCCAAGCCCATAAGAGAGTAAAAGTGACCGTTTTGGCCGATGAATTGCAGTGCCTCCTTCCGTAGGCTCCTCACTACCACTTAGGAAGATTTTAATAGTTTTCTTTAACATGACTCGTAGTATTTTATCGGAAATAACCAGCGCTTCTGTTCATGTGAAGGAGAGATTTAAGAAAGGTAACAGAATGGGGGAACAGAAGAAGTTCAAAGTGATTAGCATAATACTTTAAATGGAGACGAGTCTTCAATATAAAAGGACGCTGCGGGACTCTGGTCCTTAGGGGTTAAACTAAAGTAATTAGAATGGAGACCGCCTAAAACGTGGGACTCATTCATGATGATGATCGTCTTTACTTGGGTCTCTTGTGGCCACAAAACAATTCTCTTCATATATATAACACTTTCTTGTTAAGAAACCCCGAAATCGTTTAAGTCCTATGATGAAGTTAAAAAAAAAGAAAATTCTACTATCAATTGAAAAAAAAAATTGAAAATAAAATCCGTCACTGGGCTCAGTGGGATGATGACATAGTGTCCCGATGGTGAGGACATGTGTTGTGATGTGTTGAAAGCGGAAACACCGTTTAGCGGCAACCGCGCTAGTAAGCTTGATGTCTTCATCAGAGAAGGGGAGAGAGAGAGAGAGAGAGAGAGAGAGAGAGAGAGAGAGAGAGAGAGAGAGAGAGAGAGAGGGAGGGAGGGAGGGAATATTGATAGTGATGATAATATGCTGAGATATCTATATAAGTAGATAGGTAGATGAATAGGAAGATAGATGGATAGGTAGATAGAGACAAAATATAGATATAAAGAAGGAATAGTCAATAGATACAAGTACAGTATAAATGATTAAAAATATATGAATGATTAATAGATGATACTAGACATAGATGTAGATAACAGAAAAATAGGTAAGAGATAATCAATGTATTTGCTTACCAAGGGGTTTTTACTCCGTATACGGGAAGTACCCAAATAATAGATTATAGATTGTAGAAAGAAGATAAAGAAGAAGAAGAAGAAGAAGAAGAGAGAGAGAGAGAGAGAGAGAGAGAGAGAGAGAGAGAGAGAGAGAGAGAGAGAGAGAGAGAGGGAAAAAGAAAAGAGCGCCTGACGAGCGCGGCGGCGGCATCTGAATCGGATGAGTTCTCGGAAGGCGCCTCTTGTCCAGATCGTAGATGTGTCAGGAATCTCCGGTGCTTGGCCCCTCGAGGGGGAATAGGGGAACGGGGGAAAGGGGATGTGGGTGGGCTGTGAATACGCGCACACACACACACACACACACACACACACACACACACACACACACACACACACACACACACACACACACACACACACACACACACACACACTAACTCTATACAAAAGAAAACCTGTAGAGGTTGTTAACGGTAGTGGCTGTAACAGATAATTATGTTACTTAGGCTAGGTGACGCCAATGGGAGATGAATGAAGCTCAGCGTGGTTTGTTAGCTTTATTCTGGTTAGTGCGAGTGTCGGCCTAGGATGGGTCGGGCGGTCAGGCTCTGAAGAAACCTGACCGCAAAGTTACCGCGTGGGCCTTGGGATGCGCACCGCTGGGTTACAAGTACAGAGGAGAACTGGGCTTGATAGCAAGACCAGGCTGTTTATATACACATCCGACATACTCAAAAATAGCACAGGACACGGCCTCACAGAAATATGGCTCGGCAGGGCCGAGATTGTCCTTTCATGATGATACAAATGCCTGTGGTATAGTTGTAATATGGACTTAATCTACACAGTAGTAGTATGAGGCCGAAGGCCAGCTATTTCTACATACATATACCAAGGCTTTTCCCCCCTTACAAGGGGGGTAGCCAAAAAGAAAAGGGCATAATATCATTCCCACCCTTTCCATCCCTGAATACACTCCACACCCCTCCACCCTCCCTCTTATCTTAGCACCTCCTGAATGACGGGTCATCCCTGCACCTTGTCCACTGCCCTGGGTCAGAAGCAGTGTCGCAAGACACAGCACATCCACAGCAAGGCCGCCTCATTAAATCGGCGACCCCCCCTCTCCGTCCCCCCATTGCATAAAATGAGAGGACGGGGAGAAATCCCTTCGGGCTGCGTCAAATTTTGCTCACACATACTACCTCACCCCCCATCCACCCGCCCATTCCACCTCATACTATCCCAACATCATCCATATACAACCATTCTCCATTCACCCCTGTCTTCTGTCCTCTCCCGTCCTTCCTCAACAGACATTCCCCTCTTCCCCAAAGCCCCCTTCACCCCATCCATCCACCTCATCCTAGGACGCCCCCTCATGTTCACTCCCTCCACATCTGCCTTCCACACCTCTTTTACTAGTCTTTCTTCACTCATTCTTTCCATGTGTCCAAACCATCCTAATATTCTTTCATCAATCCTATCTCCCAGCTCCTTTTCCACCCATGTTCTCCTCCTCACCTCCTCATTTCTCACTCTATCTAGCCTAGTAACCCCCATCATACTTCTCAGACACCTCATCTCAAACACATTCAAACTCCTTCTCTCTTCTTCTCTTATGTTCCATGTTTCTGCCCCATACAGTGCTGTTGGCACAATCACTCCTTCATACAGTCTCCTCTTAGCATCCATTCCCAAATGTCTATTCCTCATTACACTCTTTAATCCACCAAGGCATTTACTCGCTTCTCTCAATCTACATTCTACCTCCACTTTCACTCCAGCTATTTCTAAACAACATATAAGTTCCTTGTCCAGCCTATTGTTGCAACGACGATACTATATGCCAAAATAAGGCGTAGATGCATATTTGGGGAAGTTAGAGACATAGTGGCGAAATGTCCGACACACGAATTCGTGACGAAATGCCCGGCATACGAATTCGTGGCGAAATGTCTGATACATGAATTCGTAGTGTGTTTAAGTGTAGCAATCTCGTATCAAACTTCTCTGGCTTAGCTTATCGGGTGCCACGTTTACTGGCCTCATGTGACCACAGAAATATTTTTGAAAATATGACAGTGTGAACAAGTGAACATTCTCCTCAGTGGCACCTATTCAGCTGAACAGAATCGTCTGGCATTAGGTAAAATGAACACTTTTAGTGACGTCACTGTAATGAAGAGATTAGTTGCAGGGGTACCAATATGGCACTGGTTCCTAAACAGGGTTGCCAACTTAATAAGTTGGTGCCGAACCCCTTACCCGTGGGTGCGAGTTTCAATATATCTAATGATAAGGAGTTTTTAAGATATATTTCCTAGTTGTCAATAAGATAGTCATAAACAATTAACTTTATTAGTTATGATATATCACTCAATCATCTTCAAAGTCAAACCATGAAGAGGTTTTTTTTTTTTTCTATTCTTAAGAAGAGAAGTCAAAATTTGGGAGTGCGAGAGAGGCTACATTGTTTCGAAATGACGAAGAAAAAAAAAGATTGTTAAGTCTTTTTTTATTATTATTATTATTATTATTATTATTATTATTATTATTATTATTTATTTATTTATTTATTTATTTATTTATTTATTTATTTATTTATTTATTTATTTATTTTTTTTTTTTTTTTTTTACTATTCAAAATTTGGGGATGTGAAGGCTACAGTGTTTCAAAGAGATTCGAAAAAAATGTGAAGAAGAAGGAGAGGAGCCTATGACAGGCGGTGAGTAGCTGCGGCTGAAGTCGTCACCTTTGTTCTTTGCGCTTTAGTGACTGATGAGGCAGGTAACAAACAGTCACTGCTGAGACTCAGAGAGAAGTGCAGGATTCGAGCCCACAACTAAGCAAATGCGAGAACAGCACGATTCCGATGACGCTACCGGCGTTGTTAAGAGTTCTTAGAATCAGAGGACCAATCAAGTCGATGACCTTGAAAGCAACAGACACGATCCAGACCCCGAAGGAGACTGAGGAGGGCGCGACAGCCCTTATCTCCAGAGATCAAAGGCAACTTTTTTCTCGTCTTTTGTAGAACTTCTACATGATATGGAGATAAGACCTGTAGAATCCGTGCATCCACACTTGATATCTGGATTTCCTGATTTAATTAAGGCTTTAGCCTTTTAGGAGACGGGGACCGCCGAGCGTAAGAGGGGAGGGATGGGTTCGCCTTCTTTGCATAATTTGCGAATATTAACGAGACTAAGGGATCTTCGATGGTCGAACATTAGTGGTGATCTGGGCGGAGGAACTAGGTGGCGATATTCTTCACCCGCTTCCTCAACAAGGGGCCTTCCCATATCAGAATAAAATCGTTTGGTGTAATCCAGAATAAAACTACAACTCATAGAAAAAAAACAATAAGACTAGATTTTATTTAACATAAGTATTATTCAGAAGAAGAAAAATAAGGTGAGAAGCCTACGCAACGAGGCGCTGAGTAGCTGTGACCGAAGACGTCACCTTTGCCCTATTATGCGCTCAGGAGACTGATGGGGCAGGTAACAGTCATTGCTGGAAATCAGATAGGAGTGCAGGATTCGAACCCAAAACAAAGCGAATGTGGAACAAGTACGCTTTGGTCATCTAGCATATTAGATTTGATGACGGATCATTATCAAGTTTTAACAACTTGCTAGGTTTCGTGCACTAGGTGCGCTGTCTATTTAAAAAAAAAAATACTTTTTTTCATTTTTTAATGACAAATTTAGTTGGCTATTAACATATAGACTAGCTAACCCGCCCTAGGGAATTCCACCATAATTGCAAAATTTAAGGAAAATGTGTGTTTCGCTTCTTGTTCCTAGTTTTACAAAAATAGGGGAACGCTTCGAGGAGAAATCTTATGGGAGAAAGAAAAGAAAAAGATAACATCAAATACAACAATACTTTATTAAAAAAACAAAAAACAGTAGAGAGTGCAAAGGATCTTGGTAGATACCGGTAACGATCTGAAATCACCTAAAAATTGTATTTTTTGATTCATAGAAACCACACAAGATTCTAGAGCTGGTAGCACGATTCTAGGAAGTGATAGCACGATCATTTGACTTCAAATTCCAACTATGATTAACCAATTATGTAGATCATTAGTCCGCCCCCATTTGGAACAGGTTGTGTTCGTATGGTCACTGAGTCTCATTAGAGCCATTGGCAGGTCAGAATGAGAAGAGCGGTGAGCTACAAAACTTTATACAAAGAATATAAGAACCAGATCATACGAAAACCGCTTAAAACACGTGAACTTATTTCCCCTAAATAAGCAGAGATTCGGATGGGATTTTATGCAAGTTTGCAAATATTATAAGGAAATTATATCATCAAAATTTTGAATATTTTCACATCGAATGATAACTCAATGAGAAGTAATGGTTAAAAAAATGGATAAGATAAATAAATGGAAAAATAAGAGTGAAAAAAAATTATCCTTTTTAAAGGGGGTCTTAGTCGAGTCAGTGCACATTCGCACATTATGAGTAGATCGCAAAAATTATGAACTATTTTCTATTGGCTATCTGAAGGAGAACTGACTGCTCTTCTGATCAGTAATAAGTACAAAGTTTATGTGAGTACCACATGGTTTGTAAACGTTTTTACACTAGAAATCCAGGCACTGAAGATAAGTAATTTTAGCTGAGGCTTAGTCTAAAGCAAGGGTTCTTAACCTTTTTTCTCCAATTCCCCACTTTTTAGTGAGCCAACTCTCCATTTCCCACCACAGCATCGGTCTTTGACAAATTCGATTTTAATCCATGCAGTGTTTAGTACGTAAATATACGCTTTGCTTTTTTGTGCCATTTTACGGCCCTTAATTTTTGTTTGCATATATTAGATTTTTTACTAACAGTTATCACATGGAAATAAAATACATATGAAAAGACAGTGGTTCTTCTGTCCGACCGGTCATTCCCCATTTGGCAACTCCGCCATTCCCCACCAGTGGGGAATTCCCCACAGGCTAAGAACCACTGGTCTAAAGCATTCCAAGCATGACCAAATGAGTGACATTATGGCGATTTCTTGTGATTGACGTTGTCGTGAAAAGTTTTCAAATCTATCCTAACTTAAAAGCGTTACAAATCAACGGATTTTTAAAAGCAGTTCCTGGGTTTCAGTGTCATGAATGTGCATGTTTGTTTTCATGCAGATCCATGATTTTTTTTTCTTACAACAGCAGGAAGCCCGGTTGGCTCAAATGCGATTTTAACGAGTTCTTCAAGTCCTGGTTAAGACCAGAAGATTGTATTGATATCCTTCGCAGGATCTTTACTACTGAAGTGATGAATCCTCACTCTTCAAAGGACCTCATTTGAGGCCTCATTATCTCTAGTTCATGAGTCTCTTTATCTCTCATGACGTCATGATAACAACTCCGCTTCGAACCGCAATCGAAACGTTTTATGAGTTTCGAATCGAGGGTTATGAGACGTGGTTGTCCTCATGATACCGGGTTTGTGGACTCAAACTGAACGAATTTCAGCCACATCTTCTGAGTAATTACTCTGTTGAGGGAGGCGTACTTATATATATGTACTTATTCATTTATTTGTCTGCTTATTCAGTCATTTGTTTATTTACCTATTTGTTTGTTTATTTATCTATTTATTTGTTATTCACTTATTAATGTATCTATTTTATTATGTATATTTTTTTTATTCATTAATTAATTAATCTATTCTTTATGTATCTATTTGACAGTTTCTTTGTTTGTTCATTTATTTATTAATTTGTTTTACAGATCATTTATCCTTTGATTTATTTAATGATTTATTTGTTCATTTATCTATTATAATTGTTTTATTGTTATTTCTATTTTTATTGTTTTAATTAACAAAGGTGTTATCCATAGAAGCCATAAAACTATAATGGTTATTGGATCAAGCCATGCAAACGTCTGACGGATTAAACTAACTTGATTAACTTGATCGTCACTGTTGTTTTCTCACGTAGTTGAATTCACCAGCATTTGCGTGATTTTATTCAATACTTAGACACTCCCAGCAGTGTCCAGAGGTTGGCAATAGCAGTGTTGTGATTACCAGATACCCGTTGACAGTGACATTCCACTGCAGTGGAGAGAGGAGAGTTGCTTTGCATACTCCGCTAGATTCCCTGTTGTCGGATTTTACGCTCTGTTGGAAGAATTCGACCAATTTTGTGTAATCGCCACCTCCGCCACCCCGCCACCAACTTCGTCCCCCGCTTCCACCACCGCTGCCAACTTACCACCTCCATTGCCTCCACCACCACTACTACCTTCTCCACCATCGCCCTCATTTCCGCTTGAACCTCCTCCACCACTAAGATCACTAACAACTCCATCACTAGCATTTCGGTCTACACTAACGCTACCACCTCCATTACCTCACACCACCACTACTACCTTCTCCACCATCGCCCTCATTTCCGCTTGAACCTCCTCCACCACTAAGATCACTAACAACTCCATCACTAGCATTTCGGTCTACACCAACTCTACCACTACCATTATTACTACCACCATCGCCACTTCTGTGCCATATATTTTCCATCTTCATCACCATCACCACTACCGTCACCACTTCCGTTCCACTCACTCCTTCGACTCTTCCACCTCCTCCATCTCCCCGGCGGTCCACCAGCACCAGCCCAGCACCACTTGAACTACCGGTCTCTTGCTCGGTAACCACCACGTCCATCCTCATCACCACATCCACCCCCATCACCACCACCACTACAGATAACGATCACTCCTCTTAAACAGCCTTTGGACCACCGTCATTGCAATTCGTTCCTTCTCTCTCTCTCTCTCTCTCTCTCTCTCTCTCTCTCTCTCTCTCTCTCTCTCTCTCTCTCTCTCTCTCTCTCTCTCTCTCTCTCTCTCTCTCTCTCTCTCTCTCTCTCTCTCTCTCTCTCTCTCTCTCTCTCTCTCTCTCTCTCTCTCTCTCTCTCTCTCTCTCTCTCTCTCTCTCTCTCTCTCTCTCTCTCTCTCTCTCTCTCTCTTTCTCTTCTCTCTTTCTCTCCCTTTTTCTCTCTTTTATTTTTTGCAACATCGGTGTATGGAAATCGAGACGACATTATCATCAACCATCAGTTTCACTATCACCTCTGTCATCATTGTTTCCATAACCACCAATATTAACATTGCAACAGAAAGACAACCATCATTGCTTCTGCCACCACAGCCACCACTTGCACCATCACCACAATCATCATTAACACCATTGTCTTTACCTTCACTACCATTATCACCATCATCATCGTCATTACCATCATCATATTTGCCACCGTTATCATTATCATCATTTCTATCATCACCATCATCACCAGTGACACCATCACCTCTACCATCACTACCACTTCCATTACCACCAATACAAACACCAACACCAACAGAAGCACGTCTAACACCACCACCACACTTGAGGAACCTTTTAAAGTCTCGCAGCCTCTTCCTCCATCTAACCCAGGTTCTTCAAGAATAAGTTGTCATCTGATGGTTCGAGGCCCGCCCTCGAGGTCTCGAGATCTCCCGGGACAGCACTCTTCAGTATTCGTGCTGTTTGTGCCTCTCTGAAGTTTTATCATTCATCAACTACAGACTCGTCAAGTCCGCCGATAGGTTATGCGCACCGCTGAGCTGAATGAACATTTTCTTAGGAATGTATAACTTTGTGTGTGTGTGTTTGTGTGTGTGTGTGTGTGTGTGTGTGTGTGTGTGTGTGTGTGTGTGTGTGTGTGTGTGTGTGTGTGTGTGTGTGTGTGTGTGTGAGTGTTTGTTTGTTTTACCATAATCTTGAATCACGTGCTGAACTCGTTATTAACAGCTATAACCCAAACCTGTCGAGAGTTCCTTAGGTCATATGGTCCGATCTATGGGTAATGCTGTGACCTTATGAACACACACACACACCCGAACTCTCTATTCCAATGAACGGGTGCTGACTTCCTGTGGTGTAATGCGTTCTAGCTCTGGGCAAGGGTCGGACTCAGGACCACTGCATTAACAGGCCAAGTCGACATTAAACCATCATTATATGTCTGTGCCTGTATATATATATATATATATATAAATATATATATATATATATATATATATATATATATGTATATATGTATATATATATATGTGTGTGTGTGTGTGTGTGTGTGTGTGTGTGTGTGTGTCTGTGTGTGTGTGTGTGTGTCTGTGTATGTGTGCGCGCGCGCGCGTCTGTGTGTGTGCGCCTATGTGTGTGCGTGTTTGTGTGTGTGTGTACTTGTGTGTGTGTGTACGTGTGTGTATACGTATATGTGTATTGAATAAATGGTGCTGGTCTGCATGCACGCGCATGACTGCGTGCATGATCAGCTTAAGAATGTCTTTATCGCCGAATCTCTTCTCTTTAGACGTGGGCTTCATTCTTGTTCTCTTCATTATCTTATTTTTCCCTCTTTATCCTCTCTTTCTTCTGACAATTATCTTTTGCTTTTATGTTGTTGTTTTTCTATTATCATATTTTTGTATCCTATTTTATATGTTTTTTTTTCATATTTCATATTTCTTTATTTTCTTTGTCTTTGATCCTGACTGTAAGCTCTCTTCGCATAAGATTACAAAGGAAGAGCATGCCGACCAGAGGCCTTTTGGTCCATAACTAGGTCAGATACAAAAAAATATAATAATGATGAATAGATAAATAAATAGATAAATAAATAAATATACTACAGGCTTTTTCCCCTTATAAGGGAGGTAGTCAAAAAACAAAGGCATAAAATCGATTCCCACCCCTTCCATTCCCACATACTCTTCTCCCATTCATACCCCTCACACATTCTTATTTTGGCTCCTCCTGGATGACGGGCCATCCCATTTTGCCCACTGCCCTGGGTCAGAAGCAGTGTCGCAAGACACAACACATCCACAGCAAGGCCGCTTCATTAAATCGGTGACCCCTCCCTCTCCGTCCTCTCATGCAGAAATGGAGATGACGGGGAGAAATCCCTTCAGGCTGTGCCAATTTATTTTTCACACATACTCCCTCACCCCCATCCCCCACCCACTCCCTTCCATGCATCACAGCATCATCCATACACAACCATTTTTCACTCAGTCCTATCTTTATTCTTCTCTATTCCTTCCTCAACAGGTATTCCCCTCTTTCCCAATGCCTCATTTACCCCATCCATCCATTTTGTCCTTGGTCGCCCCTTCATGTTCACTCCTTCCACCTCTACCTTCCACACCTCTTTTACTAATCTTTCTTCACTCATTCTTTCTATATGTCCAAAGTATCCCAATACTCTTTCATCAACCCTATCTCCCAACTCCCTTTCTACCCCCATTCTCCTTCTCACCTCCTCGTTTCTCACTCTATCCACCCTAGTATCCCCTATCATACATCTAAGGCACCTTATTTCAAACACATTCAAACTCCTCCTCTCTTCCTCTCTTATGTTCCATGTTTCTACCCCACAGAGTGCTGTCGGCACAATCACTCCTTCATACAATATCCTCTTAGCATCCTTTCCCAATGATCAATAATAAATAAATAAATAGATAGATAAATAAATATAATGACAATATAGATAATAATAATAGATAAAATAGATGAATAAATCGGTAAAGTTGAATTATAAACAAACAGGTAAATGGTAAATAATAACAAATGGACAGATAAATAATAATGAATAATAATCAAATGAATGATAATAAACAGACAAATACTAATAAACAAATAAAGAAATAAAGTAAAATAAGTGGCAGGCATCTTGCTTAGGTGTTTATCTAAACGAATCTTAAAGCTTCGAACTGAGCTACATTACACTGCCTCTGCAGGAAGTTTATTCCATTCATTAACTACACGTTTGGCAAAGTTGTTTCTACCCACTACCAAATTGAATATATTTCCTGACACTTTCACTTACCTCACCATTTCTGTTCAGCCTCATGATGGTCTGATGATATACATCCACGTGTAGTCTAAAAACTCTATTAACCCCTTCCATGCACTGATTGCATTGTAGGTATATTTTTCATGACTCGATTGTGTTGTTTAACATTTTCGTTGGATATCTTAACTACACGATGTCCACCTAGTATGCTCAAGCTCGTTGAGTTGTGTTGGGCCATGTTCTTTTTGTGTTATGTTTACCTAAGCTCTTTGTAACATTTGTGTACATTTCCCCCCTTTCCCTTCCCCACCTCTTTAGCTTGTCGACCATTCCTTCTTTTCTCCCCTTTGGTCTTGGAATTTCAAGTCTCTTAGTTCAAGCGGTCAATAAACAAGCTAAGTCTCTCTCTCTCTCTCTCTCTCTCTCTCTCTCTCTCTCTCTCTCTCTATATATATATATATATATATATATATATATATATATATATATATATATACATATATATATTTATATATATATACATATATATGTATATACATATATATATATAAGTATATATACATATATATATACATATATATATATATATATATATTTATATATATACATATATATGTATATATATATATATATAAGTATATATACATATATATATACATAGATATATACATATATATATATATATATATATCCATATATATATATATATCCATACATGTAAATCTATATCTCTCTATCTCCCATGCTGCCAAGCACCATTTAGGTTTATTCTATGAAGAGACAAAGTTTGGCCTCATGATTGCATTCTCGATTTATCAAAACATTCCAATATCAGAGAGCTGATACATTAGAGCTTTGCAAACATATCTTTCGTTGATTTTACATTAATACAGTTTCCTTTGCCAAGCCTCTCTTGCTGTTACGTATTTGATAGAAACAGATACTCATATGTCCACATAGTTCTTATATATCAGCCAGATTTGGGTATCCGAAAGAATTTATATATGAAATAATCAATTTTATTATTACAATTGTTTTTATAATTCTTATTATTATCATTATCATGATTTTTATTAAGTTTCTTCTTCTTCTTCTTCTTCTTCTTCTTCTTCTTCTTCTTCTTCTTCTTCTTCTTCTTCTTCTTCTTCTTCTTCTTCTCCTTCTTCTCCTTCTTCTTCTCCTTCTTCTTCTTCTTCTTCTTCTTCTTCTTCTTCTTCTTCTTCTTCTTCTTCTTCTTCTTCTTCTTCTTCTTCTTCTTCTTCTTCTTCTTCTCATCATCATCATCATCATTACTATTATTATTACTATTATTGTTATCATTATTGTTATCATTAATATCATTATTATTATCATTGCTATTATTATTATTATTATCATTGTTATTATTATTGCTATTATTGTTATTATTATTATCATTGTTATTATCATCCTCATCATCATCATCAACATTATCATCATTATCATCATTATCATCATTATCATCATTATCATCATCATCATCATCATCATCATCATCATCATCATCATCATCATCATCATCAATTATTTTTATGCATATATATATATATATATATATATATATATATATATATATATATATATATATATATATATATATATATATATATATATATATATATATACTTATTTTTTGTAAATAAAAATAAATCTAATGAAGGAAAGAAGGAGGTGCGATGGGTTCTTTGCGTGTGCGTCCCAACTCAAGAAGATCCCTTATACCCCCCACGTGCTATTCCTTGATACAGTGGCTCCCCTCCAACGCTGCCACCAACCCCCCAACCCCCACCCACACTCTCCGCCTCCTCTACCCATTCCCGGGCCCCATTTCCGGATGTAATACTTCTTTCCGGCCAGAGGCCTCGAGTCGCCTTACCGGACCTTCCAAATGGTCGATTAGCCCGCGGAGGGCATGTCCTCCCCCCTCCTTCTCCTCCTCCTCCTCCTCCTCCTCCTATTCCTCCTCCTCCTATTCCTCCTCCTCCTCCTCCTCCTCCTCCTCTTCCTCCTCCTCCTCCTCCTCCTCCTCCTCCTCCTCCTCCTCCTCCTCCTCCTCCTCCTCCTCCTCTTTCTCTACCTCCCCACTTCACCTGAACAAATTTGCTCGGCATGAGCCAAAATAATGTTTTCTTCTTCCTTTTCCTCTTCCTCCTCTTCTTATGTCTCCTCTGATCCTCCTCTTTTACGTTCTTGTACATGTCTTCTTCAACCTCGTACTAGTGCTCTTTTTCCTTCATTTTCTCCTCCTCTTCTTTCTCCTACTCATTCTCGAACTTATTTTCTTACTCTTCATCCTCCTCTTTTATCCTCCCCTTCCTACTACTTATCCTTCACCTTCTTCTCCCTCTTGAATGGCTTTTCTTCCTCCTCCGCCTCCTCCTCCTCCTCCTCCTCCCTCACCTTCTCATCTCCTCTTCCTCGTCTCCTCCTCCTCCCACACACGACTTCTTCCTTTGAACAAATATTTGTTTTCTCTACGTTCCGCCTTCATTCTCCACCCCTTCTCCCTCTCATCTGTCCTCCTCCTTTTCCCTCTTTCCTCTTTCCCTCTTCTCCCTCTTCTTCTTGTTCTCTCTTTGACCTCCTTTTCCACTCTCTTTTCCTCTTCTCTCATCCCTGTCCCTT
>NC_134790.1:38191336-38196336 GCF_046742065.1 Oratosquilla oratoria | reverse complement strand
TTCCCCTCCCTCCTGAAGGAGTGTCGGGAAATTCTGCTTAGGATTTCGACATTTGAGGCTCTTGGGTTGAGATTGAGACGTCAATGAGCTCCCCCCCCCCCCAACACACACCCCATTTCCTGGCCGCGTCCCGCCCGAGGGGCATTTGTCCGGAAAATAACCCTTCCGACACCCTACCAAAAGGTCGACATTGGGTAACCCCGAACCCTGGACGAAGTTATCATTATATTCACAGCTCGTGGCCACAACGCTCATAATATGTGAGAATACTGATACAAAGAATGAAGTCATTTCTTGTCGGTGATGGTAAAAGTACACACACGCGCGCACACGTACACACACACACACACACACACACACACACACACACACACACACACACACACACACACATACACATACACACACACGCACACACACGTACGCACACACACACACACACACAAACACACACACACACACACACACACACACACACACACACACACACACACACACACACACACACATACACACACACATACATACAAGGCGCATGCGCAGTGGCCGAGGCCACGGTCTGCAAGACTAACATACCTGGAGGGGTTGTCGGTCTGTCTAAGAGGTATCTGATGGAGGGAGAGGAGGAGAGGTCGGGGGGTGGGGGGGCGACAAAGTAGCATACGCTGAGTGGCCTTCGCTTCGCCGAGAAGATATCCGATGGAAGAACGCGGGAAGAGGGGGACGGGGGAAGGGGAGAGCGTATAAAAGTATCTTGTCAGAAGAAGATAGCTGAGGATACAGGAGAAGAGCTGAGAGTGGGAGAACATAGGACTGAGGAAGAACGAGGAATTGAGGAAGCAAGTGAGTGGGGAAGTGTGAGATTTTGATGAGGAGAGGAGAGGGGGGCAGTGGAGTGAGTGAAGAGGAGTACTTGGAGAAGGAGGAGGGAGGAAGAGGAGTATTTGGAGCTGTAGGGAGGAAGGAGGGGTGTAGTGGCAGGAAGAAGGGAAGGAAAAGGGTAAGGGAAGGGGAAGAGTGAAGAAAAGGGAGTGGTAGAGAGAGGGTAAGGGAGAAGGTAAGAAAGGTAAAGGATAGGAAGGGATTAAGGACAGGGAAAGGGGGAGGAGAAGAGTAAGTAGGTGATGGGAAGGAGCGGAAAAGGGATATAGGAAGAGAGAAGAAGAGAGGTGGAGGTAGACAGAAGAGTGGGAGACAAGAAGAGTAAATGAGAGGAATAAAGAGAGAGAGAGAAAGGAAGAAGAAAATGGCGGTGTGGCGGCGGAGGGTGAATGAAAGGAACTGAAAGAAATGACTCGAGATATTAAGAGATGCTCGAAATAGTCTTCGTTTTTTATGTAAACAAACGAGTTTATATTATCGTTTTCTTATTACAGATTCCTTTGCGCACGTAATCATCGTCTCCCCAACCAGCCTCCTCTTCATCCCCCCATAATCATCCACTCACCTATCTCTATCGATCTATATATCCCTCTCTCCTAACTCCCTCCCTCCCTCGCTCGCTCCCTCCCTCTCTCGCTCCCTCCCTCCCTCGATCTTCTTTTCGCTCTTCTCTTCACTCCCTCCTCCCCTCTCTTTATCTTCATTCTCCCGTCAACTTCCCTTCTCTTTCCATTCCTCCTCTCTCCTTCCCTCCCCTCTCTTTCCTTTTCCCTTCTTCCTTTCCTCTCATTTTCATTCCCCTCTCTCCTTCCCTTCCCTCTCCTTTTCTCCCCTCCCCTCTCCTTCCTCCCCTCCCTTTCCCTCCCTTCTCTTTCCCCCCCATCTCCTCCTCTACCCTCTCTTTCTTTCTCCCTCCCTTTCTCCCCTCCTCTTTCCGTCTCCCCTCTCTTTCTCTTCCATCTCCTTCCTTTCCCTCTCCTTTCCTCCCCTCCCCTCTCCTTTCGTCTCCTCTCTTTCCATCCCTTCTCTTTCCCTCCCCTCTCCTTCCCTCCATTCTCTTTCTTTCTCCTCTCTCTCTCTCCCCTCCTCTTTCCTTCCACCCTCTCTTTCCCTTTTTTCTCCTTCCTTTTCCTCTCTTACCCTCCCCTCTCCTTTTTCCTTCTCACCTTCCCCCTTTCACATTCTATCCCCATTCTCTCCCCTCCCGTCCCCTCTCCTCCCACCCCTTCTCCTTTATTCTCCTCCACTGTCTGCCAATTTCGTCCCCTCCTCTCCTCTCCCCTCTCCTCCCATCACCTCTCTTCCCTCCTCTACTCTCTTCCCTTTCACTCTTTTCCTTCATCGCCTTAATTTCTTTCTTTTTTATTTACCCTCGTTTCCTGTTATACCAGCCCTGCCCTCCCCAGCACTACCCTCCCCTCTCTCTTCTTCTTCCCTCCCCTTCCCTTCCCTCCCCTCTCCTCTCCTCTCTTTCCTCCCCTCCCCTTTTGTCATTTCCCCTCCCCTCTCTCTCCCTCTCTTCCACCCCCTTTACTTTCCTTTCATTATCTGCCTCTCTTCCTCTCTTCCTCACCTTCCATTCACACCCCGTCCCTCACCTTCTCACCCCTCCCCTTTCCTCCCCTCTCCACCTCTCCTCTCCCCACCCCTTCACTCCCTTTTCCTTCCCTCCCTTCCCTTTGTTCCTGAATACCACCATCCTAACTTTTCCCGATAGCATCAGGACCACCCACCTCCCCTCTCTTCCCCTCTTCTCCCTTCCCTTCCCCTCCCCTCCTCTCGTCTCCTCTCCCCTACCTTCCCCTACCCTCCCCTATCCTCCCCTACCCTCCCCTCCCTTGACCCAGCCTCCTCCCTCCAGGATCTCTATCTTTCTTCAGCTGGACAATTGGTCTATATGGTGTTGACAACGCTCCATGTTCAAACGGTTGACCGAAGTTGTGTTCCGCCGCTTATTCGTGTTTATACAATGAGCTGAACATAGTTGTCTTGTGTTATGTTGAACACCTACTCTCTGACGTTTACCAGAATATAGGCTACGATGTACGACACCCCATCCATACAGGATAAGGATGTATTTTTTTCATGTCACCTGTCATGTCATACGTCACACGTCACGTCGCAAGTAATGTGTCACAAATCACAAGTAACTGGTCATAAGTTATATGTCACACGTCACGTCATGTCACAAGTCACATTCACGCGTCACGTCACAAGTCATATCACGGCACTAGCCACAAATAACACGTCATAAGTCACATATCACATCACATCACATCACGTCATATATTACAAATGACGTCATAAATCACATATTACGTCATAAGTCACACGTCCTGTCATAAGTTATATATCACTCGTTACGTCAGAAGTCACCCGTCACGCGTAGGGATGTCGCAAATGTCACTTACTATTTTATTCGGGAGTCTTTGACAAGAACCCCGCCTCCCTTTCGAAAAATGAAAATAAGTAACAATGATGATAATTATAATGATAGTAATAACAATAATAATGATAAAAGTAACAATAATAACATCAATGATGATAAAAGTAATAATGATAATGATAATAATGGTAATAATACTAAATGTAGTAATGATACTAAAATGGTAATAATAATAATAATAATAATAATAATAATTAATAATAATAATAATAATAATAATAATGATAATAATAATGATAATAATAATGATAATAATAATGATAATAATAATAATGATAATAATAATAGTAGTAGTAGTAGCAGTAGTAGTGACAATAATGATAATAATAATAATAATAATGATAATATCGCAGATTCAATCTTGCGTCACAGTAGCAGGCGTAGATATAATAAAGATGTTCAGCATCATCCCGAACGAGCATCAGGGAATACTGAGATAGCAAACAAAGATACACTTGGCGTACTAGCGAACACTTAGATAACAAACTACACCATGACGTCACGGCTGTTTCATCATAACTAGTAAAATAGTAATCAACCCAAGCCAACCACCCATCCACCCCTCCACCCCTCCACCCCTCCATCCACCTCCCACCCTCCACCCCCTTTCTTCAAGATCCGTGTTGAGGCAAGGCGGCAACTAGGAGGGGCTCCCGTGGTTATGCTGCAGTATGCTATTCATGCTTGAGGGGAGTATGCACACCTTTGGAGCTATAAAGTCCTGCATCAACACACAAGCAAGACAAAGGACGGCAGGAGAGCGGGCAGAAACCTTGAGCTCAGTACAAAAACAGCATAACGAAACTGTAGATAAAACGGAGGTGTTGGTCATGTGAGGCAGCATGAAGAGTGCAGCATGGAACGTAAAGCATGTGATATGAAATGCGTAGCATTTGGGCATGGAGCGTGAAACGTAGAATATGTAGCATGCAGCATGGAACGTGTAGCATTCAGTGTGGAATGTGTCAAACGGAATATGAAACGTTCAGCTAGGGACTACAGTATTATACGTGTAGCATGCAGCATGAAACATCATGCGGTATGGAACGTTCAGCATATTCAATGAAAACTGCGAAATCATTGAACACTGGGAGACCATGTCAAGGACAGAACAAAATAGACAAATGGATAATTTTGATAATTAATAATTTGATAGATGAATGAATAAATAAATAAATAGAATAGATAAACCAAATGAGATGTAGTGTTAGGAACGTAATAAGCATTATTTATATTATACACAAAGGGATCAGAATAAACGTAACGAGCTAACCGCAACAGAAGCATAAGCCTTTTAGTAAGCATAACAACTCGGCAATCTACAGCATCATACGCCCCTTAGTAAGCACAACAACTTAGCATAGGCAGCATATCATGAAGTACACGAGAGGGATTTGTATTACTGGTTACATTGATCAGGATAAGCCTTTCTCACTGTGGGTAAGTACAAGCATGCGATCGGGCGCAGCATAAGCTGCCGGGTTCAGCATAGCGGCGAGAGCGGGGAACCGGCAAAAAGCGGCTCCCTGGACGCCCCAGCCAACGACCGACCTCCTAGAAGGACCTCCACGCTAGGACCACCTCGCTCGGCCTCGCAGGGTGGTATGAGGCTCCGTGAGGTGCTTTTCTGGGTGATGCGGTGGATGTGCTTTGGGATGACGTAACACTTGGT
>NC_134790.1:38178836-38183836 GCF_046742065.1 Oratosquilla oratoria | reverse complement strand
GTAATAACAAAAAGATTAAGATAAGTCTAGAAGAGGAGAATGAAGACATAAAAGACAAAGAAGAGGAGGAGGAGGTTATGATGATGATGGGGTTAGTGTTGGTGATGGAGAAATGGTGGAGACGGTGATGATGGTGGAGGGGTTGGGTGGAAGGGGTGGTAAGTGAATGTATTAAGATGGCAGCCAAGATTAAGGACGCACTTTTAGAGCCTTGATACAAAGGTAATAGGTGAGTGGGAGGAATTTATCTGAAAATTGATCACAACTTGAATTTATCTCAGAAATTATTGTAACGTTATATCCCAAAGTGTAGAGGGAGGGGGTGAAGGAGGGGGGAGGGGGGAAGGAGGGAATGGGGAAGAGAGGGCGTGTGCCCCCTAAAGGCTACAATATCCATCAACGAAGTAATAATGCCATATCAGTCATCATTAGTTGATAACTGTACGAATAGAATTAACGTTGTTATTTTTCTAGCTAATCCCGATGTAATTGTAATAACAGGTCATTACTCCTGCACTGCAGAGTGGGTTCTCTTTATCTGAATGAAATCACATGGCGGTAGCTAGAATGAACTTGTTAAATCTATAAGCGCAGTTAAAGGGTTAGATAAGATATGGTGGAATTAGTATTTATTCCTTGAATAGAAGAGACTGATTTCCTTTAGGCGGTAGCTAGATTAAAGTGCATATACATATATATATATATACATACTATATATATATATATATATATATATAATATATTATATATATGTATATATATATATATATATATATATATATATATATATATATATATATATATATATATATATATATATATATATACATATATATATATATAAGCGATATATATAAAAATATATATATAATATATATATCATATATATATATATATATATACTAATATATAATCACACCCTGGAAGCGATATGCAAAACTCTATTACCAATGCCAATGAGAAAGTCAGAGCGATGTGCATGGTGGGGTGGGTACTAGATGATGGAGTGAGAAATGGGGAGTGGAGGGAAAAGGAAATGTGAAAAAGGGAGGGAAGAATGTGAGGAGTAAGAGAGGAGGAGAAGAGGTAGTAAGAAGAGGATGGAAGAGAGGGTGGCAGGAAATGGAAAGAAGCAGAAGAAGAGAGGAGAGGGGAAGGAAGAAGATGGGGAGAGGCAGGCATTGAAGAAGGTGAATGGAGGGGTAAGAAGAGGAATAGATGATGTAATGAGGAATTAAAGGAACAGAGAAAGAGGAGAAAGAAAAGGAAGACAACGATGAGATCGAGGAGGACAGCGAAGAAGAGAAGGAGGAGGCCGACCAGGAGGAGGAGGACGACGACGAGGAGGAGGAGGAGGAAAAGAAGAAAGAGCGAGGAAAGAATGGAAGAAGCTCGAAGGAGAAAACAAAAAAACGAGGAAGAATGGAAGGGAGGAGAGTTGAAGGAAAAGAAGGAAGATGGAGGGAACGTGAGTGAGGGGGAGTGGGTCAGAGGGAGGTAGACGCGGTCCTACTCGTACCCGCAAGAGTGAAATGAAGCCGAAGATTATTTTCATTGACAGTCTTGGATTTACCATATCGAGGCGAATGAGAGAGGCGAGAACGAGAGGGAAGAGGGAGGAGGAGGAGGTGGTGGTGGGGGTTAGAGGTAAGAGGAAGTGAAGGAGGGAGGCAAGAGGAAGCGAGGATGAGAAAGAAGGATGGTGGGGGTGAACGAAGAAATGTCTTTGACTGTCTCCATGTACTGTGTACATCTAATGACTATGAAAGTTATGTATCAATACAGAGAGATTTAAAAAAGACAATAAGAAAAAGAAAACGACAATACGAAATGAACATCGCTGATAAATCCAAAGAGAATCCCAAAGAATTCTATAGTTACATTAGAGATAAAAAGGTTGTTAGGAATCACATTGGTCCACTATTATCTGCTGACGGTCAACTTGAATATTCAAATGAAGGAATGTGTAATATCTTAAACAATTATTTTAGCTCGGTATTCGTAAACGAAATACCTCAAAGTGAATTCCAAACTGAAACCTGTGAAAAGTCTGGGGTAAACTTACTCACTACGGTAAATATAACAAAAGAAAAAATTAAAAGGTGTATAGACAAACTCAAAGTTAATAAAACACCAGGTCCTGACGGTTGGCATCCAAGAATCTTAAAGGAAATTAAAAATGAGATTGTTGTTCCATTAGAAATTATTTTCAAGAAATCCATCATATCCGGAGATGTCCCAAGAGAATGGAAGCTAGCTAACGTTACTCTCATATTCAAAAAAGGTGACAAAAAGAAACCAAATAACTATAGGCCTATAAGTTTGATTTCAATCGTAGGAAAAATAATGGAAACTATCATCAGAGATGCTATCGAACATCATTTAGAAAGTAACCGTTTGATAAATGATAGCCAGCATGGTTTCAGACGGAAACGTTCTTGCGTGACTAACTTACTCGAATTCTACAACACAGTTATCTCGAAATATGACAAAAGAAACAATATAGATTTAATATATCTAGACTTTGCAAAAGCTTTTGATACCGTCCCACACGAAAGACTACTTACTAAATTAGCTTTGCATGGAATAAGTGGTAGCCTATTAGGTTGGACTAGTAATTGGTTGAATGGTCGTAAACAGAGAGTTGTTTTAAATGGAAAAACTTCTGGATGGAAAAGTGTTGCAAGTGGAGTTCCTCAGGGTTCCGTTCTTAGGCCACTTCTATTCATAGTATATATAAATTACCATGGACTAAAATCTACTGTTTCCAAATTTGCTGATGATACAAAACTGTGCGGAGTGGCAAATGATCACTCAAACCAATTAGATATTCAAGAAGATTTAGATCAATTACAGCAATGGTCTGAAAAGTGGCTAATGAAATTTAACACAGGTAAATGCAAGGTAATGCACATAGGTAAAAATAACAGTAAGTACGATTACAAATTATTTGGAAATTCGTTAACAAAAGTGGATAGTGAAAAAGATCTCGGCGTAATTATCAGTAACGACCTCAAATCATCCAAGCAGTGTATTTCAGCCTCTGAGAAAGCAAATAAGATTCTGAGACTGATTGCGCGATCTTTTGATTTCAAAAGTCCATCACTCATTAACAAGCTATATAAATCGTTAGTTCGTCCACATTTGGAATATGCTGTTTCCGTATGGTCACCGAATCTCATTAAAGACATTGACAGACTGGAAAAAGTACAACGGCGAGCCACAAAACTGATTCCAAATATCAAAAATAAATCATACGAAAATCGACTAAAACACATGAATCTGTTTTCCCTAAAAAAGCGTAGACTCAGAGGTGACTTGATACAGGTCTTTAAGATTTTAAAGGGAATTGACAACATCAAAAGTGACAAAATTTTCACATTGAATGAGAATCAGACAAGAAACAATGGTCTCAAACTGTCCGGAAATAGATTCAATTTGGAAGTAGGTAGAAACAACTTTGTCAACCGTGTAGTTAATGAATGGAATAAACTTCCTGCACAGGTAGTGCAATGTAGTTCAGTTCGAAGCTTTAAGAATCATTTAGATAAATACCTAAGTAAGATGCTGTAATGATCAAAATTTATCTTATATTATTTGTTTTTGTTTTGTTATCATTTGTCTGTCTGATATTCATTTATCATTAGTTATATGTCAATTTATTGTTATTTACTACTTACCTGTTTGTTTATTATTTAACTATACCTATGCATTTATTTATGTATTTTATTTGTTATTTACATTATTATAGTTTTTATTTATTGTTTTATTATTAATATGATTTTTTTTCCGCATCCGACCTAGATATGGATCAAAAGGTCTCCTGTCGGCATGCTCCGCCTTTGTAATCCTTTGTAATCCTTTGTATAGCAAAGAGGTCATCATCCTCAGTTTTGGTTTAAACTCTTTTGGATTAACCAGGTTTAATGTTAAGCCTCTATAACCCGGTGTCATAGGTACTGTATGCTTCTCTAGCACAATTAAACACTTCAAAGGGTTGTATATTTATTTTGACCTCTCTCTCTCTCTCTCTCTCTCTCTCTCTCTCTCTCTCTCTCTCTCTCTCTCTCTCTCTCTCTCTCTCTCTCTCTCTATCTCTCTCTCTCTCTCTCTCTCTCTCTCTCTCTCTCTCTCTCTCTCTCTCTCTCTCTCTCTCTCTCTCTCTCTCTCTCTCTCTCTCTCTCTCTCTCTCTCTCTCTCTCTCTCTCTCTCTCTCTCTCCCCCCGGCCCCCTTCCCTTTCTCTTTCCTATCTTTCTTTCTCCTTTTCTCTCACCGTCTTCCCTCCATCCACGCCTCTCCTTCTCTTTTGTCTTCTCCCTCTTGCTTCCATCATCGGTAATTTATTGTCTGAGCTGTGCCAGCAAGAAGAGGAAAGCAGTTTGCTGATTAATGTTATGTTTACCCTGAACGAGGTTATGGCACGTAATGTCCCGCAAGATGATGTCCAAGCGAGCAGTAAAAGACTCCTTAGTCGATAGTTCGAGCCCCGTAGTCTTCTGACTCTTCATCCCCACACCTTCCCCTTCTCCTCCCCTCTTGTGAGGAATAGGAGGTGGGCAGAGAAAGAGAAGACTGGTGTGTGTATACGTATGTATGTATGTATGTATGCATGTAGATATGTATGTATGTATGTATGTATGTATGTATGTATGTATGTATGTATGTATGTATGTATGTATGTATGCATGTATGTATATATGTATGTATGTATGTATGCATGTAGATATGTACGTATGTATGTATGTATGTATGTATGCATGTATGTATGTATGTATGTATGTATGCATGAATGTATATATGTATGTATGCATGTATGTATATATGTGTGTATGTATGTATGTATGTATGTATGCATGTGTGTATATATGTATTTATGCATGTACTGTATGTGTGTATGTAAGTATGTATGTATGTATATATGTATGTATGTATGTATGTATGTATGTATGTATGTATGTATGTATGTGTATATATGTATGTATGTATGTATGTATGTATG
>NC_134790.1:38168836-38173836 GCF_046742065.1 Oratosquilla oratoria | reverse complement strand
GTATTTGTATATTTGTGTATGTGTGTGTCTATATATTTGTGTGTATTTGTGTGCTTGTGTGTATACTTGTGTGTGTGTGTGTGTGTGTGTTTGTGTGTGTGTGTGTGTGTGTGTGTGTGTGTGTGTGTGTGTGTGTGTGTGTGTGTGTGTGTGCGTTTGTGTATATATGTGTGTGTGTGTGTGTGTGTGTGTGTGTGTGTGTGTGTGTGTGTGTGTGTGTGTGTGTGTGTGTGTGTGTGTGTGTTACGTTACGTTACGGTACGGTAAGGTACTGTACGATGCGTTACGTTACGTTACATCCTATGATAACACAAGTCCTACAATTATCTTTAACCGAACGTAGCAAACAGCCTTAGAATATTCACCTTTGAACGTCAGGTTGTCCAATGAATACTCATACATAACGAAATACAGTGAAAAAGAACCCGGGAGTCCTTCAGATTAAACAAGACCTTCAATCTGTTTCAGTGTTCTTCGTTCAAAACCCGGAAGCTGTTTCGTTCTTTGTAGACTTGGGCAGGCAAATTACGGGGCAGACAAACATATCTCTCGTGCAATTGGAGCCACAATGAAGACGAGAACCTCGTATTTCTACAAAACAGGAAACCTCTTTGGGGCAAATAGGCGTGCCAACTGCTCATCCTCATTGCATCGCCACTTGAAGAAACTAAGTCATACATTCACTCAGATCTTCCTGTGTTTCTTTGTCCAACTTGCCATCAAATTCTCATACCCGACGTAATCAAGTCCATTTCCATCCATCTCCTCCTCCTCCTCCTCCTCCTCTTTCTCCTAGTCTTCTTCCCTCCTCTTTCTCCTCTTCCTCCTTCCCCTACTGCCCCATCTCCTCCTCCTACCCTACCTCCTCATCTTCCTCCCCGTCTTTATCCTCCTCTTCCCTCCTATTTCTCCTTTACCCCCTTCTCCTTCCCCAGCTGTTCCTCCTGCCTCACCTCTTCCTCTTCCTCCTCCTTTTCCTCCTCCTTTTCCTCCTCCTTTTCCTCCTCCTCTTTCTCCTCTTCTACTTCCTCCTCTTCCTCCTTTACCTCCTCCTCTACTTTCTCCTCTTCCTCCTCCTCTCTTCTCTCCTCCTTCTCTTCCTCCTCCTTTTCCTCCTCATCTTCATCCTCCTCCTGTTGCACCTCTCCCTCTTCCTCCTCATCCTACCCTTCCTCATTCTGCTATACCTCCTGCTCGTCGTCGTCGATGTCGTCTTCCTTCAATTTTCCCTCCTCTTTTTTTTCCTACTCCTCCTCGTCTTCCTTCTTGTCTTATTCCTCTTCCTCTTCCTCTTCCTGTTTCTCTTTCTTCTAATCTCGCTTCTCCCCTTCTTTTATAAATTCTTTGTCTATTCATCATATTTTCTTTTTTTTCTCCTTTTCTCATCTTCCTTGTTTTCTTCCTTTTTCTCCCTCTTCTCTTCTTCGTCCTCCTATTATTCTTTTTCCCCTCCTTCTTTCTCCTATTCCGTCTCCTTTTACTCCATTTTCTTTTCTTCCTCCTCCTGCTCCTCTTCCTCCCATTCTTCTTCCTTGTTCTACTCCCTTTAAGTTGTACTCTTAGTTTTCCTCTCATCCTCTCCCTCGTCTTCTTCTTCCTCCTCCTCCTCCTCCTCCTCTTCCCCTTTTCCATTTTTATTGTAACATCAGTTTATATTCTGCCTCCTTCGTCACACCTAACAACAAAAACAACATTACCACTACCAACAACAACAACAACAACTACGCCACCACCAACAGCAGCGCCACTAACACAAACAACAACAACGTCACCACTACCAAGAACAACAACGCCACCACTACCAACAACAAAAACAACAACAACAGCAACAACAATAACAACAATAATAACAGCAACAATAATAACAACAACAGCAGCACCAACATGAACTATTTTTTGGAGGGTAAAAATCTTAAAAAATCGACTTTCTGCACAGAATTGAACAGCCCATACATCTCGTCTGCATTACAGGACCTTCATGAATACAAGAGAGGTTCATTACTGAATAAAGGCGCGAAAGGAAAATGGTTATTTCAGATAGGCCGTTTGGAGGTTTTGCAAAACCGCTATCTTTGACTCCAAAGGAAACGCCCATTGTACAGAGAGAAGATTGTAGAGGAGAATTTTTTCTTCTTGTTTTTCTTCTTCCTCTTCCTCCTATTCCTCCTTCTTCTCCTTCTTCTCCTTCTCCTTCTTCTTCTCTTCCTCATCCACATTATCTTCCTAGTTTCTTTGTCTTCTTATTATTCTTATTCTTATTCTTCTTCATCTTTTTTTCTTCTTTCTTATTCATCTTCTTTTTCGTCTTATTATATTTCATGTTTTTCTTCTTCTTCTTCTTCTTCTTCTTCTTCTTCTTCTTCTTCTTCTTCTTCTTCTTCTTCTTCTTCTTCTTCTTCTTCTTCTTCTTCGACAACTTTATACACACCCTCAGAAAATAATCATGTACGTATGTATACACAAGCGCACACACGCATTTACATGCACACATATATACAACGTTTATTGAAGTTAGTGTATGTATGTATAAGCATGTTCGTGTACGCGCCTGTGCGTGTGTATGTATAAGTATGTGCGTGTACACGTGTGTACGTGTGTGTATGTATACCCGCGTATACGAGCAAGCCGAGAATAATTTTAATTTCCATTTCTCTCCGCTTTCTGATGTTTTTAAGAACATTTGTCGCTAAATTTTACCAGCTAATCTATTTACATAAGTCGTCGTTTGTTGCTGAATTTTCTGCTCCAATGAAGAGCCTCCTTTGTCTCGGTCTGGGCTCTTTGCAAAAAATCTAGTGTGTTTGCAAAAACTCTAGCGTTTTTACGGAAAAAGCCTGAAACGATTTCACTGTGGGTAGTATTATATGCGCTGGTTCACCCATTATATTTTTTTCTTTTATCTTCATTATTCTTCCCTCTCGTATCCTCCTCCACCCACCTACCATCGTCTCTCAGCTCATTTTCTTACCACCCTCCTCCCTCCTCTCTCCTCCCTCCTCTCTCCTCCCTCCTCTCTCCTCCCTCCTCTCTCCTCCCTCCACTCTCCTCCTCCCACTCTCCTCCTCCTCTTTTTACTCCGCTCTCCTCCTCCTCCTCCTCCTCCTCCTCCTCCTCCTCCTCCTCCAATCTTCTTCTCATCTCTCCTCGCCCTCTCTTCTCTCTCTCCTCTCCTCCTCCTCCTCTCTTCTACTCCTCTCTTCTCCTCCTCCTTTTACTCCGCTCTCATCCTCCTTTTACTCCTCCTCCTCCTCCTCCTCCTCCTCCTCCTCCTCTTCCTCCTCCTCTCCAATCTCCTTCTCATCTCTCCTCGCCCTCTCTCCTCTCTCCTCTCCTCCTCCTCTCTTCTACTCCTCTCTCCTCCTCCTCCTTTTACTCCGCTCTCCTCCTCCTTTTACTCCGCTCTCCTCCTCCACCACCTCCTCCTCCCCTCCTCCTCCTCCTCCTCCTCTTCCTCCTCCTCCTCTCCAATCTCCTTCTCATCTCTCCTCGCCCTCTCTCCTCTCTCCTCTCCTCCTCCTCTCTTCTACTCCTCTCTCCTCCTCCTCCTTTTACTCCGCTCTCCTCCTCCTTTTACTCCGCTCTCCTCCTCCACCACCTCCTCCTCCTTCTCCTCCTCCTCCTCCTCCTCCTCCTCCTCCTCCTCCTCCTCCTCCTCCTCCTCCTCCAATCTCCTTCTCATCTCTCCTCGCCCTCTCTCCTCTCTCCTCTCCTCCTCCTCTCTTCTACTCCTCACTCCTCCCCGTCCCCGGTCATAGTACCGTCATCCCATATGCCCTTTCTCTACTCTCCTCTAACCTCTTCAATCTTTTTTCTTTATATATTTTTTCTCTTGTATCTCTCCTCCCTTTACACATAACCCTCTTCTTTTCTTTCTTCTTCTTTTCTATACGATCTTCTATTGCCTATCTTCAGCAAACCTCCCTCCAGCTTCCTTCACTTGCGCCTCCCCCTTCCCCTCCTCCATTCTTTCTTTCCTCTTTTCTGTTATTTCTCCCTTTCTTTACTTTACTCTTTACTCAAACATTTATTGTATTTATTCTTGACTCCACTGTGTTCATATGCAACTCTATTTCTTATCTTTACTATCTCGAAGGTTTTATCTTTTTATCTCCTCCTCTTCTCCCTCCAAATTCTTCTTTCGTCTCCTTCACTGAGCCTTTCACTCTCTTCCTTCATCATCTACATTTTTTCATTCTACTTCTTTATCTTCTCGTTTCCCTCTTCCCTGTCCTCTTAAACACTTCTGTTTTGCTTTTTTTCGTATTTGTTTTCTTATACCCTCTTTGTCCTATTTCTCCTCTCTATTCCTCTTCCTCTCTCTCCTCCTCTTCCTTCTCTTTCAATCCTCATTCACAACACTTTATTGTCTGTTTTTCTCTGTTTTCAATTTCATTTTATTCTCCCCTTACTCTCATTCTCTTCTCCTCCTTCCCGTCCCCCGTCCCCGTCCCCGTCCCCGTCCCCGTCCCCGTCCCCGTCCCCGTCCCCGTCTCCTTCTCCGTCTCCTTCCCCGTCCTCGTAGCCTCGTTCCACAAATTTTTATCCACATATCCCTTGTTTACTGACATTCATTCACACTTCTCCCCCATTCCTCCTCCATTCACGACTCTTTTTCCATCTCTCTCTCTCTCTCTCCTCCATCTTTATTCTTCCCCCTTTCCTCCCCATCTTTCCCCCCTCTTCTCTTCTCCATCTTCCCCTCCTCTTCCCCCTCGTCGTCTCTTCCATCTCCTCCATTTGTTTTCATCATCCTTTGTAGTTCCCTTTTTATCTTCATTTTTGGTTTTGTTTTGAATGTCTTGTTTTAGTTTAGATAGCGCATGTTTTGTTTCGTTTATTACTTATTTTCGGTTTTCTGTTTCCTTTGTAATTATATATATATATATACATATACATATACATATATACATATATATATATACTATATATATATAAATATATATACACACATATATATATACATATATATATATATATATATATATATATATATATGTTAT
>NC_134790.1:38153836-38158836 GCF_046742065.1 Oratosquilla oratoria | reverse complement strand
CCCCACTTCCCCGTGCCTTTCAGCCAGGTTAATGAGTTTCTACTTCGTAATTAATATGAACCTTGTCAAAAGGAATTCGGATTCCAGGTGAATGGTTTCCAACCTCCTTTCTCCCTTGCCAATAGGGAGCAGGGTGGATAGGGGGTGGGCGCTCGCCGAGGCCTTGGCAGAGAATAGGGTGTCCTTGCAGGTGGTTCGGCCTCTTGAGGGCGCCTCCAACGCCAACTCTGGTAACTCCTGTTGTAGGGTGCCTGCTTCCACTTGATGCCTACTCTTAGCACGCCTTCTTGGTGGGTAGGACCCCCCCCCGTTCCCCTTAATATTCATCTCCCTCCTTTCCTATCCTTTTACCCCTTTCCTACCCTGTTACCCCTTTCCCTTTCATGTTTACTTTCCATTTTGACTCATTTTTTCTTTCACGTCTCTACCTTTCCCTCTCCTCTTTTCTTTCATTTTCTATTTCTTTACGTACGCTATCTTCTTCCTCTTTGTTGTTTTTCAATACCAATGCTGTTCTTCGATCTCTTTTGCTGTTATTAATGGGACGAAACGTACACGCACACACACACACACACACACACACATACACACCCTTAGACGTGTGTGTTTGTGTGTGTGTGTGTGCGTGTGTGTGTGTGCGTGTGCGTGTGTGTGTGTGTATGTGTGTGTGTGTATGTACGTGTGTGTGCGTGCGTGTGTGTGTGTTGTGTGTGTGTGTGTGTGTGTGTGTGTGTGTGTGTGTGTGTGTGTGTGTGTGTGTGTGTGTGCAAGTATGTGTGTGTTTACGTGTGTGCGCGCGCGCGCGTGTGAATGTCCGCGTATGTGTGAAAAATATGGAAGGCAATGGGTACGACCACCGTACCCATGTTCTCTTCATTAGCCATAGAAAATTCACTTCTCATGCTACCCATAATAAAATTGAGGACATTGACGGTTTTCCCTCATTTAAATGTCGAGCCCGCGTCGTAATCAACGTGAGACCATCCATGTCAGGCGAGTCGCCCACAGCAGCCCTTTTGTGGACGGAGGGAGCGTCGGATGGGTCGGCGTAGCACCACAAGAATTACCCATTCCCAGTCTCGACCTCTCCTCCTCTTCCTCCTCCTTCCCTCCCAACCCCTGTGGAATATAAGTGTTTACTCTCACAGCCTTGTCAGCTCTTGATGAAGCATTCACATCGTTACTGCAACACATGTAGTTCTGAGTTCTACGCCTTGCGGGTTTAATTCTCAAGACTCTCTGTGGGTATTAAGCGGCAAGTCATTTCCAGAGACAGCCTCGTCCTTGTGTTGTCTTGAATATAGATATATCTCGAAGAAACTGGTTTGCTTTTCTGGTTCTTTTAAGGATGTTTATCATCAATATCTTTGCAAGTTGGATTGGATCATAAATTCTTCGTAGTTATAGTTGTATCCAAACAGATCATAAGTCTGGATGCAAGAAAAAATTCTTGTAAACACGGCTTAATTTCCGCGCACACATAGTTACCGGTAGATTCCCTTCGCAAACACAATCATCAAAAACATTTTTCGTAAGTCGAAATTTGTTCTTATCTTGTTTACAACTAAAACTTTTCGTAAAGAGACTTACCTCCAAATTACTTTCGTATATCATTTCATCAAAGTTTCTCTCAAAAGTTCTTGTCTTTTATAACAAATATTATTTCGTATGAACTGACATCACGTATCCTAAGTGTTATGAATATCATCATTGTCTGGTTTCTGGTAATCTTTATTTTAGAGACGTATCATCTAAATATGTCCAAGCAGCTTTAGGGTTTTCCTGTAGCTGAATGACATCGCTTGGTGTTGTCCAGAATAGGAAAATGAAAATCTGGTTCACAATTCTGAAGTTATACATCAAAATAGATTCAAATTGTTTATGGTTTGAAGAGTTTTCTAAAAAAGAAATAATAACAGTAAAAAATTAATAAATGAATAGATAGATAAATATAGAATAACTAAAAAGTAGATAAATAAGTCAAGTTGAATAAAAAGATAAATGAAGAAATAAGAAGTGAACAGGAAAAATAAAGCTATCTGGCATTAACCAGAATAAGTATACAGGTCCAAATTTATGATTTAATAAGATCATTTATTTCCACTTATCACACAGATACAGTTAAACATTGAACTACAGCTGCATTTCATTTGAGTAAAGTAATATTAGTCAGCAGAAATTAAATTGACATAATGAACAAAATTATTACAGTTAAGAGTAGCGAGATCAAATTTCAGTATCTACAGTATTTGCTTGGAACTGAAAAACAAGTATTTCTTCTTGACAAACGCATCCTTATTGCTTTCAATATTATTCTCTTTCACCCATCAAAGCAAAGGACTTTTATCTCAACATCTTTTAATATTTCAGCCATGTTTGTTTATACATACGTGATTTGAAAGGAGAGAGCATTCGAATTTGTACTTAGATTTACCCTAGACAGCATTCGAGTGTGTAATGAAATCTACCCTTATATACATTCAGAACGCATACAGACACTCGCTACTATACCCATATTTACAATCTTCAGTAACATTTTTACCGACGCATAGATAACTGCGGGAAAAGGAGAAGGAGAAAAGAAAGAATGTAAAGATCCACACATAGAAATGATGTAATCTTACTCGAGAACAGATAAAACTGTATGGAAGGACATAAGGTTACAAAACATTCGATCATAAATAAGAATAGTCTTGGGTTTTACTCTCTCCATAAATGAACCGTGTCCAAGTTTTTAATCATAAAGTAGAAAAAATATGGATATGATTAATGTCTTGCTCAAGAAATCTATGGATGAAATTAGAGAAGAGGGTTGGTGGGTTGCCCTCAACCATTTAAACATCAGTATGCATAGGCGTGTCCGCATGTTCCCGTGAATATATGCACCTATGGGATTTTGCATATCGTATGATGCGCATATACATAGCAATACACACTCGTTTGCTAAACACCGTTCGCCTACCCTGTCTCATAAACACATCACGGAGATTATGGGACGCATATCACATGAGGCGAAAGAAAAAATCGTCTGTTCTTAGATTTAATAATATGTATATATATATATATATATATATACATATATATATATATATATATATATATATTTATATATATTTAACATTGAAGACTGTCGCGTAGCATCGACAAAAGAAGGCGATAATTGATATTGTGTCACGGATCCCCTTCCTCAGGGTCAAAGGAACGGTGCCTCACCAAATATATATATATATATATATATATATATATATATATATATATATATATATATATATATATATATTTTATCCTCTCATTCATATACATATATACCTTATATGCTCATGTATAACTATATCTATCTATCTATCTATATATATATATATATATATATATATATATATATATATATATATATATAAGACTGAAGGTGGAGGAAGCAAATGAGGAGTAATGGGAGAATTTTAATGCTTTAACGTTTCGACACGCAAGGTCTTGATCACAAAGCTAACAATTCAAACATAACAGGGGATTTTAAACTTAGACGGATCATCTCATGGGACACCTCGGAGAGCTTGTTATTTTATTTGTGTATTCTTTTGTTATTGATAAGCTTGTGGCTTTTGCTCAACATATAAAGCCTTCTCTATGGTTAATGCTGTTATTAGTGTTAATGTATGATAAAAGAATACACAAATAAAATAACAAGCTCTCCAAGGCGTCCCATGAAATGACACGTCTATGTATAAAATCCCCTGATATGTTTCAGTTGTTAGCCTTGGGATGAAGACCCTGCGGGTCGAAACGTTAAAGAATTAAAATTCTCCCATTACTCCTCGTCTGATTCCTCCATCTTCAGTCTTATTTGTTATAGTATAGTCAATATATATATATATATATATATATATATATATATATATATATATATATATATGTGTGTGTGTGTGTGTGTGTGTGTGTGTGTGTGTGTGTGTGTGTGTGTGTGTGTGTGTGTGAGTATATGTTTGTGTGTGTGTTTATATATATATATATATATATATATATGTATATATATATATATATATATATATATATATATATATATATATATACGTGTGTGTATGTATGTATGTGTGTGTGTGTGTGTGTGTGTGTGTGTGTGTGTGTGTGTGTGTGTGTGTGTGTGTGTGTGTGTGTGTGTGTGTGTGTGTGTGCGTGTATGTGTATGTATTGCGTATGCAGGAATATATGTACACACACGCGCGCGCGCGCGCACACACACATTTATATGTAATATATATATATAGTATATATATATATATATACATGTATGTATGTATATAAATATATATATATATATATACAGTATATGTGTGTGTGTGTGTGTGTGTGTGTGTGTGTGTGTGTGTGTGTGTGTGTGTGTGTGTGTGTGTGTGTGTGTGTGTGTGTGTGTGTGTGTGTGTGTGTGTGTGTGCGTGTGTGTATACATAATGTACGTATGTATACCTAGAGCTCACCACTGGATTGAAAGGCTTAAACATATCACTTGATACCCGTTCCGCGAGCTGGACACAAGAGCGCAAGGGAATGCACCTCCCCTAGTGGTGGCACGCCGCAGCGACGTCCCTCCTTACGTATTCTATTCGGCAGCGAAGGAGCGATTCATTACTTGAGCGTGTGTGGCTCTTGGCAGGCGGCCCCGGGACGAGGAGCTATGTGCATGTGTGCGTGCGAAAGGAGGCGAGCGGACGGGAGGGACTGGGGGTGGGACCTCTTCGCGCGGTGGGCTGCCTGTGGCATGCGGGGAGGCCGCGGACTTTGCATGTAAAGTGTTTGTTTGTGTGTGTGTGTGTGTGTGTGTGTGTGTGTGTGTGTGTGTGTGTGTGTGTGTGTGTGTGTGTGTGTGTGTGTGTGTGTGTGTGTGTGTGTGTGTGTGTGTGTGTGTGTGTGTGTGTGTGTGTGTGTGTGTGTGTGTGTGTGTGTGTGTGTGTGTGTGTGAGTGTATGTGAGTGTGTTTGTGTGTCTGTCTTTGTGTCTGTGTGGCC
>NC_134790.1:38141336-38146336 GCF_046742065.1 Oratosquilla oratoria | reverse complement strand
TAAACAAATGACGATCGCCCCATCCCACTCCCCTCATTCTATCCTAAACTCGAACACATCCTCATGGAAGATAAACGAAGAGATGGCGAGAGACATCAAGTCTTCTACTTTAGGGTCACCCGTTGCGATACCAGGAGCTTGCTACTGTAGCAGATTGTTGTCGCCTAAACCCCGCCCCCTCCACCAACATCTCCCTCCACTAGAGAATCCTTGTTGTTGTTGGAGATCTACTCCAGATGTTATCACGCCCGCCGTCGGAGTCCAACGATGTCTTGTTAGAGTCTAAGTCGTTTTTGGTGTCCTTTGCGGTCTTCTCTCCTTCCCATGAGAGGTCTGCAACTGGAGAGGATTTTTGTTTTAAGGTTTTGTGCCTCGAGTGTGAATTCTTCTCATGGACCTGTTGCTGTTGCAGATTGTTGTTTTATGATTCTTTTACCACATGTGTGCCTGTCCACCAGAGTGTTATTAGACACTGATCTTTGAAACGTTTTCTCCCATGAAAAATTTGCCCATCCGTTTCTCAGATATTCCTCTATTTCCCCTCTCCGTCGTCTCATAACCTTCATCCCCTCCACACACACCTCTGCCTCCTTCAAGGTTCTAGTCCCCCCCTTCCTACTTCCTTCCCCCCTCAAATGTATCTCCATCAACATGGCAGTGCTATAATGCAAACAGGCACAATCCTGTATCGATGTTATTACCTGCAGAACGCACGTCTAGAAACCGTTAACCCATTCGAATTTGAATTAATTTCAATTTCAAACGGCCTTAACAAAGTTTAACGGCTCCAGCAACAAGAGCAACGGCTCCCGTTGACGAGAAGTGAGCGTCTGAGGACCGTAATGAGCCCTGACGGTTTGATGACAGGGCGGGACGGTAATACAATCGCCCCCTTCTTCGGGCGCAAATTGCACAACATTTCTACAGAAATTTATGAGTGATAGGTCGGGTGTCTGCCCGTGCGGATGGAGACGGCCATTAAGGAGAGTTAAGATAACGTTTGTTTTATGGCTTGTTGGGAGTATGTGGTCCCGAATGGGCTGACGTGCTTGTGATATCTTGGGCCAAGTCCTTATTTAGGGATGAGGGAGGGAGGGAGGGAGGGAGGGAGGGTCGACACTGGGACGTTGAGTGTGGATGAGCCAGCGTGGAGGTAGAGGGCGTCTTTTGTTGAGTTTGTTTTTCTTTTTACTTATTATTTTCACTCTTGATGTAATTGCTATTAAGATTAAAAGTAATTGGCTTGGGTCTGGATTCGAGAAGAAAGAGGAGTGGTTTTGGCGAGATTGTTTTTTGTTTTTGTTTGTTTTTCACTCATATTAATGTGACTGTTATCACTAAGATTAAGAGTAATTGGTTTAGGTCTTAGTGGGAGACGGATGGGCCGAGCCATTGGTGGGTTTGTTTTTATCATTTTCACTTAATGTTGTTATCATTGACAGTAGTAATAGTTTTTTAGTGGTATTTATTTTCTCTCTTTTTTTTTATTCACAATGGTCTTGGATCACCTACCGCACTCGTAATCGACGGCTATTACCCTTCCGGATGAGATCTCAGAGCTCATATATGGCCGGATTTATGGGTAATATGTTGCCTTACATGTGTTTATGTATGTGTGTGTGTGTGTGTGTATTTACCTAGTTGTATTTTACGGGAAGGGGAGCTATGCTCGTGGTGTCCCGTATGTGTGTGTGTGTGTGTGTGTGTGTGTGTGTGTGTGTGTGTGTGTGTGTGTGTGTGTGTGTGTGTGTGTGTGTGTGTGTGTGTGTGTGTGTGTGCTTGTGTTTGTGTTTGTGTTTGTGTGAATGCAGTCTCTTGACCACCTGATATTTAGTCTTTTGATGTCATTGTTAATTTCGAAAATAGATCATTAAGCTATCGCTGAGTAATACAGTGGTGACTCAATTAATTAATTGATCGATTAATGGAATGAAGTGTGAAATGAAAAATTAATGAAAGGAAGGAGGAGAAGGAAGACGAAAACAAAGACAAGGGGAGGGGAGGGGAGGGAAGAGGAGGAGGAATGGGAGGAGATGGAAGTTGGAGAATTATAGGAGTAGGAGGAAGAATAGGAATAAGAATATGACCTTTTATGTATGTGTGTGTGTGTGTGTGTGTGTGTGTGTGTGTGTGTGTGTGTGTGTGTGTGTGTGTGTGTGTGTGTGTGTGTGTGTGTGTGTGTGTGTGTGTGTGTGTGTGTGTGTGTGTGTGTGTGTGTGTGTGTGTGTGTGTGTGTGTGTGTGTGTGTGTGTGTGTGTGTGTGTGTGTGTGTGTTTCTGTGTGTGTGTGTGTGTGTGTGTGTGTGTGTGTGTGTGCGTTTGTTTATGTGTGTGTGTGCGTGTGTGTGTGTATGTGTGTGTGTGTGTGTGTATGTGTGTGCGTTTGTTTGTGTGTGTGTATGTGTGCGTTTGCGTGTGTGTGTGTGTGTGTGTGTGTGTGTGTGTGTGTGTGTGTGTGTGTGTGTGTGTGTGTGTGTGTGTGTGTGTGTGTGTGTGTGTAATACACAGTCATAGAATATACTGTGACATCATTATGAAACAAATATAGAAAATATATATAAATCTCATTCTACAACCACAACATGAGCCTTGCATAGGTTGGTGACTTCGGCCACAATTCAGTACCTCCCACCATATATTCTCTACCTCTCTCCTTACAGGAAGATGTATATCAGGAGCCTCGAGGGAAGAAGTTTATAAAGAAAATGATAGCAATAATAATGATAATAATAATAATAATATTAATAATAATAATAATAATAATAATAATAATAATAATAATAATAATAATAATAATAATAATAATAATAATAATAATAATGATGATGATGATGATGATGATGATGATGATGATGATGATGATGATGATGATGATGATGATGATGATGATGATGATGATGATGATGATGATAGTAGTAGTAGTAGTAGTAATAGTAGTAGTAGTAGTAGTAGCAGAAGCAGCAGCAGTAGTAGCAGTAAAACAGTTGTATAGCAAATCTATTTTAATAAGTCCTCTAAAGTTAATTAAAATATCGGCTTTGATTCGAGTTAGGATAAACCAGAAAGCAAACACAGATCAGAGTGAAATATTGCAAAAACTTCAGCGAACAATTGGTTTGGAGTTGAGTCTGACACATTTTACTTAATCAGCAATCCTCCTCCTCTTCCTACTCGTCCTTCTCTTCCCACTCTTCCTACTCGTCCTCCTCTTCCTCCTCTTCCTCTTCCCCGCCCTTTTCCTACGCCTCTCCATCTTTCTTCTCCACCTCTTCTTCCTCTTCTTCCTCTCCCTTTTCCTCCACCTCTTCCTCCTCTTCCTCCTCCTCCTCCTCCTGCTCCTCCTTTTCTTTATCCTCTTCCTCTTCCTTTCTCTTTGTCTTTCTCTTTCTCTTCCCTCTTTCTCCTTTCCTCTTTTTTCTTTCTCTATTTTCCTCTTTCTTCCTCTCTTTCACTCTTCCTCTCTCTCTTTCCCTCTCTTTCATCCTTTCCTTTGTCCCTGTCTTCTTCCCTCTCTTTCCCTTCCTCCCTCCTTTCTTCTCTTTACCTCTTCCTCTTCATCCTTTTCCTCCTAATGCTTTTCCTAATTCTCTTTCTTTCTCTCTCTCTCTTTCTCTTTCTACCTTTCTCTTTCTTTCTCTCATTCTCTCATTCTTTCTCATTTTCTCTTTTTCTCTCTCTCACGCTCTCTCTCCTTCACCCTCTCCCTACACCTGTCTCTTTTCTTCCCTTTCCCCTCCTCCCCCTCTCCTATTTTCTTCTCTCTCTCTCTCTCTCCCCTCCTTCCCCTCTCCTTCTCTCTTTTTCTCTCTCTCCCCCCTCCCCACCCACGCCTTCCCAAAGCTTTCCTTCTGGACGCGTCTGAGCAGGTGCATTTTTCTGCTTCAAACGCTGATGTTGTGAAACTTTTCGAAACTTGGTCGAGGTTTTTGAGTTTACATGCGGAGGAAAGTCTGCTTATTATGTCGACTTCTGTAGAAAAGCATTAAGCTATTTCCTCTACGTATGTGTGCCTCTGTAAGCATAGAGGCAGGCATGAAAATATACGTCCTCATCTACACATAAGCGTTGATTAAAAAGACTGAAGACAGATAAAGAGCATGGAGGCTGAAAGGAGATAGTTAAATCTATGATGAGGTTAAATGAAAGAAAAAAAATAGAAAAGAAAAATAAAAGTAAATGAAAGAAAATAAAAATAAAACAGTAAAATAAATAAATAAAATAAATTATAATAATAATGGTAATAATAATATCAATAATAACTATTATGATAATAATAACAATACATACAAACATATACCAAAGGCTTTTTCCCCTTTACAATGGAGGTAGCCCCCCCCAAAAAAAAGGCATAAAATCTACTTCTACCCATTATATTTTCACATACTCCTCTCCCATTCACCATCCCTCCCTCCCTCTTATCTTGGCTCTTCCTGGATGGCGGGTCATCCCTGCTTGTAGCTAGAAGCAGTGTTGCAAGACAAAGCACAACCACAGCAAAGCCGCTTCAATAAATCGGCGACTCCCTCTCCGTCCCCACATGCAGAAAAGGAGAAGACGGGGAGAAATCCCTTCGGGATGCATTAAATTATTTTCCCACACATACTCCCTCATCCCCATCCTCCACCCACTCCCTTCCATGCATCACAACATCATCCATGCACAACCATTCTCCATTCACCCTTATCTTCTGTCTTCTCCCGTCTTTCCTCAACAGACATTCCTATCTTTTCCATTGCCCCTTTAATCCCATCGATCCATCTTACTTTCATCCACATTTATCTTCAACTTACTTCTTTCGCTCATCTTCCTAAACTCTGTCACTAATTTTCTCAATCCCTCCTCTGATCCTGTCGCAAGCGCAGTGTCGTCAGCAAACAACAACTGGCTTATCTCCCACTTTTCTCCATTTCCTTTAACCATGTCCAGTCCCTGACCCATTACTCTTGCACTTACTTCTCGCACCACCTCATCCGTGTGTAAATTGAACAGCCAAGGCGACAT
>NC_134790.1:38123836-38136336 GCF_046742065.1 Oratosquilla oratoria | reverse complement strand
TTAGATCGGCTACTTAACTCTTGCATAAACATACGATAAATGCGCCCTTTGTTGAGCAGTCGCGTCTGTGCGAGTTTGTGTGCGTGCGCGCGTGTGTGTGGGTGTGTGGGGGTGGGCGGAGGTGTGATGTGTGAGGGCGGGTGTTAGTGTATGTGTGTGTGTTTTTGAGTGTATGTGTGTATGTGTGTGTGTGTGTGTGTGTGTGTGTGTGTGTGTGTGTGTGTGTGTGTGTGTGTGTGTGTGTGTGTGTGTGTGTGTGTGTTGATAATGTATTAATCGAGGTCAAGCGCTTTAACACACGAAAACTACACTACAGCGATCACTGTAGCAACTACAGCAGTAGTTATGGATACGACAACCAGCACCATTACGCTACCTCTTCTGCTGCCAAAATCATACCACTATCACTAACAATACCACCGCTACCACTATCACTAACTATACCCATACCACTACCATTACCAATACCATTACCAATACAACTACCAATATTACCACTGTCTTTATCACTAACTCTACCACTACCACTACCAATATCACTACCATTACAACTACCAATAGTACCACTGTCTTTATCACTAACTCTACCACTACCAATATCACTACCTCTACAACAACCACTACCATAACTGTCAGTAATACTAACTCTACCAGTTCCACCACTACCACTACCAATATACCAAATATATATACCAAATATATACCAATATACAAATACCACTACCACTACCAATATCACTACAAGTACCACTACCTCAAATGTCATTATCACTACCTCCACTACCACTATCACTAACTCTACCACTACCCCTACCACTACCATACCAATATCACTACCACTATAACTACCAATATTACCACTGTCATCATCACTAACTCTACCGCTACCATCACTACTACTTTCACTAAATCTAACACTACCACTGCCACTACCAATACCGATCACTTAACACACTATCGTTTTGCTGATCCTGGAGAAAAAGAGAGTTCGATGCTGCTGGATGGATGAAGATTTGGGAAGAGTCGACCATCTTGAAGGAACATATCAATGAAATTTGAGTACGAGTTCATTAAGTATGAGACTGTTGAGGCAACCCCAAAGGAGATAGATATTTCTATAATACATATATACATACACATACATATACCAAGAGCCTTTTTCCCCTTACAAGGGGTTAGCCAAAGTCAAAAGGCACCCATTCCCTCCCCATATACTCCGCTACCATTCACCTCCCTCTTTTCTTAGCTCCTCCTGGATGACGGGTCATCCCTGCATCTCGCCCACTACCCTGTGTCAGAAGCAATGTAGCAAGACACAGCACATCCACAGCAATGCCGCTTCATTTAATCTGAGACCCCACCTTTCCGTCCCCTCATGCAGAAAAAAGAGAAGACGGGGAGGAACCGCTTCGGGTTACGTCAAAATATCATTAACACATACTCCCTAACCCACTATTCCCCACCCACTCCCTTCCACGCATCATAGCATCATCCATACACAACCATTCTCCACTCATCCCTATCTTGTTGAAAAGTTAATGTAAACACATTTCCTATCCAGCTCAAACGTACTCCAAACTCGATATAATTGCACTTATCCGAACCTTAGTTACTCTGGACTCGGAACCCTCGCTACAATCCCACCGTTTCAAACATTAGCCTAGACTCGTCATCAGGGGTGCTCATGTTGAAGCCCCGTGCTGGGCTTAGCTAGAATCTAAGCCACATGAGCTTATCTCCCATCCTGATGTATTGAATTGACTCGCTTGCAATGGCAATGAAAACGGTCCTATCTTCTGCAAAGAAGTTTATGAATGTTAATTCAATCGTGTGTTTTACGGAATCACAGCTGACAGAGGTACTATCGCCTATTTAAGAAGGCGATGATAGTCCCATCAGCTGATATTTCCTTTCGATAGTAACTGTCATATCAACAGAAGTCGTTAAAGAGATTTGAGTATCGGAACTATAGCGTCTCTAAGGATAGAAGCGCTTGTTACTGCTGAGGAAATACGTAATCCATCAGCTGGCATGCACCATCTGTGGGAACGCATCTCCTCCTCCGATTGGGATTCGAGGAAGCAATACTGATCACATCAGCTGATTGGAACTTGAGTGATTAGTTAGATGATTGAGACTTCGACAAGTTCGATCCCATCAGCTGATGAATGCACGGTGACGTTCTTCGTCGTTCTTGGGAATCGATCTCTTGAACGGAATGTAATGGTTTTGTGTAGGTGGTGGTGAAGGGCCTACGCCAGGAGGCGCTGAGTAGCTGCGGCCGAAGCCGTCACCTTTGCCCTATAATGCGCTCTGAGGACAGTTGAAACAGGTAACTACAGTCACTGCTGGGAATCAGAGACGTGCGGTATGCAAACCTACAACTATGTGAATGCGATACCAAATAATGTAAGAAAGACTCCCGTCCCACGCCCCACGCCCCCCCCCCTCAGTTTCCCCCTTCATTTCCCCTCCTCAGTGGTGTCGCATACTTCACACACATGCACAAATACATACACACGCATGTGCACACACATGTGCACAAACACACACACACACACACACACTCACACACACACACACACACACACACACACACACGCACGCACGCACGCACACACACACACACACACACACACACACACACACACACACACACACACACACACACACACACACATACACGTGCACACGCCTGTACACACGCTTGTTAACACACACACACACACACACACACACACACACACACACACACACACACACACACACACACACGTGCACACGCCTGTACACACGCTTGTTAACACACACACACACACAGACATGTGCACACGCCTGTACACACGTTTGTTCACACACACACACACACACACACACACACACACACACACACACACACACACACACACACACACACACACACACACACACACACACACACACACACACACACACACACACACACACACACACACACAAGTTCTTTCATGAAAAATAATCATTAATGTGTTAGCTTTGTAGGTGAGGTAGGCAGGTAAGTAAGTAGGTAGGTAGGTAAATCAGGTAGAGTTGGGTAGAGTCAGGTTGAGTCAGTTAGAACCAGGTAGAGTCAGATAGAGCCGGGCAAAATCAGGCAGTTAGAATCGAGGGAACCAATGAGGCACCTTAGGTGTCAACCTCACCTCTTGAACTCGCAACCTTGTCGAGGGAGTTGATGGCCGAGGACTCCATACGCAGATTTCCCTGATTGTGTTTATAGAGATAAATATTCAGATTGTAACTCCCACAGTCACACCCACGTGTACGTTTTCATATATACATGAATACGTACATTTGGGCATGTGCGTATGCAAGTACATACACACCGTGTGGGTGTACAAACACATTAGGGGTCATGTGGCAGAAGAAATGATCGTTATATGAATTTCATGAAATATTATGGTAGAAACGATAGAAGAGAAAATGGAATACAGTTTTGGTCAATTGTTTGTTTACACGTAGCAACACTAAGTTCAAGCGTCAGTGAATTTATTTTGCTTTGTGTATATGTGTTCTAGTGTATGAATACGTTACATATACAGTATTAACGCCATTACTACCACAACGATCCCCATCACTGTAAGCAATACCACCACTATCAACACCACCACTACCACCACCACCATATCGAATTAGTCAAAGCTCTTTTTCTCTCTTCTCTCCGCTCTCATCGCTTTAACGTCCTCTTCTCGTTTTTTATTTGTCTTTTTTTTTTTGTAACCGACTCTTATACAATCTCTTCTCAAGTATTTCTTTTCCTATTTTCTTTCACTATCTTTCCTCCTATTCTTCCTCTTCATCTTCCTCTTCCTCCTGTTACTTTTCGTCCCTTTCTTCCCATTCCGCCTTTTCTTTTTCCTCTTCCTTCAATCTCCTCCCCCTTCCTCCGCTCTCTTCCTCCTCCTCCGCCTCTTCTTGCCAGCCTCCTCCCCCTCCTCCTCCTTCTTCCCCATCTATCGTTTTTATTTCTATCTCTCCTCCTTAAATGGAAAGCCGATCCATCTTCTGTCGTGTTTTCCCTTTACACTCCTCCTTCTCATATACAACCTTTGCCTTCCCCTCTTTCATCTCAATTTCTTTCATTCTCTTTCCAATAATCTCCTCCCCGTTTCTCTTTATTTTTTATACTTACATTTTTTCTTTTTCTTTCCTCTGATCATCTCTTTAACATTCTTCACTCCTTTTTTGTCATATTCACTTACTTCCATGCCTCTCTCCCTCCTTTATCCCTTCTTGTCTTCCTTCTTTTACTCCCTCTCTTCTTTCGCTCTGTTCCTTTCCTCCCTACTTTATTCCCTCCTCTCACCTTCTTCCCTTTTCTCTCTTCCTTTCCTCCGCTTTCTCATATCCTTACTCTCCTGTCCTTCTTCTCCTGTTCATCCTTCATTTCTTTCCTTCTGCCTTCTTCTCCTCTTCATCCTCCATTTCTTTCCCTCTGCCTTCTCCCTCCTCCTCCCTGTCTCCCTCTCTTCCTCCCTTTACCGCCTTCCCTTCTTCACTTGAGACATTTCTTTCAATCTTTTTCCACGTCCCTCCTTCCTTCTCTCCCTTCTTCAGACTCTCCTTCCCTTCCTTTATCTTTCTTCCTTCTTTCCCTCCCTCTTTCCCTCCCTCCGCCCCCCTTCCTTTCTCCCTTCCTTTCTCCCTTCCTCCTTCCTTCCTTCTTTCCTTCTTTCTCCTTCCCTCCTCCCTCCTATACCTCCCTTTCCTCCTCTCTCTTTCATCTCTCTTCCTCTTTCGTCCTCTCTCTCACAACTTAACATCTCTTCTTCTCTCTTTCCCTTCCTTTATCTTTCTTCCTTCTTTCCCTCTCTCTTTCCCTCCCTCCGACCCCTTCCTCTCTCCCTTCCTCCTTCCTTCCTTCTTTCTCCTTTCTTCCTCCTTCCTTCATCCTTCCAATTCCCTCCATTCCTCCTCCTCCCTCTTTAATTCCTCTTCCTCTTTCGTCCTCTCTCTCACAACTTAACCTCTCTTCCCGTTCCCTCCCTTCTACCCTCCTTTCTCCTTCCACCAACTGTTTTCAAGCAATTCAGAATTCCACCAAACAGAGCTACGTATAATGGCAAGCAGAAAGGGGGAGGGGGGGCATGGAGGGGGGGGAGAGAGGGGGCGCCGATCCACCCCTTCTCCCACACTCCTCCCCCCCACACACACTGCTCTGACCTGACCGTTTGAGAATTAATTTCGCCTAATTACAAAGCTGAAAATGTTGAACTTTAAGGAAGTGGAAGAGAAAGTGAGATACGAGGAATAAGAAAAGAGGAGGAGGAGGAAGAAGAGGAGGAGGAGAAGGAGGCGGATTTAGGAAATGGTCTTTTGCAGAATATGAGAAGAGGATGCGCAGGATGATTAGAAAAAATCAAAGGAAGAGGACAAGCGGAGGAGAAGGAAGAGGAGGAGAAGGAGAAGAATAAAAGGAAGAGGAGGAGGAGGAACATGGAGATAAAGAGGAGGAAGTGAAAGGGAAGAGAAAGCAATGGGAGAGCAGGAGAGGAGAAAGGTAAGGGAAGAGGAAGGGAAAACAGAAGGAGGAAAAAGGATTGGGAAGGAAAGGCAAGAATAAGGAGAAAGAGAAGAAGTGGAAAAAGGAGAAGAGGAGGAGGGGAAGGAGGAGGGAAAGGGGAGCAACAGCAGATATGTAGCAGCATTAGTCGCTGTAGTAGGAGTAGAACATTAAGGAAATGTAGTCTAAAGCAAGATGAAGATAATTATGATCACGACGAAGACAAAGACGAAGACGACGAAGACGAAGATGAAGACGGAAGGCAGAGAAAATGAAGATGAAGATGTAGATGATGACAGTGATGATAATGATGGAGATGACGAAGATGAAGATGAAGATGAAGATTATCGTGTCTAAAAGGGCAACTGTTGGAGGCGGAAGCGGAAGGTTAAAAATTGGTCTTTGTGTAAACTTAAGTTCTTGAATTCTTCTCGGGCCCCTTTGTTGATCCTTTGTTAATTCGCAGTAATTAGCTGAGGCCTTATTTGTCTGTCAACTCGAAGACAAAGGTTAAAAATGACGAGCTTGTCAGCCTTATTAAATCATCCTTCGTCAGAACAACAGACGTGGGTAGGCAGAGACAGTGCCAACGTTAGGAAAACTGGCACTCTTGCGGAAAAGAGACACAGGCTTCTTCACAGGGATATCATTAGTTTCAGGGACATTTCATGCCACAGAAATGCTACTCGTGTTACCATCAAACCAGTTCTAAGAGTCCACATTACCGACGCCATATTACAATCAATTCTATGAGTCCATATCATCAGTGCCATACTGCAGCCAGTTCTATGGGTCGACATCATCGGTTCTATAATGCAACCAGTTATATGAATCCACATCATCGGGGCCATAATGCAACCAGTTTTATGAGTTCACATCCTCGGTGCCATACTGTATCCAGTTCTACAAGTCCACATCATCGACGCTATACTGCAACAAAATTTACGAGTCCGCATCATCGACGCTATACTGCAACAAGTTCTACGAATCCACATCATCGGCGCCATACTGCAACCAGTTCTACGAGTCCACATCATCGGCGCTATACTGCAACCAGTTCTACGAGTTCATATCATCGGCGCTATACTGCAACAAGTTCTACGAGTCCACATCATCGGTGCCATACTGCAACAAGTTCTACGAGTCCACATCATCAGCGCCATACTGAAACTAGTTCTACGAATCCACATCATCGGCGCCATACTGCAACCAGTTCTACGAGTCCACATCATCGGCACCATACTGCAACCAGTTCTATGGGTCCACATCATTGGTCCTATAATGCAACCAGTTGTATAAATCCACATCATTGGCGTCATACTGCAACCAGTTCTGAGTCCACATCATCGGCACCAACTGTTTCTATGAATTCACATCATAGGTGCCATACTATCCCGAGGACAGAAGCGTAACGAAATATTAACACACTTCCATATGCACCCAGGTGGTCACCGTGGCATCAACTGTTTTCTTTACACAGTTGGCTTACCTCTACTCACAGATGGCTAATCTCCTCCCTCTCTCACACCAGCTCCCCCACCTCTACTCACAGATGGCTAATCCCTCCCCTCTCTCACGCCAGCTGGCCCACTCTTGCCTGGAGTACTTAAAGCCGAAGATCTCCTCTCTGGTTTGTTTACTGTCCGGGGAGGCTTGTGACCCGGATAATCCCCCACCCAGATCGGATTTCCGGAATCTGCAGCTATGCATTCTAGCAAAGAGGAACGCTCTCTTGTTCACAGATGCTCACAGGATAGTGATCCTCTTGTTATGATAACGTTCTCCCAGTTCGAAAGGAAGTTGAGTGATCTTCAGCCAGAATGAAGTCTGAAGAACATCCCGGTGCCGAAGAGCTTTATCGAAGTTGTCTCGAACTCCGTCGCCATGGAGAAGATCCTGCGGGCAATATAAACAAGTTGTGATCTCTGTAGTCCATGATAGCCCTGAGTACGGTTTTTGGACGAGGGTCGGAACGTCGGGCATTAAAACATTCCTCACTGAGTCTGACGTTTACGTTTCTCCTACGGTATATATGTATATGTGTATGTATGTACGTATGTATGTATGTATGTATGTATGTATGTATGTATGTATGTATGTATGTATGTATGTCTGTATGTATGTATGTATGTATTTATGTATGTATGTATGTATGTATTTTTGTACGTACGTATGTAGTATGTATGTATGTATGTATGTATGTATGTATATATGTATATATATATATATATATATATATATACAGTACGTGTATTTATGTATGAATATATGTATGCGTATGTGCGCATGTGTCCGTATGAATGAATATATACATACATATACGTAGTATGATACTATAAAAACGAATGTGATCTTATCCAAATTTTTCTTTTCTTGCAGGTATGTGAACTCCAGAAGAATCCGTATAAACTTTATGGATTGTGAGAAGAGCTTCCTCGTATCGTGGTGCCCCGAAGAGGATAGCTTTTGCTTTGGCTGCCGTCAGATGACCTTTCTTGACTAGTTGGAGAAAGGAGACGAATCTAAACACCCTTTAGATTGGTTCACTTCCTCAGCTGAATGAAATCGTTTGGCGTTTTCCAGAATAAAATCATTTAAGTGCGTCCTGGGTGAAGGTGCCGTTCCTTTCTCTCCACGTGAAGGTAATGTTCGGCTTATATATGCACAGTTTCCTCCAGTTCTACGTTTACTTCTATTCACCTAAGTTATACATGTTTGATTGATCATAGTCTGTTTATCTCCACATCTTACTCTTGTGTTTAGACGTGTGTAACGTTGATGTTATCTAGTTATCATCGAGTGTATAGTAGTGAAAGACAGAACTATTTTCCCAATTTTGTCCGACGATAGATTAAACGTGGCGAAATATGAAAGTCGGCGAAAGATGGCGAGCCAATTCTTATAATGTTTTGCCATATATGGTCTATCTTTGGACAAACCTAATAATATATTTTTTTCAATTCACTATACCTATTGGGGCTGCCAGGAATCGTTACTGATGTGTAACATATTCATGTGTTACCATTGGTACATGACTTTTAACGAACCTATAGATATTGACCTGTCATTAGAGTACATGTATTTATATGATAACTCAACGATCGTGGCGTAATTCTAGTCGCGGGTTCGAATCTCGCACTTCTCTCCGAGTCCTTGCAAGGACTGTTGACATATGACCCAACATTCCCTTAAACTCATAATAGATTCACGTGACGGCTTCGGCCGCAGCTACTCAGCGTATCCTGGCGTATGATCGTCACCTTTATAACCTTAGAACAAATCAAGCATTAAGCATTAAGCATCTTCTGGTTTTGACCAAAAGATATTCAATTAAATGAAAGTTCAAATGTAATCAAAACGTTTTGCCACGTTCCAATATGTAAGTAAATTAGATAAGAACAGAAACAGAGTCTTCTTTCGGTTCCGTCCCAGTGTTCTGCTGCCTCCCATATAATGCGTCCTTAACACCTCGTCCGACTCCACATCATGGGTGAGAGATGATACCTAAGGAGAGAAGCGCTGGTTATCGTTAACGAAATACTAACACCATCGCCTATGTGCCCTGACTTTCTCTATTCCTTCCCCCCCCCCAAAAAAAAAGGTCTTTACGTTTTGAGCTCTCAAGACCCTGAGAGACTCTTTCTGTCGCCATAAGAGCTTAACCTTGAACCTCGAAGGCGATTACCCGCATGAATTACCCAGTTAATTAGGACTCGCTCCAGGGTTAAATGGCGTGGACGGGTAATTGTAGACAACTTAACCCTCCTTTCAGCTTTGGGTGGTTATGGACCATAGTTTTTAAGCGTTTCTGTCGTTGTGGACAGTCTCGCGCCGTACAGTGTCTGGGCAATCTCTCAGCCTAAGACAGAAGTATTTGACGAATAAAAATTCAAGTGTTCCCTCTTCTCCCCTTCTCTCTCCTCCTCCTACTCCTCCTCCTTTTCCTACTACTCCTCCTACGTTTCATCTCCCTCCTTCTCTTTCTCCTCCTCCTCTTCTCCCTCTTACTATTCCTCTTTCTCCTCCTCCTAGTCCTCTTCATCCTTCTCCCCATCTTCCTCCATTTTCTCCTCCTCCTCCTACTTCTCATCTTCCTCCTTCTCTTTTTCTTCCTCCTCTTCTCCCTCTTATTCCTCTTTCTCCTCCTCCTAGTCCTCTTCATCCTACTCCCCATCTTCCTCCATTTTTTTCTCCTCCTTCTCCTCCTCCTCCTCCTCCTCCTTCTCTCCCTCCTCCTGTCCCTACTCCCTCTCCTCCTCATCCTTCTCTTCGTTATCTTTGTTTCCACTTGCCCTATTTCTTCTTTTTCTTCTCCTCATATTTCTCCTCCTTCTCTCTATTCTCCTCTCGCTTTTCCTCTCCCTCTTCCCCTTTCTCCTCCTCTCCCACCTCTCTCCTCCCTCCTCTACCTCCTCATTCCCATTCTCGTCCTCTTTATCTTTCTCCTTGTCCCCTTCTTTTTTCTGTCCTCATCTTTCTTCTCCTCCTCTCTCTCTCTCCATCCTACTCTCCCTTCTCTTTCTCCTCATCTCCCTCCTCCTCTCCCTCCTCTCCCTCCCCTCCCTCTTTCCTCTCCTCCTCATTCCCCTTTTCGTACTCTTTCTCTTTTTCCTTATCCATTTTCTTCTTTCTCTTCTTTTTCCTCATCTCCCTCTCCTTCCTCCTCTCCCTCTCACACCTCTGTCTTCTTATCTCCCTCTTCATCTCCTTCCTCCTTTCCCTCCTCCTCTCCCTCCGCCTCTCCCTCCTCGTCTTCCTTATCCTGTTCCAGGAGCAATGATCGTTATGCATCTCATTGCCGGCGACTAACAACAAAGGAAGTGGCGCGTTTAGCTTCCTAACTGCTTCATCGACTTGCGCCCTCTCGATTGTGGTGACCCATCCCTCCCCACTCCCTCTGTCTTCCAACGCCCCCATGTCTCCCCGACTCCATCTCACCCTTCTAACCTCCCCTTTCCCCTTCCCTTCCCTTCCCTTCCCTTCCCTTCCCTTCACTTCCCTTCCCTTTCCTTTCCTTCCCTTTTCCCTTCCCATCCCCTCACCTTTCCCCTTCTCATACCCTCTCCTTTCCTTTTCCCATCCCCTCCCTTTCCTCTTCCCATCCCCTCACCTTTCCCCTTCCCACTCCCTCTCCTTTCCCCTTCCCACTCCCTCGCCTTTCCCCTTTCCATCATGTTTCCTTTCCCCTTCCCATTCCGCTTTCTACTCCCCCTCCTCTTCCACTGTTACCTTTCCTTTTTCCCTTCACTTTTTATTCCCACTTCCCCCTACATTTCCCCTTTCCTTCCCCCCTTCCCCCTCTCACTTCCACTCCCATTTCCACTCCCACCTCTCCTCTCCCACCTTCCCATTCCCCTTTTCCTCCTCCCTACTTCCACCTTTCCATTTCTCTTTTCCTCCTCCCCCTCTCACCTCCCCCACCTCCCACTACCCTTCTCTCTCCACTTACCCTTCCCCCTCCATTTCCCTTCCCCTCTCCCTCCTATTTCATTCCCCTCTAGCCCACTCCCCTCTCTCCTCCTTTTTCATTCCCTTCACCCATACTCCCCCATTATCCTTTCTTCTGTTGCACCATTCCATTTGGACTCTCTGGTTACCAAAAGGTACCAACATGATGAATAAAACCGCCTGGTGTCAGAGACAGAGAGAAAAAGCAAAAGTGCCATGCGGCACGGAAGGGATTACCCTCTCCCCCCCGTCTATGATACTCCCCCCACTTCTTCCTTCCCCCACCCCCCAACATCCCCCCATCCTTCCCTTCACCACCACCATCATCTTTGCAATAGCACTATCATTGCCGTTTGCATACATACAAACCTGTCTGATATTCCCGCTTCTCCCCTCTCCCCATCCAGTAACTGCCCCCCCACCCTTCTCCCTTACTCCCTTCCCCTTGCGCCTCTCCCTTAACCACTTTCCCCCCACTCCCCACCCACCGTCCCCCCAACAGCCACATCCTATCCTATAATGCTTTCGTTTTCTCTGTTGGGGGATGGGGGAGAAATCACTATGTATGACTGCGCTTATTGTGGTCTTCGTTAGATCGGCTTCAATGGGGTCTCCCAGCCCCCTAGCCCCCCCTAACCCCCTAACCCCCCTAACCCCCCACTATTCCGACCCCCCTCTCGCTGAACATAATTACCTGCTTTGCAGGAAGAATAAAAGTTATGTTATCATAAGTAACTAAAGGATTAATTAAGATAGGTTTGATTCTTTTTGATATATAGGGGATTTTTCCAAGGTCTGAATGAAATCAGCTGTTGACAGAAAGAATGAAAGTATGAGTTGTCATGAGCAGTGAAGATCTTTCCTGGTGGTTCCGGCTGGCTGATTTGATCAACTGTTTTGTTCATTTCAGCCGAGTGAATTTTTGAACCTATTTTTGTTCACGCAAGATGATATATTTTTTACCACTCAAATGATTAACTATTCATTAGTTCATTTATTTGCAGGTTTATTTATGAGTTTGTTTATATTTCATTATATTTGTTTTATCTATCAATATGATTTCTTTATACAATTATGAGTTTGTTTATATTTCATTATATTTGTTTTATCTATCAATATGATTTCTTTATACAATTATGTGTTTATTTATCTATTTTTTTTTTCATTTATCAATATTATTTATCTATTATGTAGTGATACTGCGACAGAAACTGATCTTCATGAATCGAAGCTCCCCTCTGGCTGAATACGCCCCCGACCCACCCCATCAGCTCCATAAAATCGCCTTTTGCTTTAACCAGGAATAAGTGTACAAAGCCCGTCACCGTTTGAAACAAACACTTGTTTCCACTGCGTCGTGTTGAACAGCACCACATAAGGCTGTATTGTACTACAAAATAGATTGCCGCCAGAACTTGCATAATCAACATTTAAACATACTATATCCTTATTTAGGTCCTACTTAGAGTGTTACATACATACAGTATATAGAAGTTTCTGTTGCAGCAGT
>NC_134790.1:38096336-38098836 GCF_046742065.1 Oratosquilla oratoria | reverse complement strand
AGAACCACTGGTCTATAGCAATATTTTTATTTTATTTAGCTATTTATTTATTTATCTACTTATTTGTTTTATATTATTTATATACTTATTTATTTATTCATCTATTTATTTATTTTATATTATTTATTTTATTTATTTATTTATTTATTCATTTATTTATTTATTTTAGTGATAGGGGCAGATTTGCCTCGAGCTGCAAAGTACTAGGCTGGTCCTTCCAGCCGAACCTACCCACGCGCTTCCCCAAAGAGGATGCCAGGTAGAATACGCCTTACCTGCCATTAACTGTGGTAGTAGGCTGATAATTAATCGCGCCGAGAAAAACGTACCTTAAAGTGCGTTTCAGTGGATCGGTCGGCTCGAATGACACTCGCCCTGTTGAACAAAACAGGCTCTTGTTCTTCTGAACAGGTTCATGTGGATAACGTCATTATGGAAGCGTTGAAGTAATGTGACGAATCGAGTCTTTTTTTTGTTGTTGTTGAATTAAGTATATTAAGATTATGAATTTGAGTTTATATGTGAGAATCTCAATTTACTAGATTATGAGAGTTTCAAAGTGGTCAGATTGTCATCATTTGTAACATTATTTATTTTTTATTTATCTAATCAACTGATTTGTTTATCTATCTATTCATTTTATTTAGTTATTCATTACTGATCTATTTATCAGTTTATTTATTTATTCATTTATCTATCTATTTACTCATTTGTCTATCTATTTATTTATTTAAAGTTGAACTTGCGGCGTCTCAGAACCGTCTTTCTTGTTTATGCAAAAGAGTTCCTGACGCCAAGTGACGTCACGCCCCGTGTTGTAGCATTGAACATTTGGCGGAGATTTTAATTTCGCGGTTGCATGAATATCAATTGGCGGGGTTCATTGTTCGCGATGAGGGCGGAACACGTGGTCGGTCTTCCATCTTTTGTTTTGTTGTTGTTGCACATCCTGCATTGCGATTGCTGCATTCAGAAGTCTGCCTTGTAGACTTCAGGCCGTTTCAGCATGCAAGGGTTTGCCTGAAGTTGATGATACCCAGGTGAAGTGAAACTGAATTCTAACCTGAAATCTTTGTTTCAGAATTATGGACTTTTAGCTCAGTTATCTAACTTTCTTTAAATCCCTAAGAATAAAAGCTTTATGTATTAGCAACAATATACCAAGACTCACTATGATATACAGTCACTTACAAAAGTTTTGAACCACCCAGAGTTTTTCATGAGACAAAGCTCATATTCTTTGCCTAACAGTTTTTTTTATTCATTTATTTATTTATTTTTTTATTATTATTATTTTTTTTTAAGAAAATGACCTAACCATAAGCTAAATACTACAAAGGGAGATATATCACTCGACAAGAGAAAATAATATTGACGTTGTGAAACTGCAGCGTGTGTCAAAACTTTTGCTCGTAACTGTATACTCTGTAGATTTTAATAAGAAAACAGCAGGCATCGTCATTAAATCAAACATAAATCTCCAAGATGTACAGCACATGTTAACACTTCATTACATTCAAGTAAGAAAAAAATACTTTATTCAGATGAGAGGAGTACCCGATGACTTGTGGGGTACCAACTGTTATCCATTCTTATTGTTTGTTTATTCCTCGAATGCTCTCTGGCCGAGCGGATTAGAGCGTCGCTCCTTGCGGCGAAGGTCGAGGTGATGACCCTGCCCCCAGTGAGTTGGACCAAGGGCATGGTTCACATGGTTCATGAAAATCCACGTTACAAAGTCCTTCTGTAAGGGGCACCGTACTAGCCTCCTGGTAGGGGGCGTTCGTGACGTTAAACCAAATCATCAATCATTCCTCGGTTGAACGTTCGGCGAAGGAAGCTTGGAAGACAAAGAACAATAGAACGTTTCGTGGACCTGCTCAGTTCGCCTTTCCAAGCATCGGCTCTGGCTATTTAATTCAATTCTCGAGTCTGTACCCAAAGCTACGGTTACACTAGTCAACGGAATGGTTGGATTCCAACGGTTCATTTGGGCTTCGTCCAGTTTCGATTTCGTAATCGTAACAGTAATCATTGCTGGGAATTGCGGGATTCGAACCCACGGCTAAGGAAATGCGAGACCAACACACTTCCGTTGACGGCACTAGTTCACTAGATAGAATGAAAACATTTCACTAAATATGTCGAGTAGGCCTAACCTTGTCAGGGCTGAGAAGCCGTACGGCAGCTTTTGGGAAAGCTGTTTCGCGTTCGTCACCAGGAATGCAACCCCGAATCACTCAAGACAGAAACAAACGCAGTCAAGTCACAGGATCATCAGTAATTTAGATGAAATTAAATACAATGAGGAGGTGTATTTGCCCCACACCTCAAGCCGGAGTCAAATTTGTGGCGATGAGATGGTGGTGATGAGGCGGTGATGATGATGATGATGATCATCATCATCATCATCATCATCATCATCATCATCATCATCATCATCATCATCATCATCATCATCATCATCATCATCATCATCATCATCATCATCATCAACATC
>NC_134790.1:38081336-38088836 GCF_046742065.1 Oratosquilla oratoria | reverse complement strand
TGAGTGTTTTTTTTTTTCACATGAGCCTGTATCCCTGTCATAGTGTCTGCAAAGTCGAAGACCATCTCAAGTCTCCGTCTTGGTTATCAAGCGCGTTTTTACTGTCAACAGTATTAGGAGTCCAAGTAAATATTTTTATTTTCTTCTCTTTTTTTTCCGACAGAGATGTCCATCTTAATTTAACTTTTCATCCAACAGAGATGTTTTGGAAATTTTATTCTTTTCCTTTCTTTTTTCTTTGTTTCTTTTTCTACCTTTTTCAATTATCTCTATATTCATTCCAGCTATGTGAAGGTCTCTATTTGGGTGGGGCTGATACATCTCCAGTCCCACTCTTTCAGTTGTTCTGCTAAGAATAGATAAGTTCTTTGATCTCTTGCTGTCCTTTTGATGTTATGCCATTGCTGTCTGCATAGAGCAACATATACTTGATCACATCCCTGGTCCTACACCTTCTTTTCTCTCCTCTATCTCTTTTTTCACTTCCTCCATAATAATTAAAAAAATAATAATACTACGTAGTTTGTTTTGGTCTTGTATCAATTTGAAGGGGTGTTTCGTTCTGTGTCGAATATCTTTTTTGTATATCTGTTACGGTAATATATGTTCCTTAGTTTTGCCAATTTTTACCATGTCCCTTTATGACATTCCACACTGATGTAGTTTGTGAATATTATCTTTATTCTATTTCTTGCCAGCAGACTATTTTCATCTGTTATAACATCCCGTGCCGGGCTTCAAATGAACTACTGTATTCAACTGACACCTTTCCTGTCTGTTTTTTCCGCAAAAGCTCATTACGTATAAAGTACCATTTGTGCGTGCATTATCCACTGAGAACAAGATCAGATTACCTTGTTTCTCTTCCATCGTGAATTGAAGGCTTTTGCCCTTTTAATGCAAAGTGAATGATAAGGAGTACAATGACGTTCCCTTCTTTACGAATAGAAATTGTGTTGTCCACATCTTGAAGCAAAGAGCGAAGATGCAAAGTGAAAATTTCTCAGTGGCTAAGATTTTTTTCCACCAAAATCTGGTAGAAACATTTCACGGGGGTACTTTATATATGCACACACACACACACACACACACATACACACACACACACACACACACACACACACACACACACACACACACACACACACACACACACACACACACATATATATATATATATATACATATATATACATATATATACATATATATACATATATATACATATATATACACATATATATATATATATACAAACATACATACATACATACATACATACATACATACATACATACATACATACATACATACATATATTCATACATACATACATACATACATACATACATACATACATACATACATACATGCATACATATATGTATTCATACATACATACATACATACACACACATGCATACATACATACATATATACATGCATACATACATACATACATACATACATACATACATACATACATACATACATACATACATACATGCATGCATACATATATGTATTCATACACACATTTGAGAAATGGCTCCACATATGTGTTTGGAAGGACAGAATATATTATTGGCATTCAATGGTACTGGATTCTGTTGCTGAAGGTCAAACAATGAAAACACCTCCCCCTGTTTACTTTTAAAAAAAATATATATTTTTAACTGCATTTTGTACACCCTTGTAATTAAAAAAGAAAGAGGAAAAATGTCGAAAGTGATTAAAGAGGAAAGACTTACACTTACACGTGTGGTCTTCTTTGTAAGTTCATTTTTGTCCCTTCTTGGTCTTCGTGACTTGGGACTTTGTGCGCAAACTTTATTTTCGGTTTCGTCTTCTTGCAAACACGCTGGCTCTGGAGTTTCTTTCCCTTCCCCCTCCCCCCTCCTCCCTCTCCCGAGACAGGCTTATAAGAAATACAAGTGCTCGGGTGCACCTAACGACTATCAAAGTTATGTGATAATACAGAGAGATTTAAAAAAGACAATAAAAAAACGAAAACGACAATACGAAATGAATATCGCTGATAAATCCAAAGAGTATCTCAAAGAATTCTACAGTTATATTAGAGATAAAAAGGTTATTAGGAATCACATTAGCCCACTATTATCTGCTGACGGTCAACTTGAGTATTCAAACGAAGGAATGTGTAATATTCTAAACAACTATTTTAGCTCAGTATTCGTAAACGAAACACCTCAAAGTGAACTCCAAACTGAAACATGTGAAAAGTCTAGGGTAAACTTACTACGATAAATATAACAAAAGAAAAAATTAAAAGGTGTATAGAGAAACTCAAAATTAATAAAACACCAGGGCCTGACGGTTGGCATCCAAGAATCTTAAAGGAAATGAAAAATGAGATTGTTGTTCCATTAGAAATCATTAAAAAAAAAAAAATCCATCATATCCGGAGATGTCCCAAGAGAATGGAAGCTAGCTAACGTCACTCCCATATTCAAAAAAGGTGACAAAAAGAAACCAAATAACTACAGGCCTATAAGCTTGTCTTCAGTCGTAGGGAAAATTATGGAAACTATCACCAGAGATGCTATCGAACATCATTTAGAAAGTAACTGTTTGATAAATGATAGCCAGCATGGATTCTGCCGGAAACGTTCTTGCGTGACTAATCTACTCGAATTCTACAACGCAGTCATCTCGAGTTATGACAAAAGAAACAATATAGATTTGATATATCTAGACTTTGCAAAAGCTATGAATACCGTCCCCCACGAAAGACTACTTACTAAATTAGCTTCACATGGAGTAAGTGGCAGCCTATTAAGTTGGACTAGAAATTGATTGAATGATCGAAAACAGATAGTTGTTTTAAATGCCAAAACTTCTAGATGGATAAATGTTACAAGTGGAGTTCGTCAGGGTTCCGATCTTGGACCACTTCAATTCATAGTATATATAAATGATATAGACCATGGACTAAAATCTATTATCTCCAAATTTGCTGATGATACAAAATTGTGCGGGATGGCAAATGTTCACTTCAATCAATTATATATTCAAGAAGATTTAGACAAATTACAACAATGGTCTGTAAAGTGGCTAATGAAATTTAACACAAGTAAATGCAAGATTATGCACATAGGTAAAAATAACAGTAAGTACGATTACAAGTTATTTGGAAATTCGTTAACAAAAGTGGATAGTGAGAAGGATCTAGGGGTAATTATCAGTAACGATCTCAAATCATGTAAGCAGTGTATTTCAGCCTCTGAGAAAGCAAATAAGATTCTAGGATTGATCTTCCAAAGCTCATCTCTCATTAACAAGCTATATATATCGTTAGTTCGTCCACATTTGGAATATGCTGTTTCTGTATGGTCACCGAATCTCATTAAAGTCATTCACAGATTGGAAAAAGTACAAAGGAGAGCCACAAAACCGATTCCAAATATAAAGAATAAATCATACAAAAATCGACTAAAACATATGAATCTGTTTTCCCTAAAAAAGCGTAGACTCAGAGGTGACTTGATACAGTTATTTAAGATTCTAAAGGGGATTGAGAACATCAAAGGTGAGAAAATTCTTACATTGAATGAGAATCCGACAAGAAATAAAGGTCTCAAACTGTCAGGAAATAGATTTAATTTGGAAGTGGGTAGAAACAATTTCTCCAACCATATTGTTAATGAATGGAATAAACTTCCTGCAGAGGCAGTGCAATGTAGTTCAGTTCGAAGCTTTAAGATTCGTTTAGATAAACATTTAAGTAAGATGCTGTAATGACTGCCATTTATTTTATATTATTTGATTATTTGTTTGTTATCATTTGTCTGTTTATTTATATTTGCTTGATTTCCATTTATCATTATCTATTTGTTAGTTTATTATTTACTATTTACCTGTTTGTTTATCCTTTAACTATACTTATGTATTACTTATTTTATTTGTTATAATTTATATTATTATAGTTTCTTTTATCATTTATATATATATATATATATTTTTTTTTTGTGCATCCGACCTTGTTATGGACCAAGAGGTCTCCTTTCGGCATGCTCCACCTTTGTAATCCTTTGTAATCCTTTGTAATTTCTACACAGGGTCTGGCAAAATATAGACACATTCTTTACGTTGGAACGATTTTTAAGAAGAAATATATATTTTCTATGTAATACTTTATACTCTTATTAGAACAAAATTGTGTTCTGTTGTTCTCACACTGAAGGTACTTGAATCCCCTTCTAGGGGGGGAGGGTAGAGATTTCTTATTGGGGACCCAAACCTAAAACTAGTGGTACTTAGTGAATGCCGAAAGAGTGAGAGTGATTGAGAGAGAAAATCAGACAGATGGACATAGAGAAACACCCATAGACAGGCACCTATAGACAAAGACCCACGGAAAAGCAACTACGACTAATATCCACCGATAAACAGACACACACCGACAAACAGGCAAGGAACGGAAGAGCTCATTCCTGCAAACAAAGTGTTATGTCACCGAGATCTCACTCGGTTGTTAACCGGGAGCAGAGTTTTTAATGAAGGGGCGGCTCAGCTCCGCAGCACGTCCCGTCGTTTGCATACGAACTCGTGGTCTTTCCAAGCGCCAAAGGATCTCTGGTCAAAGTGCGCGTAATTACATACCGCCGAAGACCGGGGCCAACACCGACCCCTGACAGAGGCACGGTCTCACTCGGACGCGTCCACGGCTTAATTAGTACCTCATGGCGTCGCCCGTAACCAGTGCTTCTATCCTTGGGGGCTGTGCTACACCGAAGATGTCTAGTCACACAGGAGGTAAAGTAGAGACTGAAGGAGTGTAGTGGAAAGAGGATACAGATTCACTTATTTATTTATATAATCTCATTTGTTTGGTTTTATTTCACTTTATTTATTTCTTATTGATTTATATATTTCTTCATTTATCTGTTCATTTAGTCATCAATTTATTTTAGTGAGTGGAAAGAGGAAAGACTGGACCCTCTTCCCATCCACTTCAACTTGTCAGAATGTCTCAACTTTTATCTATTTATATATATATATATATATATATATATATATATTTATATATATATATATATATATATATATATATATTAGGAACCAAATGTATGCTTTCCAATGATAGATTTGTTGTTGTAAATATCATATTGTCGTAACAAACTAAGCGTTAATGTATGGAAGACCGAGACCAGGATCTGAAGTTTTGCGTTAAAAAGCTTCAGGATTTCATATGGTGTGAGTTATAGAGATAAACTATCAAGACCAACAGGAGACCTTTGGATCCATAATATACTCGGATGCAAAATAAATAAAACTCATAAATAAATAAACAAATAAATAAATTAATAAAATAGATCAAATGAATGGAATAAATAGATTGATGAATAAATAAACGAATAAATAGAATAAATTGATAAATAAATAAACAACCAAATAGATCAATCAAATAAATAAATAAATAAATAAAATAATATATTGGTAAAAAGTATAAACACACATAAACACATAGCACCAGAGTACATACTTAAAACATTTTCTCCTAACGTTAGCCAGAAAAAAATATATAAGGTACGATCCCGTGTTGAAAGGGAAGTAGGTAGAAATCTCAGCATGAAGTATTATAAGGCCGGTTGGGGGCTTTGCCCGCTATAAGGCCGGCTAGAGTACCCCATGGGATGAGAGACCGGCTACGGGCCTCAAAGTGAGATTACCACGAACGCTGCTTGCAAAGCCGGCACCGGTTTGACGAACTTCTCTCCTGTGTGTGTCTGCGTATGTGCGTGTACGTGCGTACATGTGTGTGCGTGTATGTGTGTGTATGTGTATATGTGTGTGTAGATGTGTGTGTGTGTGTTTGTGTGCCTGTGTGTGCGTGTGCGTGCATGCCTGTGTGTGCATGTGCGTGTTCGTGTGTGTGTGTGTGTGGCCGGTGACCAGATGGTAGAGTGGAGAAGAATGAAAATCCTTATAATTATAGAGCAATCTTATAGATTGTGATCTTGGTAATCATGGACTTGATAACTTTATAAACAAAAAAGTTCTGGAAAGAAGCGCCTGGTTGGGTGTGGTGCAAGTGCGAGCTGGTCGCGTGACAGGCCGAGAACAGAAAGCTCGGACAAAGAGTCGGCGACCTCGCCGTGGACGGGGGAGAGGGGGGGAAGCGGGATGGGGGTCTTTAGCTACAGTATATATCAGGTTCTCTACGTAAGTATGTGTCGTACATGGTTCAGTGTATCTGTACACTTCGGGGAAGGGGAGAGAGTGGAAGGGAGAGAGGGACAGGTGGGAGAGGGAAAGGGGGGGGAAGTTTAGTTGCAGTACAGTGATCAGTATATGCGCACACCTGGAGGAAGGGGGAAAGGGAGAGGGGGAGAAGGGGGACGGGGGAGAGGGGAAAGCGGGGTGGAGGTCTTCAGCTACAGTATATATCAGGTTCTCTACGTAAGCATATGGTGTACATGGTTTAGGACATGTGTGCACCTGGGGGAAAGGGGAAGAGGAGAGGGAGAGAAGGTGGGAAGGGAGATGGGGACAGGTGAGAGAGGGAAGGTGGGTGGGGGACTTTAACTACAGTATATATCAGTTTCTCTGCGTGATCATATGGTGTACATGGATCATATGTGTACACCTGGGAAAAGGGGGAGAGGGGTGAAAGGAAGAGAAGGTAGAGGACTTTAGCTACAGTATATAACAGTTTCTCTAAGGAAGCATATGGTGTACATGTATCAGTATATGTGTTCACCTGGGGGAAGGGGAGAGGAGGAAGAGATAGGAGGGGAGAGGGGGGGAAGATGGGAAGGGAGAGGGGAGAAGATGGGAGGGGAAAGGGGTGGGAAGATGGGAAGGGAGAGAGAAGATGGGAGGTGAGAGGGGTAGAAAGAAGGGAAGAGGTGATTTTAATTACAGAATGTATCAGTTTCTCTGTGTAAGTATATATTATACAAGACTCAGTATATGTTTACATTTGGGGAGAGAGGGAAGGAGAGGCGTAGAGGGGGGACGTAGAGGGAGGGGGAGATGGATAGGTGGAGGGTTGAAGGCTCCAGCTACAATACGTTTCAATTTATTTTTGTATAAAGTTAATGGTGGAAAGTATTCTCACTAATGATTAAAATTGTGTGGCAACAAATAAGAAAATTATGCTATTTACTTATCAATTTATTAATCTATACATTTGTCAATCTATATCTTTAATCATATTTATTTTTTAATCAAATACCTGTGTCTGTTTATTTATATTAATTTATATACCTATATTTACTTGTCTACATTTGTTTATTCACTTATATTTATTTACCTATTGTATATTCATTTATTTGTATATTTATTTATTGTTTTCATTAATGTCATTTAATTATCTATGAATTAATACTTATTTTCCTTAATTTTTTTTTATCCTTGTTCATTTTATCTATTTTACTTATTCATTTATTTCATCTCATTTTATATTATTTTATTTTTCATTCCTGTAATGAATTTCGTCGGGTGGTCTTCACAGTGGGTGCTAGTATGATTTAA
>NC_134790.1:38066336-38071336 GCF_046742065.1 Oratosquilla oratoria | reverse complement strand
CCTGCTGTCTTCCTCCTCCTCCTCCTCCTCCTCCTCCTATTCTCTCCTCCTCTCACCTCTTTCTGCTCCTCCTCCTCCTCCTCCTCCTCCTCCCTACCTTTATTCTCCTCCCTAACCTCTTCCACCTCTACGAGTATTTCCTTTTTCTCCCATCATCACCATCACCATCAGCGTCATGTCTGTGTGTACATGTATGTATGTATGTAATGCATGCATGTATGTACGTATGTATGTATATATGTATGTATGTATGTATGTATGTATGTATGTATGTGTGTATGTATGTATGTATGTAATGCATGTATGTAGGAATGTATATATGTAAGCATATATGTGTGTATGTATGTATGTATATATGCATGTATGGACAGTATGTATGTATTTATGTATTCATGTGAGTACTTATGCATGTATGTGTGTATTTATGTATGTACGTAATGCATTTACATACGTATGTATGCATGTATGTATGATTTAGTGACGTAATGCATGCATGCATGCATGCATGCATGTATGTATATATGTATGTATGTATGTATGTATGTATGTATATATGCATGTATGTATACATACCAATATATCTGAAGCGAGTAGAAAGTTTCAGTTGTCATTCTAGCCCAGTATCCCACGAGCTCACAAAGTCCCCACGATTGCAGAGAAACTATAGTCTGAAACGAGAGTAGAAACTATAGTTTGTTTACTCTTTTTCCAGACCACCTTAATCCGCCTACCCTGGGTACAGGTAGGTGTTTTCTCCTGATTGGTTGGTTGGGCTGTCGTGGCCAAGTCAAGTAATAACGCTTTCAGTGCTTGCTCCTGATTGGTTGGTGAGGTTACTGTGGCTAAGTCAAGGAATGATGCTTTTTATGTGTGATTCTGGTTGGTTTGTTGGGCTGTGAAGGATTAGCGAAAGAAAAACGCTTTTGGTGCTTGTTCCTGATTGGTTGGTTGGGTTGTCGTTGATCAACCAATGAATAACGCTTTTGGTGCTTACCTCTGATTGGTTTGTTAGCTTGTCATGGATTTACGAAAGAAAAGCGCGTTTAGTGCTTGCTCCTGATTGGTTGGTTGGGTTGTCGTAGATCGACCAATGAATAACGCTTTTGGTGCTGACATCTGATTTGTTGGTTGGACTGTTACGAATCAACCTATGAATAACGCTTTTGTGCTTGCTTCTGATTGGTTTGATGGGTTATCGTGGATGAACCAATGAATAACGCTTTTGGTGTTTGCCTCTCATTGGTTGGTTGGATGGATATCTTGATTAATTCAATAACACTATATCACTTAAGACTCTTCAGTGTTCGTGTTCGTAGGATATCCTGTAGATACATTTAACATTATATATTTTTTTTCTTTAATGAAAAGACTAGACCAATGAGTGGATGGATGATATGTAGATTATATAGGAAAAGCTCATAAAAGATGCTTTAAATCTAATTCATGACTCGAGTCCAGAAGACTTTTACATCACAAATCTTAGTTTACCTGCATAATATCAGATAACACACACACACACACACATATATATATATATATATATACATGCGTCTTTATTACAAAATGGAATCAGATACTGAACCAGTATGCTTCATTCCTCATTAGAGTATTTGATGATTAATTTGAGAAGTATATGGAAATGATATCGCAGTGTCTGCATTTTTAGTTTTAGCATTTCAGCTTAGTCGCTTGTACAGTGAAAGAGAAACCTATCTTCCTAGGTTTGTCCGAAGATAGATGAAATATGGTGCAACCTCACGAGGATCGGTTAAAGATGGCTAGCCGATTCTCATAATGTTTCGTCATTTTTCATTTATCTTCGGACAAGCCTGGGAAGATAGTTTTGTCAATTGAAATTCACTTACTGCTTAAGGTGAAAAGACTTTGTATATAAGCATTAATGTTACCCATGAGCTAAATCAACAATAATTAGTTTACTTATTTACCCATCTAAAATGAACGAATCACGGGCACCAAGAAGACTTCCTCTTTCTCTTCCTCTTCCTCCTCCTCGTCCTCTTCCTCTTCCTCTTCCTCTTCCTCATCTCCCTTTTCCTCTCCCTCCTCCTCTTCTTCCTCCTCCTCTTCCTCTTCCTCCTCCTCGTCCTCTTCCTCTTCCTCTTCCTCATCTTCCTTTTCCTCTCCCTTCTCCTCTTCCTCCTCCTCCTCTTCCTCTTCCTCATCCTCATCTTCCTCTGCCTCTTTCTCTTCCTCTTCCTCTAACTCTTTCCCTTCGTCTTGCCCGTCTTCTTACTCTTCCTCTTACTCCTCCTCTTCCTTTTCCTCTTCCTCTTCCTCATCCTTTTCCTCATTCTCATTCTCATCCTCTTCCTCTTCTTCTTTCTCCTCCTCTTCTTCAATACTCTTTGGTGAAAAGGGAATATCAGTGATAAATTTCCAACTTACATATTCATATTTGTTTCACTCATACATAACAGCGTGATATTGTCCGTAAGCACAAAAACTCTTATGAATAGTCTTCGATGATTCCCACCTTGATAGATTATAATTACAGAAATGATAATTGTACAAACATCAACACAACAAGTGTGGTAGTATTATTGAGATTTTCAATTTCATTAAAACGACACAATAAAAAAAAGTTGCCCACGTCTCCAATGTGGTATTTCATTAACATCGTTTTGTCTTTGGCACAAAGGAAATCCCTTTTAACAATACTGTTGATGTTGTACCAATATCCTAATCCTATGAGAATTTTTTTCTGTGATAATCATTTGCTACTTCTTACGTGTTCGAATCCCGCAATGACTGCTGTTACCATAACGATCCACAAATCGCATAATAGGACAAAGGTAACGCCTCCGGCCTCAGCTATTCAGCCCCTCCTGACGTAGACCTCTCACCTTCTTCTTTACGTATCACAAGTCATCTTATGCTTGTGGCATAGCATAGCTATTCCCACAATCACAATGGCATAATTAGCAAACTTTGCAACAGGTAAAGTTCAACCGTATCAGTTATTCAAAGGAGTTTCCCTTATCTGAATAAAATCATCTGGCGGCAGGGACACAGAAATGACCACGTTTTTAACAACAGGAAAGGAGTTAAGCCCCTGTTCACACTAGCGGTTTCACCCGCCGTGGTTTGAACAGCGGTGGTTTAATTACATTATAATATAAGTCATTAGAATCGTTCCCATACAACCGCCGCAGTTTTTCCTTGACTATGCTGTACCGCCGCGGTTTCCGCACGGTTCAAATCGCTAGTGCGACAAGGCCTAATCGAGTTAGATCTAACCCGTCCTCTCTTCAAGGGTTCCCCTCTCCCGAATAGAATTGCCAGGTAATGAGAGGAGAGGGTCATTATCATGAGAACTACCACGCGCCCGGTCTTGGCTCATACTTGGTTCATAACATACCCAACCTGTGGAAACCTACGGGCCGGAAGTGTGCTAACGGTGGTATTCTTATATTCTAAATATATATATATATATATATATATATATATATATATATATATATATATATATATATATATATATGTGTGTGTGTGTGTGTGTGTGTGTGTGTGTGTGTGTGTGTGTGTGTGTGTGTGTGTGTATGTGTATAAATATATATATATATATATATATATATATATATATATATATATATATATATATATATATATATTTAAGATTTATACATATATATGTATATATATATATATATATATATATATATAAATCTTAAATATATCCTTGGAAGGGAAATACTTATATAAGGAAAGATTTTTTTTAAGAACCACTTTAAGAATTTTACGGTGGTATGCTTAAATAATCTTTCCTTACATAAATCTTTCCCTTCCAAGGATATATGTAAGATTTATATAAGGAAATATTTTTTTAATACCACCGCAAGTCGGCCATCTGAAGGACCTTGTCCAGATGATGACACTCATCAGACATCATGCCACCAGCCAGTCAAGTCACCATCAAGTCCTGTTGACAAAAATACCCTCCCTCCCCTCAAAAAATCACGAAACAAGCCAAATGTACAGCGTCATTTTAACAAGAAACATCAAGGTTAATTCCTCCACCCCCTTTGTGTCTAGATACCCCCATGCAAACCCCATAATCATATCTAGAACTCATACTCGTGAGAGCATCTAGAAATACTATTTAACAAAGAAACAAGACGATGACACGATTTCTCTCGGAGCGAGAGAGCCAAGAGCATGACAGCAATGCTGTACAGCCTCTGGTTTCCATAGCAACCATCTCTGTGAAGGCACGAATTCGAAGGAGGAGGGGGGAGGGAGGAGGAGGGGGGAGGAGAAGGGGGAGGAGAAAGGAATGGGAGTACGATGCCATCTACCGTTGCCATGGATACGCACTCGTCCTTCCCCAGGCAGATCAAAATTATATGGTTATTCATTACTTTGTTATGTAGTAAAAGTGATGACGTTATTTTCTTAGAAGGTTCGGTGTATGAGGCACGGTATGTTATTTGTTCAATGAGATGAGGTTACAGGATGCATATAATATGTATATCATTATGACATGAGATATTTAGCCCTTAACGTACAGTATGTATGTCTTAGATATAATAACGTTCCTTAATAGTTATACAAATAATGTAAAGGCTATCTTCTACCTTCAGATGTCCAAAAACGTGATTATTTATGTGTGTGTGTGTGTGTGTGTGTGTGTGTGTGTGTGTGTGTGTGTGTGTGTGTGTGTGTGTGTGTGTGTGTGTGTGTGTATTCACCTTGGTCTTTGGATCACGTGTTGGACTCGTGATCGACAGCTATTTCCCTCCCGGAAGAGAGCTCAGAGCTCGCATGACCGATCTATGGGTAATGCTATGACTTTTCACATACACACACACCCAACTCCCCGCCCACGAGAGTCAGAGTAACGACCCGAAGCACAGCGATACCGAAATAATTTCGGCCATGGGCAAGATTCGAACCAGGTACTGCGAGCACCACCGTACTTTCCAGTCCAGTGCTCTACCAACCGCGCCACCGGTTTTTTTTTTGTGTGTGTGTGTGTGTGT
>NC_134790.1:38058836-38063836 GCF_046742065.1 Oratosquilla oratoria | reverse complement strand
AGTGGGGCAGGGCTCCTCTGGGCAGAGTAAAATCCCCTGACCGCAGTTAGAACAAGTATATGTGTCGGGAATGCCAGTCAAGGTGCTAGTGATGACAGATGGTAAAAGACAGCTGCCTAGTGTGGGGTTTATGGTCTCTTGCAATCTCCTCTCTTCTTATGCTCATATGTTCTTATGTACTGGGGACAGGTCTGGTGCTTTGAACACGAGAGGTATTCCGTTCAGCAGAGTGATCTTGCTGTGTGACACAGCCAGAGAGGCAGGCAGGCAGGGAGGGAGACCAAAGTTCGGAGGTCGTACAGGGGAGCGGGAAGACTAAGATATGATTCTCCACCAGAGAACTCTGTGTGAGAGCAATAACGACCATCAAAGGCATATGTTTGTTACATGTTTACGTGTCTGCTACGTGTTTACGTGCTCATGTGACAGGTCTCATCGACCCCGTTGTCATGTCTGACTCTCGGGCAACGTCATCTTAGAAAAGAATAGCACCCCATCCTTACCAGCTGTTGCCATCTGGCTGGCTTTAACGCTACTTTTATAGACCTATGCATCTTACAAAAAGGAGAATGGTGTTTTGCATGAAAATATAGCGTTCTTGCCTACATACTTGTTACTACAATTGAAAAAGCGAGTACATCACAAAAACATTATTTAAAAAGTGAATATCGAATATTGTCATGAAATAATAAAATGTTAGGATGAGCTGATAGGGTTTCTTAAACTGAATAAAAACCCCTGGCAACATGCTTAAAAAATTTAAGACGAATCATTGTGACAAATCAAGGAAATTGGATAAGAAAAAGACACAGTTTCTTCTTCATCCTCAACATATCCAGATTATAACCAGCGTCAAAATCTCAATACATTTAGTCTAATTGAGTTATATCCCGCACGAGACTGACAATAGTTGGCTGCACTCAAAATAATATTTACGAATCTTTTTCTCGCTCACGAACAAAGTCCTTATGTGGCGAAGACAGAGTTAACCCCGAGATTCTTTAAGAGTATGAGGAACTGGATGTGCATCATAAATATGACATATGATGAAGTATGAGTCATTTTCGAAGGAAACGTTTCCCAAAATATTTCATGAACGTTCCTAAACGTTTTGGGTTGATGCAGAGCGTAGGTTGACATACGAGGTGTTGGATGAGGTGTTCCGTCGTAAAGACTTTGGGTGTGCCTGAGCTGCAATTTCCAGTTAAAACTGGAGTAGAGTTATATATTAAATTATCTATTTGTGTATCTATTTATTTACCCGTTCATTTGTGTTCTTATTTATATACTTATTTGTTTGTTTATTCATCTATTTATCTATTCATTCATTCATTAATCTATTTATTCATTTACACATGTGCATACACAAATACACGCTCTTACACACTCACGTACACACATATACACACACGCGCACACACACACACACACACACACACACACACACACACACACACACACACACACACACACACACACACACACACACACACACACACACACACACACACACACACACACACACACACACACACACACACACACACACACACACACACACACACACACACACACACACACACACACACACACACACACACACACACACACACACACACACAAGTACACAAGTACACATACTACACCCAGCGCATACGTTATGAAACAGGATCCCATAAACCCGAGGCAGCGGACAGCACCCAAAGGACTGTGTCTGCAATGCATATTTTCAGATAAACTCAACAGAATATGATTTGTGCCTCCGAGGCTTTACGCCCAGACGTAGCGAAGGCGCTTTCACAGATGATGAAGAAGGTGAGGAGTCTACGCCAGGAGGTGCTGAGTAGCTGCAGCAGAAAACATAACCTTTGCCCTGAGGTGTGATTTGGGGACTGTTGGGGCAGGCAACATTCACTGCTGGGACTCGAAGAGGAGTGCGAGATTCGAACCCACAACTAAGTGAATGCGAGACCAGCACGCTACCAATTTCACTACAAGATAGTCGAAGCGCAGTGTTGGAATCCTCTAACTCGGCTGTCAGGACTTCTGTTCATATGTTCGTGTTAAGGGGTTATTATGTTGGGCTATTTACCTCCAACCTCCGATTAATCGACGGTAATGTCCCCTTCCGTATATATTCTTTTTCGCCGCAAAATCACTATGGTATATATATATATGTATATATATATATATATATATATATATATATATATATATATATATATAATATGCAAAGTAGACCACTTGGAAAAAGAATCTAACGAAGCAAAGCGCTTTCGTATATTACATCTTCAGTGCAAAAAGTACTTTCTGCAATGAAGATGTAATATACGAAAGCGCTCTGCTTCGTTAGTTTCTTTTTCCAAGTGATCTACTTTGCATAAGTGAACACACGTACCCGTGTTCTTATTAACATATATACTGTATATATATATTTCTCGACAGAGATACATAGAATGTCATTTGATATGTTGGAGAACATTTATTTCCCTTTGATAACGTTTAAAAGATTCATTTCATATCATGGATTTGAATGAACATTGTACGCTCTAAATGTCGCGCGATGAACTTTCAACTGATTCAAAGCTTCATGTTTCGGTACGTACGCTTAGATTTTTTCTTCACATTATTCATATGCACTGGTGGCGTAATCGCAAGTGTGCTGTTTTCGCACTCGCTTAGCTATGGGCTCGAATCCCGCACTCCTCTCCAATTCCCAGCAGTGAAAGTCAGTTACCTGTCCCAACAGTCCCTAAAACGTATAATATGGCAAAAGTGACGGCTTCGGCCGCAGCTATTCACCGTCTTCCGGCGTATGATAATCACCCTTCTTTTTTTATATTAACTGGTAGATATACAGTACCTGAACAGAAATAGGAATAACGCAAAGAAAAGGATAATGGAATGAAAGTACGTAATCCTCTCTTCAGTGAGAATAGGTTAGGGTAAATACTATTTCAAAATGGAAATTGTATTGGTACTCACCTCCTGTAGTTACAGAAACGGTTTCAGAACTGATAGATTACAGTGTCCCCCATTAAAAGAGAATAAATGATGTAACCCTACTCACATCTATGAACAGTTTCCGAATTTCCAACACATTATAAATCAGCTTAATAAAAATGAGAGGCTTACAACAATTATGTTTAGAAAAATAAAAATAAAAAATCGTAGAAACAAGAAAGATATATTCGTATGTAACTTTGCGCACTCTGTTCAGGATAGAATCCATGTGCGGAGATGTACACTATGTGTGTATGTGTGTGTGTGTGTGTGTGTGTGTGTGTGTGTGTGTGTGTGTTTGTGTTTGTGTTCGTTTGTTTCCTTTTTGTATACAAAACCGTGATCCCTTGCCCCTATCCAGCCCCAGGTCTCATTCTTGCTTCCCGCTGTCCTATACCTCCACCTCCTCGTTCTCCTCGTCCTCCTCGTTCTCCTCCTCCTCCTCCTCCTCCTCGTGCTCCTCCACCTCCTTCTCTTCTTCCTAATCCTCTTCTTTCTCTTCTCCCTTCTCCCTCTCTCTCCTCCCCCTCCTTTCTCTTCTACCATTTTCTCGTCTTCCCCCTCCTCCTTCTACCCTCCTCCTCCTTTTCTTATCCCTCCTCCTCCTTCTCCTAATCCTCCTCCTTGTCTTCCCCTTCTCCTCTTCCTCCCCTTCCACCTCCTCGTCCTCCCCTCACTCCTTCTTCCTCTTTCTCCTCCTCCATCTCCACCATCTTCTCCTTTTTCCTTCCTCTTGCCTTTCCCTCATCCCTTCGTACCTCCTCCTCCTTCCTCTCCCTCCTCCCAACCACCTCTTTCTCTTCCCCACCCTCCTCCCCCTCACGAGCCACCTGAGACACAGCCGGTTAGGCAGCCGGCGCTCTGGCGTTATCAGATACCTGTGGGGAACCGAACCTTATGTTGCGGCCAAACCAACTAGTGTTGCGGTTACCATGGAACAGGAGGAGGAGGAGGAGGAGGAGGAGGAGGAGGAGGAGGAGGAGGAGAGGGAAGACTAAGAGGAGGAGAGGGAAGACGAGTAGGACGAAAAGGAGGAGGAGGTGGTGGAGATGGTGGTGATGGTGGAGGTGAAGTTGGTGATTGTGTTGGTGGTGGTGATTATGCTGGTGGTAATAGTGATGATGCCAGGGATGGTAATGGTGCTGGTAGTGGCGTTGGTGGTAGTAATGGTGATGATGGGAATGGTGATTGGTGTTGATGGTGATAGTGTTGGAGATTGTGGCTGTGTCGGCGGCAGTGGCGACCATGTTGGCAGTAGTTGGTTGACTGGGGAAGAAGCTTAATCCTTTCATTCCATGACTGTCCCTGGTGTTGAATGGAAGTGTCTGATTTGCGTCAAAACTAAATTTCTAAACTTATCACAGGACGAAATAAATATAAAAATAATTTAATCCTTTCTATAAACACCTAATACGGGTATTAGACACATCAAAGCAGATGAAGCCTGACACTGCTTGATATGGTTAAGAGCGTGTATGTTTACATGAGTGTGTGTGTGTGTGTGTGTGTGTGTGTGTGTGTGTGTGTGTGTGTGTTTGTGTGTGTGTGTGTATATATGTATGTATGTATGTATGAATGTATGTGTGTGTATGTATATGTATGGTTTTATATCTATGTATGAATTTTATATATATATATATATATATATATATATATATATATAAATATATATATATATATAAATATATATATATATATAAGACTATTCACAAAAACCAGGTCAATTTAAAATTTATTTATATCCATTGGGAAATAAAAGACGCAACCCAAACGCGTATATATTGAGACATTCAGGGAATGAAGAAACGTGACAGGTCAACAAACAATGTAAAGATGAAAAAGTAGGGAAGGAGAGGAACTAGGGAGGTCACACTCTGACCTCGCTTGACCTGAAGGCGAAGGTCAAGAGTGTGTAACAGTAGAAGAGTAGAGGGAAGAATAGGAGATAAGGAAGAATAGGAAGAGGAGGGGAGAGGGAGGAGGAAGAAATATAGAAA
>NC_134790.1:38046336-38048836 GCF_046742065.1 Oratosquilla oratoria | reverse complement strand
ATTCAGCTCCTCCTGTCGTAGACTCTTCATCTCCCCGTCACCATCTTGGATTCACTGATGTTACGTAATACTTTTTTCATATTGCCAGTGTAACAATCTCTCATTGCTTATTCTGGCACATACTAGACAAAATGGTATTCTCATGAAAACCACAGTTATCTCTAAATCTGCTTCTTAGCTGAATAAAATCGCCTGACGGAAACCAAAGGGTTATTGGCTTCTTCTTTTGTTTCTTGTCGCCCCTCTTCCCCCCCTCTCTTATTGTTCTCCCCTGTTCAACCTGCCCCTCCTCCCCTCCTCCCTTCCCCCCTTCCCCCAACGCTCTCCTCATCGCCTGTCTTCTCATATCATCCGTCTCTGTCTTTCATTATCTCCCCATGTCGGGTACCTACCCCCTCCACCTTCCCTGCTCCCCTCCCCCCTCTCCCTCCTCTATAACCCCCCACCCCCCCTTCTCCTATCCCACCTCGTGCTGCCTTCGTTGCTTTTGTATGGGGAAGCACGGTGGATTTGTGCCCCGATAAGAACAGATGGTTTTGTCCGCCTGAAGGAGCCGGGGGGGGGGGGTACTTTGGCTTCAGAGGAATCTAGATCGATCCATCACCATCATTAGCATCACCACTACTGCCACTACCAACAACAACACTACCGTCACTACCATCAGCAGTATAATCGTCATCATCACCGTCATTATCATATTTATCATCATCATCATCTCATCATTATTATCATCACCATTGTCATCATTATCACCATCATCACTCCATCACCTTCACCTTCATCAACATCACCATGAGCACCATTGTCATTATTATAATATTCATTATCACTCTTTCACCACTGCCATCACCATCACCCTCGTCACCATCATCACTATTACCATCACGATTATCACCACCATCAACATCACCACTACCATCATCATTATCACCATCACGATTATCACCACCATCAACATCACCACTACCATCATCATTATCACCATCACGATTATCACCACCATCATCACCACCACCATCACTATCATCATCATTACAACCCACTCACCACTGCTATACTTCTCCCACAAACACCTACTATCACCACCACAGGTGATAACCAACTTCCACCACTCCTCACCACTCCTCATCACTCCTTTCCATTCCCACAGGATTATCTTAACCCTATCCGTTCCGGCTGGTGCGCTATTCCCTTTATTCTGGCTGCCGGCGCCGGCGGACTATCTCGTTCATCTTCCGGGCGTCCCACCAGTAGCCCTTCCAGTAGCGATGGCCCCAGCACCCGGGTGGATGGATTCGCCATAGCCGGCGCCGGGTGATTAGGAAGACAAAGAACGCCGGTAGAGTGACGAAGGCCGCGATGGCCATGATATAACTCTTTACTTCAGGGTATCCTCCCCCCCCACCCACCGTCTCCCCTCAGTCTCTCCCCCACCCCCTATGATGAATAGAATCATGCGACGGCAGTGCGAATGAATCTTGTAAGGTGGTAGACGCGATGAAAGGCTGAACAGGATGAATAGAACCGAGAGGGGTAAAGGATAATGGATTAAGGCCCTGTTCACACTAGCGGTTTGAACCGTGCGGAAACCGTGGCGGTGCCTCATAGTCAAGGAAAAATTGCCCGGTTGTGTGTGAACGTTTACACTGCCTTACACTGTAATTGAACAAACCGCTGGGGTTGAAACCGCTAGTGTGAACAGAGCCTAAGGATAAGGTGCTGAGGACACAATTCTCAACCCCTTCCGTAGCGAGTGGCACTTTTCTTCATATTGTTGTTGTCTCCAGGCGATTCTATTCATCCGTATGTGATCCCATAGGTCGTCGATGAAGTACAGACGAACTTAGTTCAAGTTCGAAGGGAGTTCAAAAAGTACCTTGACTCAAGTAAGGTAGAGCTTCGGTTCCTGTTGTTATGGACTGTAGTTCATCAGCGCTTCTGTTCTTATGGGCAATCAAGCGCCGCTGTCCTGCAAAGAAGCCTTGGTGTTGTGGAAGGCGCAAATGGAGGCGGAGATGGAGGAGAAGAATATATAAAGAAAAAGAAATAAGAAAAGGTGTGGGAGGGAGGCAAGGAAGAGGAGGAGGAAGACGAGGAGGAGGAGGACGGGGGAACAAGAGAGGGAATGATTAGGAGGAGAACCAGGAGGATGAGGAATGATTTGAAAAAAGGAGAAAATTGAAGAAAGAAGATAAGGAGGTGGAACATTGTATGTGTGTGTGCAACAGGAAGGAAAATAGGAAGGGAAGGCGGGGTGTGAGGAAGGAAGCTAATGGGAAGGGGAGAGGGACGGAGGGATGGAGAGGAGGAAGGGAGAGGAGGGAGGGTGGGGGAGGATGGGTAGGGATGGGGTGGGGGCTTACACGGGAGAGCACTGAGGGAGGTCGAGTGTGCAGTCAGGCGAGTTGGGTAGTCAAGGCTTGGGACATGGTAGGGTGGAGGATGAGGAGATGGTGGAGATGGAGAGGGGGAAGAGATGGAGGGGGGGAGGAGATGGATA
>NC_134790.1:38023836-38031336 GCF_046742065.1 Oratosquilla oratoria | reverse complement strand
ACAAAATGAAGATAAATAGGTAAAGAAAAGGAGCTTCTGCAAGAAAGAACGTAGCTACGGCCGAAGCCGCCACCACCTTACGGTCTGTTGGGGCAGCAAGTAACAAACAGTCACTGCTGAGTATGAGACGGAAGTGTGGGACTCAAACCTGCGACTTATAGAAAGCGAGACTTCCAAGCTTCCGAATACACCATAGATATATGGAAGTTATTGTACATAGATTTGTGGATATATGTATATACATATATGCACAACAATGCATAAATATGCATACATGTTATGCATAAGTAATTACGTACGCATGTATAATATATATATACACACACACACACACACACACACACATATATATATATATATATATATATATATATATATATATATATATATAATATAAACACATACATAAATGCATTTAAGCATATACACATGTACTTACATGTATATGCTTAAACTTACACTTATGCATGTGCATATGCATATACATACACATATACACATGTATACACATATATGTAAATGGATGTCCGTAAGCATATACACATATGCTTACACATACTTATACACTTACACATATACATGTGCATATCCATGTACATACACATATATACAGACACATACGCGTATGCACATCCTTGTGCAGGTTCATATGCACGTGCATTCACATAACAATTTTATTTCAATTTAATGAGCCCTCGTCATCCAACTTGTTTTAAAATCCTGAGCACATTGTGACGCTTCATTGACGATCCAAATGAACTCTCCATGGCAACATCACAGCTGTGTGTCTCTCAATACGCCATGTCTGCCCAACGGAAGAGAGAGAATGAGTGAGAGAGAGGGAGAATGAGAGAAAGAGAGAATGAGAGAGAGAGAGAGAGAGAGAGAGAGAGAGAGAGAGAGAGAGAGAGAGAATGAGAGAGATATATATAGAGAGAGAGGGAGAGAGAGAGAATGAGAGATAAAGAAATATAAAGAGAGAGATAGAAAGAGATAGGGAGAGAGAGAGAGAGAGAGAGAGAGAGAGAGAGAGAGAGAGAGAGAGAGAGAGAGAGAGAATGGGAGATAAAGAAAAATAACGATATATATATATATATATATATATATATAGATAGAGAGAGAGAGAGAGAGAGAGAGAGAGAGAGAGAGAGAGAGAGAGAGAGAGAGAGAGAGAGAGAGAGAGAGAGAGAGAGAGAGAGAGAGAGAGAGAGACTGAGACACTGAGAGAGAGAATAAGAGACTGATGGAGAGAGATTGATAGACTGAGAAAGAGAGACAAACTGACTGAGTGACTGAGAGAGTTTGAGAACGACTGAGACTGAGATTGAGACTGTACTGAATGGTGGTACATTGGCGGTAACTGGTCGGATGAAAAGGTGTTCTAGCGTGAAATAGTTGAGGACATATAAAATGCTCCCCATTTGTGAGGATTTTTTCTTTTTATCTATTTATTTTATTTCTATTCTAGTTTATTCAATATTTATTCAATTGTTTTATTCATTTACTTTTTCATTTATCTATCTTTACATATTCTATCTTATTAATCTATTCATTTATTCATTTAATTATGTATTATTTTTACTTATTTTATTTTGTTTTACTTTATTTTATTTATTTATTCATTTATTTATTTGTTTATTTTTTTGTTAAAGAAAATATTTCAATTCATCCGGACAGTAGGGAAGGAGAATTAGAATTTGTCTCCTTAAATTTTCTCGGGGGTGCACGTTATAGAATACATACATATTATATGTATGTATATATATGTATATATATATATATATATATATATATATACATATGTATACATATATATATATATATATATAGATATAGATATACATACATATATATGTATATACATACATTCATATATATGTATATATTTATATACATATACATATATATAGATATATATATATACATATACATATATATAGATATATATATATACTGTATATGTATGATATATATATATACATATACATATATATATATATATGGATTTATATATATATATATATATATATACACATATACATATATATATATATATATATATATATATATATATAAATATAAATATATATATATATATGATAAAAGAAAATACAAACCTTTTTCATTCTCACACACCTCTCCCTTTCTGTCCTCTCCCTCACTTCTTTCTCCACTCCCCCTCCCGGCTCTCCGTCCCACCACTCTATTCATCTATGTTTCCCCCCTCTTCTATTCTCTTCTCCCTCTGCGTCTCCCCCTCTGTTTTTCCATCTCCGTGGACAGGGTGTCGAGCAAGTTTCGATACACATTTACAATAACAAAAGTGGTGGCGAACGTTGTCGTTTTACAATCTGTTACCTCGCAGAAACTTTCACATTCACACACACACATACACACACACACACACACACACACACACACACACACACACACACACACACACACACACACATATATATATATATATATATATATATATATATATATATGTATATACACAACCACTACTGCACCCAGACCATACCAAATTACACACACACTCACAACTTTGCACCCACAAATCCAGGACCTCAGTTACACCCACATATACACGCATATCCAGATATACAACCACAAGCATATCCACAGCCACATTTCCTACACCCACACCCAACCTCACCCACACTCATCCTCACTAATTCTTTTCCTGTGTAATGCTCCCGCTTTACTTCCTACAGGTTCATCACTACACAAAACCAAATGCTTGCAATACAATCCGCAAATGAATATACCTTTATATTGGCTATCGTCACCCAATTTTATTCAGCAAAGGTGAGCCGTTAAGGTAGCGAAAGGATTTAGAATTAACTTGCTTTCATATCTGAAGAAACCCTTTCCAAGATACAAGCGCCGAATGGTTGGTCGATGTGTGTGTGTGCGATAGTAGCGAGAAGCTGTGGGTGTTGCTCTTTGTCTGCTGAGCAGGTGAGCACCATCGCCGCACGTTTGGGGCATAAACTCGGCCTGCCATGTGCTACAGGCCATAACGTATTCCCAGGAGTGATCCAAGACCATTACCGGCCAGTATACGGCCTAGCTCTTGCATTTCTTATCCCAAGCTGTTTCAGATTTGTGTTTGTACATTTGTTTATTGATTGTACACTTATTCATATGCACAATATAGCTAGTATGTATACAAACATATATGAATATATGTTTGTGCATATACATGTATATTATAGACACACAAATATATGTGTATATAATCACCTCAGCAACATCCCACTCCCACGCAGTGGGAAATAAGAAAACAGTCCCTGGGAATTGTAAACCGATTTTGGGTTGCCTCCCCGCTTGGTCAGAGCTGTCGGGAATCAACACAGGAATCTCCCAGCGGGTTCCAGGAATCGAACTGACGACCATCTGCTCACGAGTTCGACATGGTATCCACTGGGCTACTGCGGGGCCCTTTATTCATACTGTCATCTGATATCATACAGCGTAATATAATACATAATATAATGAATGATAATATATGTTTTAACATATAGAACAGTGTGGTGTAAGGATATGATAATGTAATATAATATGGTATAGGACTATGATATCACGAAACTGCTGAGGCAAACGTGTTTACTATGGGGGAAAATAACTTAACGATTCTAGAACATTCCGTCTACTGAATAAAATTGATTGTTGGGTTCCCAGGATTAAGTCACGTATGGGTGAGACTGTGACTTTTTTTTTTTTTTTTTTTTTTTTTTTTTTTTTTTTAAAGATCTAACAAAAAGAGAAAAAAGAGAAGGTACGTAAGAGTTAATAGATCACGATGCTCACTTGGAGGTGATATCAGTTCACTAACAACAACAAAAGTAACAACAACAACAACATTCAGACAAGACCTAGGCCAGTAATTTCGTCCTTGTAAAAAAAAAAAAAAAAAAGAATAGTAACAAACTATTTACACACACGCAATCATGACCTGACCAAATGTGTGTCGTCACCACGAGACAGTGTCATGCATTCGCTTCGCCGATGCGTCAGTGTGCATGACGCGATTGCGCGCGCGCGTGCATAACACCTAGCGGATCTCCTGGGCCTCATTAAGGATGCACCTTAGGAGACCTCCGTCTGGATTTGCGTCTTCCACCTCCTTCTTCTCCTCCTACTCTTCCTCCTTCTTCTGCCTTCTCTTCTCTCTGCTCCTCCTACTCCTCCTCTTCCTCCTCCTTCTCCCCTTCTTTCATCTCCTCCTCCTTCTCTTACACCTCCTCCTCCTCGTCCTCCTCCTCCTTCTCCTCCACCTGGGCCTGGTAATTGCTCGTCGCGACTCCCTGGTGACGTCATTACGACCCCATCCATAAAATGGAACAAAACGTCGACTTATCGACAAGTTTTATCGACAGCCATCGACTCTGCTCCCCTGTCTCGACACTCCCTCCCCCAAATCCTCTTCCCCCCTTCCCCCAATCCTCTTCCCCCCCTCCCCAACACACGCATACCCTTCCCTCCCTCATCTCCCCTCTCTCCCTCTCTCCCTTCAAATACCAACAAAGGCATCAAGGTTAAACCAGGCTTAATAAGATTGTTTGATGCTAGCTAGAATTAAATATTTAAGTCATTACGCCTTAATGACTTAATCAGGGTAATTGTTAATCTCTGAAATTGCAAACATTTCTTTTAAACTCGATCAAATTATCTAGCGTTAAGCATAACAAAATCAAGAAATAGGACATCATGATTGATAGTTTCCGACAGTTTGCGGTTTTATAAGGGTTGCTTTGGCATTTTAAACTCATTTGATGAATTCTTTAACAAAGAGAAAGAAGGTGAGGCGTTTACGACAGGAAGCGCTGAGTGGTTGTGGCCGAAATATTCACCTCTGCCTTGTTGTGCCCTATTTAGGGAATGTTGGGGCAAGTAACAAATAGTCATTGCAACTCGAAATTGGAGAGGAGTGCGGGATTCGAACCCACAGCTAAGTGAATGCGACACAGGCGCGCTTCCGAATACGCCACCAGAGCAAATATTCGAGCGGGCTCTTTGTTTTATCAGTCAAATGGTGGACAATGCCTAAAGATATCTTGTATACCAACGTTCTTCAACGAAATGCGTAGATACTTGAAATATAGTCACAAGGCAAGCTATCGAAATGAAAGTAACAGAAATCGAAACAAAACAGAATTAAACTATATACAGTGAAATGCAATAGAAAGACAAATACAGTAGCAAGAGGTCTGATGGAAAGGGGCAGCGGTAGGCGGGAGATGGAGGGACAGGAGGGGCACAAGGGGCAAGGGGGTAAACGGGGAAGAGAGCAATGGCAGTAGTAACTTGTGTCTAATTGTGGGGCAACGCCCTGTACGGTGTTTAGTGGCAAGAGGCAACGCCTTTTACGCTATTTAACGTCTTCCCCCACAGTGACACTCTTCATTGTATTTCTTCAGGCTAATCCTTCCCATATATGAACTATTTGGTTCACAGAGTGTTCGGATTTGGGGGAAGTGTTCGGATACGCGAGGTAAGATTATTCCCTTCTATCCCCAGTCACCATTCTGTCTTTCAGTCCTGTGCTGTAATTTCAATTATGAAGGACTACAAACAGTATACAACACAAATGAATATTGTGTGTGTGTGTGTGTGTGTGTGTGTGTGTGTGTGTGTGTGTGTGTGTGTGTGTGTGTGTGTGTGTGTGTGTGTGTGTGTGTGTGTGTGTGTGTGTGTTTGTGCGTGGGTGTATATGTCCGTTTGTGTATCAACTGTATACCTCTATATAATTGTTTTTTTCTTTTATACATGACGGAATTCTGTCTGTATGCAGGAGTTGAAAAGATGACGAGCTTGTTTAACGTCCATGTTGAGCCAAAAACTTCTCCTTTCTCCTTGAGTCTTTTGTCTAAATATAAAAAAGATACCAAGAGGCATTCAGGCGCGGCCGAAGTGCCCTTCATCTATACAATATGCATTTTGGTTACCAGGACGAGTGGCAATCATTGGTAGCCCTTTAAGTAGACAGCCAATCCTTCATGCTTCTCAGCACAGGATCGAACCCCACGACGCCACACAAGTAGGTTCTTCAATCACGATAAGATCTATAAAGTTACCATGAACAGGTGCGCTGATGACATCATCGGAAGCGTGCTGGTCTCGCATTTGCTTAGTTGTGAGTTCGAGTACCTCACTCCTCTCCGATTCCCAGCAGTGACCATTAATTACCTGCCCTAACAGTCCCTAAAGCGCTTAGGGCAAAGTTGACGGCCTCAGTCACAGCTACCCAGCGTCTCCTGGTGTGTTTGCTCCTCACCATGACGTCGCGACGACTACCCTCAGCGTGCTCTTCATCACATGATCCAACCGCCAACCATCGGCTTGTCCTGAGTCCACAAATTTGAGTAGATAATTTCTCTCGCAAATTCAAGTCGTGACCTGCACCTGGTAAGGAAACAACCCGCGGAGGGGGTGGAGTGGGAGGGAGGAGAGAGGAAGGTGGACCGAAGTGGAGTGGAGTGGAGTGGAGTGGGGTTGAGTGGAAGGCAGGATAAACCTGGAGGAGTAGGGTAAGGAGAGGGATAGAGAGGCCAAAGGAATAGGAATTCAAGGCTTGGTAGGAACTGGTGTTAGTTGGAGGGTGGAGTGGGGTGGAGTGGGGTGGATCGGAGGGAGGGTAGGGTAGATCAGGGAGGGACAAGGGTAGGGAAAGGGAAGGGGAGGCCAGGAGAAGTAAAAGATAAGGTTTGCAAGTAAATAATGTTAGTTGAAGGAGTGAGGATATTTGAAGGGGGTTTTTGTGTTAGGGAGGTAATCTGGGGGATGGGGAAAGGATGGGAGTGGGGATTAGCTTCACAAAGGAACCATAGGGCTAACCCTTTAAGCACTTTTTTAATTAATGGTTTAAATGTATTTAAAGGTTCAATGACCATTTTGGATGAATAGCATTGTCTGTTTGTTTAATTGTTTAATCCCCGGGCAGAGGTGATTAACCTTTCCCCATGGGCACCTGGTCAGGCTACCAGGTCTTAATCCCTGCCCCTGTGCCCGTTCAAGAAAGGAAGTACTCGTAATCGGGACTGAGCCAACCTGGGGCCTCCGAAATGTAACCGATACACGGAGGAGCGACAGTTACAAGTTATCATTAACATGTGTATATATTGTCAGCCACGAGTTCAGCATATAAACCATTGTGAATCACACACACACACACACACACACACACACACACACACACACACACACACACACACACACACACACACACACACACACACACACACACACACACACACACACACACACACACACACACACACACACACACACACACACACACACACACACACACACACACACACACACAAACACATATACACACACACGACAAATCACATGCTCTCCTTCATCGAATCACGACATAGTTAAATAGAATGCATCATACTTAACCACATTTGGTACTAACGCCAAAGGAATAGGAATTTTGGTGACGCCCCTCAGCTAAAATAGGACAGCCTGGCGTCAGCCAGAATG
>NC_134790.1:38001336-38021336 GCF_046742065.1 Oratosquilla oratoria | reverse complement strand
TAATAGCTGAGAAGTATGCATTAGTGTCTTAGGGACTCACGTAACCGCCGATCACAATAAAATGCGTAAAGTACATCACTAAGGTAAACTTTATCAACATTCTTCTCTTACTTCCTTCCTTCCTTCCTTCCTCCCTTCCTCCCTTCATTCATTCATTCATTAATCTCCTGTCACCTCTCCTACCTTTTCGTCCCCCCTTGTATCCCTTTATTCCTCTTTACCCTCTAACTAAGGCTTTCCATCCTTCCATCCTTCTATCATTCTGTCCATCCATCCTTCTATCCTTCCTTCATCCTTCCTACATCCACTCTCTCGTCTTTCTGTGGCCCTTCTGAATCCCTCATCCCTCCCAGCTGTTTCTCATCCTACGGCTTGCAAGTTACAAAGTATGTCAGACAGGGATTTGGGGCTGGGAGAGGAACAAGAAGAGGAGGAGGAGGAGGAAGAAGAGGAGGAGGTGAGGAACGGTGCTGGGAAGAAGAAAAGCTAAATTAGGGATAGGATGAGGAAAACTGAACTGGTGAAAGTAATAGACGGAAGAGAAAAGAGAAAGGAAGAGGGAGTAAAAATGATGACAAATATAAAGGAAGATACGTAGAGGAGGAGGAGGAGGAAGAAGAAGAAGGAGGAGGAAAGAAGTGGAGGAGGCTGGATTGGACCCATTATCTCATTGGGCTTCCATAACCTCTGGGCCGGGCCAGTCCGTCCGAGATGAAGGATAGGGAAGTGGGAGGGTGGGAGGGAGGGTGGGAGGGAGTGTGGTAACTTTGGAGGGAGGGAGATAGGGAGTATGGGGGAGAGGGAGGAATAGAGAAAGGAGTGTAGGAGGGAATGTGAGAGGGTTGGAGTGAGGATCAGGGGTAGTATGGGAGAGGAGAGGGAGGAAGAGAGAGAAGGAGTGTTGGAGGGAGAGAGGTAGGGAGTGTGAGAGGAAGGGAGGAGGGAGTGTGGGTGGAAGAGAGAGAGGGAGTGTGGGAATGAGGACAGGAAAGAGTGTAGGAGGAAGAGAAGGAGGAATATGGGGGAAGGGAGAGAAGAGTGTGGGAGGTATTAGGAATGTGGGAGGGGGGAAGGTTTTGTGGAAGGTCGAATGGGAGTGTGGAGAGTTGGAAGAAGGACATAAAGGAGAGAGTAAGGGAGTAAGGCACCAAGGAAGAGGGTGAGCAGAAGGAGAAGGAGGAATAAGAAGGGGCTGAAAGAGGTACGAAGAAGAAGGAGAAGAAATAATTCTGGTTAAAAATGAAGAATGAAGTGAATAACAGTAGACTAAGATGAGTAGGGAGGAAGAGGAGAAGGAGGAGGAGGAGGAGAAAGAATGGAGAGAAATGAAGATGAGTATGAGGTGAAAGACGATGTTAGCCACAATGTTTAACTAATAAATGAATAAATAAATAAATAAATAAATAAATGAATAAATAGATAAATAAAAAGATAGATAAATCATTATGAACTGTCCATATAAACTTTTGACTCTCCTCTCGTTATCAGTAAATTTCAAACCTGTTTTACCTAGAGGGCACCCTCGATATATTTTTTTCTGGCTACGATGTTCTGTTGAGACATGAAGCGTCTAATTACGTATCTTTGAACTTCCTTATAGATGTAGACATCGAAATGTGTAGAAAGCAATTTGATGTTGGTGAGCAATAGAGATGGTGAGTCTTTCCTTGTCAGCAATAAACTCAATCTGCCTGCTTTTCGTATTTTGTAAAGAAAATGATAATGGTACTGAATAAATGGATAGGTGAATGAATAAATAAAGAGATAAAACAATAATAGTAATAAATAAGAAGGATTATAATAATAATGATAATAATCATAATAATAATAGTAATGATGATAATGATAATGATAGTAATAATAATAATAGTAATAATAATACTAATAATAATAATTAATAATAATTATGTTAATAATGATAATAATAATAATAATAATAATGATAATAATAATAATAATGATAATAATAATAATAATAAAAATATTGATAGTAATAACAATAATAATAATTATAATAGTAATAATATGATGATAATAGTAATAATGATAATAGTAGTACTCCTACTAATAATGATAATGGTATAATAACAGCAACATTACCAACAATATCAGTGAAATTAGATAAGATCATACACCACGAGACACCTAGCTGCAGCCAAGACCATCCCCTTTGCCCTATGTCCTTTCGTCCTATGAATAATAACTAGACTCGAACCCGGTCCCACTAATCACGATAGGAAACAACACACCACTCGATACATCCTCACAACAAACAGGATCTAACCCCGGGTGTCACGGTATTGAGTGTATAAAGACGAAATGTTGGAGAAGGTGAGTGGCAGGGATGCCCTTCTGTTTCTGGACACCTCATATGTGGGGTTATTTTCACGTTGGCAATTTTCTGATCATAATATCGTCATTAGAGAGATGAATGAGAGGATGAAGAGCGCAGCAAGACCCAAAGAAAAAGAGTGATAAGTCTTGGACGATACGTTATCGATTTCATTATGTGTTGGAAATTCATGAAAGTTTTTTTTTTTTCCAAAGCCGCTGATAAAAAAAATATAATAATGAGTGATTGAGTTTTTTATTTCAGTGGCATGACGTTGTTGAGAAGCCATCTTGACCGATTATGTGTTTATGCATTTGTTTGTTTATTTTTATGTTTATTTTGCTTTGTTTATTTTTTATTCAGTTCTTTTTTTCCTGCCGAATGGCTTCGTCGTGAAATAAGCTACATATATATTGCATATAATTTAATGTATTCATATATGTATATTTGTATGTGAATGTGTGTGTATATATATATCTATATAATTATATATATATGTATATATATATATATATATATATATGTGTGTGTGTGTGTGTGTGTGTGTGTGTGTGTGTGTGTGTGTGTGTGTGTGTGTGTGTGTGTGTGTGTGTGTGTGTGTGCGTGTATGTGTGTGTGTGCGCGCGCGCACAATATGTCTGAAATGAAAATGGTAAAACACGCCCTGTTGAAGGAATTACAACACGCATTTCCATTTCCATTTTTCACCAGTTGCTCCTTGCGTATGTCTCGCGGGATGTTCAATTCCATTTGACAAAACCGTAAGCAATCAATTTCTATGTAAAACAAAATTGAGCTTAGCCGTCCCCATTTCGCACCCATACATCCTGATACAATATTGTCTATTTGCTAAGCTGGGGACGGTCCCAGCTGAGATGCATCAGGCACCTGTCCGAACCATTTTGCAGTTTTATGCATTTTTTATCGCTGCCTTTATTTGTTCAACGACGTTGCTGAAGTTAGTATCAATTCCCAAATTGGATCATATCTGTTGTTCAGGCTCAGGGACAGCACGGGGGGAGACGTGATGCTAGAGCAAGGGAGGGAGGGAGAGAAGGATGGAGGATGAGAGGGAGGACTCGAGGGAGGGAGGTATCTGAATGCTAGATGGAGGATTGGATAGATGGAACGATAGATTAGATAGGGAATAGATAGGTAAATGGAGTAGGGGTCGAAAAGAAGTAGATAGGGACAGAGCGATATAGACTGAAAGACAGGGAGACAGAGATAAACAACTGAATACCGACAGACAAGCAACAGACACAGACACAGGCAGAAACAGAGACTCAGAGATAGGCAGGTGTGGACATACATATATACAGATACAGAGACAAGTACCTAAACGAACACACAGACAGACACACGGGCAGACACACAGGCAGACACAAATAGACACAAACCTAAATACAGGTGAGCAGATACGGATAGACAAAGGAGAGGGAAGGAGGAAGAGAGGGAGAAAGATAAGATAGATTAGGGGATCGACTAAGCATAGATGGAGGTAAGTAGTCTCGTAGGGAGTCGAACAGATGCAAAGCTTCCCCGGAGCACACAATCAACCCTTCAGCTGGGCGGTGTTGATTATTTCCCAAAAGGCTAATCCATGTCATTAAGGGTCATTTGTATGAATCTTAGTAAATGACTTTCTCCCCAAGATGATGACGCCTCCTGCATTGCTCAGTCAAGAGCTCAATCAAGTGATGTTGCACAAAGTTGTAGTTGTGTTACAGATCTGCCTGCAGCAGGCTCTGCAATATGAATTTGCTTGCTTCCAGTTTGCTGCTCAATCATACTATTTTACACACACATGTATATATATATTACATATTGTGTATATATATATATATATATATATATATATATATATATATATTAAATAAGTATATATATATATATGTATATATATATATACATGTATATATATATATATATATATGTATATATACATATGTATATATATATATATACATATACATATATGTATGTATATGTATATATATATATATATATGTATATATATATCTATATATAGATATATATATATATATATAGAGGCTTTGCAATATGAATTTGCTTGCTTCGAGTTTGCTGGTTAATCTTACTATTTTACACACACACACACACACACACACACACACACACACACACACACACACACCAAGAAAGACTAGCAAAACTTGAACTACAGACACTAGAGCAAAGAAGAGAGAGAGGAGATTTGATAGTTATTTACAGAATCATGAAAGGCATAGAAATTATTGATAGAGAGAATCTGATAAAATGGGATGATAGAAATACAAGAGGGCACGGAAAGAAATTCAAGAAAGACAGCTATAGAAGAGATCTGAAAAAGAACAGCTTTCCTCACAGAGTAATAGACAGTTGGAACAAGTTAGATGAGAAAGTGGTGTGTGCAAAAACAATACATGAATTTAAAAATAGTTTAGATAAAATGAGATATGAAGACGGGACACCACGAGCATAGCTCCCCTTCCTGTAAAATACAACTAGGTAAATACAACTAGGTAATTACATACACACACACACACACACACACACACACACACACACATATATATATATATATATATATATATATATATATATATATATACATATATATATATATATATATATATATATACATATATATATATATATATATATATATATATATATATATATATATATATTGTGTTTCATGTACCAATTAGTGCGAGGGAGAGTTTTATCGTCTTTACTGTATATCTATCTTTCTATATTTCACTTGATTTTATTTTATTTTCATATTTGGTTTAAATTTATGCGGTAAGACCAGATTTTGTGATATATGTATTTCAATTTGTTCATTATCTCAGTTATCTTGTATATGCTACATATATTAATCAGATCTTGTTCATCATAGAAAGGAGTTACCTTATTTACACCACACGTCTTGTTTATCGTAGAAAGAAGTGCTTACTTCGATAATATAATTTATTATTAATATTATTATTCTATCTTATTATAATTATTATAATTTTCTCGTATTCTATTATTTAAATAACCGAAAATTGCGAAGATCGGTCTCCCACAGGCTTTTTTTTATTTTTTTTTTTTTTTTTTTTTTTTTTTTTTTTTTGCCATCGCCCTTTCTTTAATTTGGACAATATGTCTCGACCGCAGCGTTCGTTATTCTCCGTCAGACGAAGCAATTCCTTTATTGCAACTCACTTGACAACAAATCATCTATCTACTTCCATCCTAAATGAAGCATAATTATCAATTCCGCAGAATTGATGGCCACCAATGGGAAATAACGAAAATTATATTAATTTATCAAAGTAATAGAAACGCCTTCTTGTGCTTGAGAAGTAAAAAGAAAGAATGCCGAAGTGAATGCAATCTTGCAAGACGAATTATTCAATAAAACGTTCGCTCGCTTCCGCAGATGGAGATGGTAATAGCAGCATGCAGTCTGTATGTAATTACACACAAAAAAGAAGTTTAATAACAATGTGTAGTCTACGACTAGGACTACCACTACTACTACAACTACTACTACTAGTACTACTACTACTATTATCCCATCCTTTTTTTTTTTTTTTTTTAAGAAAGATACCTCCATCCACTACTGCTACTACCTCCACCACTACTACAACTACTACTACTACTACTACTACTACTACTACTACTACTACTACTACTACTACTACTACTACTACTACTACTACTACTACTACTACTACTACTACTACTACTACTACTACTACTACTACTACTACTACTACTATTTTTTTTTTTTTTTAATACGACCTTCACCCTCGTGGAACTGTGTGGTGGAAGCAGCAGGATCTATCTCCCACAGACACAGTTCATTGGTCCCTCTCCCGCCTGTGACTGTGGTCGACGACCCTTTTATTTATCTATTTATTTTTTAATAATGCCATTTATCCTACTGTCAACCACCGTCCGCTCAAAATCTAGGTTTTGTATATGTGCTACTACTACTACTATTACTACTACTACTACTACTAATATACATATATATATATATATATATATATATATATATATATATATATATATATATATATATATATATATATATTGGAAAACAGCAAACACCAGATTCAATTGAAGGGTTTGCTGTTTTCCAATATGGATCCCGGATTCCAAATCTTCTCTTATATATATATATATATATATATATTTTTTTTTTTTTTTTTTTTTTATACGACCTCCACCCTCGTGGAAATGTGTGGTGGAAGCGGCAGAATCTATCTCCCACAGACACAGTTCATTGGCCCCTCTCCTGCCAATGACTGTGGTCGACGACCCTTTTATTTACCTATTTATTTTTTAATAATGCCTAATACAAAAGTTCATTTATCCTACTGTCAACCACCGTCTGCTCAAAATCTAGGTTTTGTATATGTGCTACTACTAGTATTACTACTACTACCAAAACTACTACTACTACTACTACTACTACTACTACTACTACTACTACTACTACTACTACTACTACTACTACTACTACTACTACCACCAAAACCACCACCGCTACTACTACTACTACTACTACTACTACTACTACTACTACTACTACTACTACTACTACTACTACTACTACTACTACTACTACTTCTACGACTACTACTATTACTGATGGTGATGATCCATCGTTCGCTAGATCTAGTGCATCTGCTATCTAGGACAATGATATGATTAATAATGAAGGTAATGAAATTGGAACACAAGTATTTGATTAACAGGGAAAATAATTGAATAGATTAAATTAATATTGTGACCTCATTAACTGGGCCGGCTTTCTGTCCTGAACGAGAGTTGAGCTGAGCTAATTTCGTGGTGATAATGTGCATCTGAACTGTTGAACATTGTCCTCGTAGGGATTCTCGTCTCCTTTGTATATTATATAGTGTTGAATACTTCGAGAGAAATGCACACACACGTGCACACACGCGTATATGCTTACACACACACAGACACACACACACACACACGCACACACACACACACACACACACACACACACACACACACACACACACACACACACACACACACACACACGCTTTTGAGAATTTGGTGGATAGTTCTATGCAGTTATTGACTTGAATTGGAATCTAAATTTAATACCTTTTGATACAAAGATATGAAGGTCTTCATTTGCAATACAAGAAACATGGAACCACCTTTCAGCAACAGGGCCCTACAGTCAACTGAATAAAATCGTTTGTCTTCAGCCAAAACAAAGTTGATCAACTTTGCGAAGCTCAGGTGTGCTTCCAAGTGAAATGGAAATACCTGGAGCTCGTTAGATCAGTTCCATTCGATATTTCCAGGAAATTACGCCCTTACTGACCAGAGCCACGCAACATGCATTCATAACCGGGCACTCGTCTCCCAATCTCTTCACTTTGCGGTACCGCTGCGGTTTCCGAGCGGTTGAAACCGTTAGTGTGAACAGGACCTTTAACTGGTAACTTGTGTTGGTGATTTGCTCCGTGCTGCTGTAAATGGATTTTATGAACGCATGGGAACATATCAAACCCCGTATGAAGTGTCAATTTTATATGAAAATTTTGAAGTCAATATTTTAATGAATTTACTGACTTTCCTTACGGACTTTGGTTATCACTTTTTTTTATATACAAGAAATGTTCAATATTTACAAAAAAAAAATTCTATACTACCCATGAATTTGTAAAAAAAATTATCTACCACTGCTATTTTGCAGGCAACGTTACAATGTAGTACTTTGACGTGATTCTTTTTTTTTTTTTTTTTTTTTTTTTACAAAGGATTACAAAGGCGGAGCATGCCGACAGGAGACCTTTTGATCCATATGTAGGTCGGATGCGAAAAAAATCATAATAATAATGAATTAATAAATAGAAACTATAATAATGTACACATTCAAGTGTCCTGCGTCACTGCTTCTGACCCAGGGCAGTGGACAGGGTGCAGGGATGACCCGTCATCTAGGAGGTGCTAAGATGGGAGGGAGGGTGGAGGGGTGTGGAGTGTCTTCGGGGATGAAATAGGTGGGAATGTTTTTGTGCCTTGTCCTTTTTGGCTACCCCCCTGGTAAGGGGGAAAAAAGCCTTGGTATATGTATGTATGTATAATAATGTACATACATACATATACCAAGGCCTTTTCCCCCTTACAAGGGAAGTAGCCAAAAAGGAAAAGGCATAAAATCATTCCCACCCATTTCATCCCTGAATACACTCCACACTCCTCCACCCTCCCTCTTATCTTAGCACCTCCTGGATGACGGGTCATCCCTGCACCCTGTTCACTGCCCTGGGTCAGAAGCAGTGTCGCAAGACACAGCCCCAGTGGGGCTACAAGGAGAAGGATGCCTAGTCCCAATCCCCGCCCCTTTCTTCACGCCTCTTACAATCCAAGTGAAATTTCTTGGTAGCAGTATTCTTTTCCCCACCACAGGGAAGATAATAATCTAAATAACAAATAAAATACATAAATAATTGCATAGGTATAGTTAGATAATAAACAGACAGGTAAATAGCAAATAATAATAAATTGACATATAACTAATAATAAATGAAAATCAAACAGGCAAATGATAACAAAACAAAAACAATTAATATGAAATAAATTATAATCATTACAGCATCTTGCTTAGGTGTTTATCTAAATGATTCCACTGAAAGTGTTTTAGGTGATGACGTCATACAGATTATATCATAGAAAATTACATGTAACGATGACGTCATAGAAATTACGTCATGGGTACGATGGAAATGTAATACATCTACATGGCCTGCTCTTCTGTGGATACAGATGTAGAATATTGTTTTGTTCACAACATATATACTGTGTGTGTGTGTGTGTGTGTGTGTGTGTGTGTGTGTGTGTGTGTGTGTGTGTGTGTGTGTGTGTGTGTGTGTGTGTGTGTGTGTGTGTGTGTGTGTGTGCGTGCGTGTGAGTGTGTTTATGCGTGTATTTATTTGTTCATTTGTTTTTTCATTAATTTATTTTTGTTGATGACCTTCTACTAATTAATTGTTTGTACCAAAAACAAAAAGGCACAATTTTCGTGCCGGCGTCACCAAAGACATGGAACAATGAGTCAGTGTATTTATTTGTGACAGGTCATGATGAAGCACCTTGTTAGTTTCCAGTATCCTCTCATTCCACGTGGCAGCCCCATGTTTGAACAGGTTATACGCGGGGCGGGACCCTGTTGAGACCAGTCTCAGGCCATCATGTGAACATTCGCGAACAAGTCACAGTAATGAAGAAATTTATTTAAACAATTACAGGAGTCCCTCCCATATTCAAACAAATTGGGTCACAGGATGTTCGGATTTTGGGAGTATTCAGATACATGAGGTAGATTAACCTTCCCTCCTACCCGCCATTTTCCACTCCATCACTGCAGTGCTGTATTTTCAATTCTGAAGATATGAAAAAATATAAAATACACACAAATCATGTTCAGATAATGGCCAAGTTCATACAATGACAAGATATAGGAATGAGCAGTGAATTTCAACCCCCTGGGTTACCTCGACAGGCACTTTGCTACACAGAGGAATGACGTCGAGCCTTGATTGGATTTCGTACTATGCTGAGCATGTGGGGCGCCAGTCGGACGAGGAAATGAATCGTCCGATGGCCTCTGGTGTTCGCTTTTTGTAATATCCGGCAGACCTTTTGAAGTTTACTATATCTAATTTCCGGTCCAATACAGCCGATACAGCAATACAGCCGGTTGGTTGACGCGTCAGAGTTTCTCTAAGGGAAATCAATTAGTAAATATGTTCATTAATTTTTATTCATTTATCTAAATATTTATCTGTTTATTTATCTATTTATTCACTCATTTGTCTATTTATTAGTTTATTTATATATGTATTTGAATATTGATTTGTTCATTTATCTATTCATTTACTTATCTATCAATTTGTCTATCTCCCTTCAAAAGGGAAAAAGCCCTTGGTATACAAATAGATAGATCTATCAATCAATTTACTCATTCATCTATCTATTTATTTATTTATCTGTTCATTTATCATTTTTAGTTAGTGTTCTTCCTTTGGTTATTTTACGTTTTTGAGAAAGGAAAGGAAGCTGTTGAGAAGATACGAGATGATCGTTGACATCCCCTTCCCCTCCTTCACCCAATTCCCCCCAAGTGGTGTATGTGAAAGTAGAAGGAAGATAGAGAGGAAGAGTTGAGGAAGAAGAAAAGAGTTTGAAAGAGGGGGGTGGGGAGTAAATGCAACTCCGATCCCCGCACCAATCTTCATCAACAAACCAGAAGTATACAGACACATAAGCTTGAGCGTAGCATGTGGGAAAATAGAAGAAGAAAAGAACACAGAGTAGCACACAAAAAGGAAGAAAACTCTAACGGCACATAACTCCCCACAACCGCCCTCAACTACGACCTTAGGGCAGTAGTTGGGCGTAGCCCCGCTCACGGGCCTTCTGGCTGAGCCCCTGATCCCTATTAGACCCTAACCACCACCACCGTTTCCGACACGTCTTGTGCGGGGTCTTCCTTGCAAGAAGGCTGTCGAGGGTCTTGCCAGCGAAAGGCTTTGAAGGAAAACGTGGGCCTAACATGTTTACACTAACGTGAATATATACATACCACAAGGTGCAAGTCTTATACATACATATATATATATATATATATATATATATAATATGTGTGTGTGTGTGTGTGTGTGTGTGTGTGTGTGTGTGTGTGTGTGTGTGTGTGTGTGTGTGTGTGTGTGTGTGTGTGTGTGTGTGAGTGTGTGTGTGTGTGTGTGTGTGTGTGTGTGTGTGTGTGTGTGTACATACATATATATATATATATATATATATATATATATATGTATATATATAAGACGATCTAATGAGACGTTATTAGTATATTGATTTCTATACCCTTGTTTTCTCTATCAATGGCTCAAGGTATGTTTTGACTCAGTTTCCCCTTTAGAAGGGGGGAAAGGCCATTGGCAGGTACATATATAGAATGGGAAAAAAGAGAGAAAATACAAAAGGAGAGGGGAGAGGGAAATAGGGGAGTGATGTGAGAATAAGAACAAATACAAGAGAGAAACAGAAGGAAAAGAGAAAGAAGAGGAGGAAAAGGAGGAGGAGGAGGAGAAGGAATAGTGGAGGTAATATAGAATACAAACAGAAAGAAGAGGAAGAGGACGAGGTAGAGTAGATGGTAAAGAACATTTACAGAGTCAGAATTCACAATCACGGCGTCCCACCCCCCCACCAGTACCCCCCCGAGGCCTTCCACAGCAGAACAACGACGAATTAAACGTGTAGCGAAACTGTTGGCGGTGGAAAGAAAAAGACTAAGAGGAACTCTGAACCAATACCTCCCTGTGGAGAGATGGTCCAGCTGTTATTGTATTCGGATAGAGGTAATGGTTCTGCAGTTCGGCTGCTAAATTGAGGTCCACTCACGCCAAGTAACTGGTCCGTCGGTGTTTTCTTTCCTCAAGGTTCTTCCGTAGAGAGGTCTTCATGAGAGACAAAGAACCCAGAAACCTGAAGAAGGATGTCATCTTATCCTCCATTCGATCTGTCTACCCGTACCGTAACCATTGGTTCAACGAGAAGGAAGGGATTAGTGAGGTTTATGACTTTGTGTGGATGAGGATCATACGCACACACACACACACACACACACACACACACACACACACACACACACACACACACACACACACACACACACACACACATTCACATTCACATTCACACTCACAAAAACACATATGCAAAAAACATGTACAGCAACATATATATATATATATAAACTATAAAAATCACACGCACACATACTCGTACACACACTCACAAAATTCCTACACAAAATATAAATATACTAACACACACACACACACACACACACACACACACACACACACACACACACACACACACACACACACACGCACGCACGCACGCACACACACACTCACACACACACGTTTGCATTCACGCACGGACGCACACACATTGAAATTTGGTTTTCTTCTTTAACACTGTCATAATGGTTACGTACATCACATATTTCTCTCTTTGCTGAGGTTAAGCGATTTTACTCAGTGGATGGAAAGAACACCGAAATGAAAGAGGTCAAGATCGATGGAAACCACTCTTAGGCCCTGTTCACACTATCGGTTTCAACCGCCGAGGTTCAAACCGCGGTGATTCATTTACAGTGTAAGTCAATAGAGGCGTTCAGATACAACCGCGCATTATTTCTTTGACTATACGGTACCATCGCTGTTTCCGTGCGGTTCAGTGTGAACAGGTCCTTAGGCTTAGGTACCTCCCTTCAACTGCATAAGATCACATGTTATTTAACCAGAATGAAAGGCTTAAATTCCGTCACTATATTGAAGATGCGAAATAATCTCTGCTAGTCACAGTTCTGACCTTAAGGTCGGTAATGTCATCCAATGACATTTTTAAGTGTCAGTATGGCTTCTCAAAAGAAAAAAGTCTCAGAAACCAGTATTAAATGGATTCTCTTTATAGGTTAAACTCATTGTTGACTCTCTTGGTTATATTTCAAGTCTTACCTGGATCATCTGCCAGTTCAATATAAAGGCGAGTTAAGTGGAGGATTCGAGTTTTCCTGAGCAGTTAAGAGATTCAATGAAATTCAATCAGACAGACAATGAGATTCTGGTCAAAAGGTTGACTTTTATCAACTTGATAGGAATGTCTTTTGTTGTGGGTGTAAAGTTGTCTTTGTGTATATTTCCTTGTGTGTGCGTGCATGTGTAATTGTGCGTCATGGCAGCGAGTCTGTATTTTTATGTACTGCGTGTGTGCATATTTGAGTGTATTAGTGTGTGGGTGTGGGTTAGTACGGATGTGGTGTGTGTGTATACATACATACATACATATATATATATATATATATATATATATATATATATATATATATATATGTATATATACAGTATATATATATATATATATATATATATATGTGTGTGTGTGTGTGTGTGTGTGTGTGTGTGTGTGTGTGTGTGTGTGTGTGTGTGTGTGTGTGTGTGTGTGTGTGTGTGTGTGTGTGTGTGTGTGTGTGTGTGTGTGTGTGTGTATGTGTTTTGTGTCCATGCGTATGCGTGCATGTATGACTTGTATCTATGTATACCGAGGCATAGATGTGCATGCATTTTACATACCTGTATAAATTACACATATCCCGAGCGTGTGATATGGGCATATCATAGGAAGATCCATACAAAGAAAATTCAGGTTACTTAAAGTACAAAACGAGATAATAGTTAGTATTACTTATGGCAGAGGTTACACTTAGCCGAACGAAATGGGTTAGGTGTTTGAAATCTTATTAAAATCAGGTAATTGATGTACTATACTCGCATTAAAATAAGTCTATCATCCAAAGTCGTTGCATTTGCTGCACGTGGCCACAAGAACCCACACGACGTGACATCATCTCGCTGCTTCATCCACAATTTTTCGAAAATAATTTCAGCAAATGAACCTTATATGAGAGTTCTTAAAATACATGATATTTTTTGTTTGTTCATAATCTTTACCAATTCACAGGTGTCAGTATTTGTACCTGTGTTTTTATTCAAATGTTTATTTAATCATTTCCTCTCTCTCGCGCACACACACACACACACACACACACACACACACACACACACACACACACACACACACACACACACACACACACGTACGTATCTCCTGGTGGTTTTTCTCTATCATCCCCACATCCACGCACTTAAACTAAATTTAACATAATCAAACGTTCTTCTTCCTAATATTACCCCAAGTAATGTACCCGGCTAATGAGCTCGGCAAGCAACTAAACCTGCCACATATCCCAACGCTGCTTATCCTATCTACAAAATACCCGCCATTGTCACAGACGCGTCAAAGATAGTTTGGGATGGTTGGCCATTGTTTTTGAATTAGAACGGAGAAACAAAAGAGCATCACTGAAATTATCATCTCTGGTTAATGGCACAGCAACGACGCGGGATTATATTTAACACTCAGAAAGCTGAACTATATTGCTGATTATGTGTATCAGTTGAAAATAGAAGAGTCTTCGGAATGTGCCCATGGCTTCATCGAAAGCATGCTTATCTTGCATTCGCTTAGCTGTGGGTTCGAATCCCGCACTTCTCTCCGATTCCTAGCAGTGACTGTTACCTGTCCCAACAACCCCCAAAGGGCATAGGAGAAAAGTGACGCATTAACTTTAGCAAAGCGTTTGACAAGGTGTCCCACCAGAGACTACTAAATCAAACCAAAGCCCATGGCATAGGAGGAAAAGTGTTAGAATGACTTAGAACTTGGATCAGCGAAAGAAAACAGCGGGTCACCATTAATGGTATAAAATTAAAATGGGGGAGTGCTTCTAGCGGAGTTCCCCAGGGCTTGGTTTTGGGTCCTTTATTGTTCATTATGTACATAAACGACTTGAACAATGGGATTAATAGTGATGTCAGTAAGTTTACGAACGACACGAAATAGGAAGCCTAATTAGGTCAGGAGACGACGCAGAGATTCTGCAGGATAACCTTAACAAATTGTTTACATGGTGAAATGGCAATACCACAAAGTGCAGCGTGTTAAACGTAGAGCTACACAACCCCAAAAACAGATATAGGTTAGATAAAACGTTTTTAGATAAAAACTGAGTGCAAGAGAAACTTGGGAGTTTTAGTTACTTCTGACCTTAAACCCAGAAAACAGTGAATTAGCGCCAGGAATAAAGCTAACAGAGCATTAGATTTCATTGTTAGGACGGTTACGAATAGAAATGCAGATGTGATTATCAAACTCTGCCTATTGTTAGACACATCCTTGACTATGCGTTACAGTTTTGGTCTCCATCCTATAGAATGGACATCAATTCACTAGAATCAATACAGAGGAGAATGACCAAAATAGGCTCACAAATTTACCTTACTAAGAGAGGCTTAGGCACCTTAACTTACACTCTCTGGAAAGCCGCAGAGTGCGGGGTGATCTAATAGAGATGTTCAAGTGAATCAAAGGCTTTAACAAGGATGACGCAAACAAGGTCATCCTATTTAGACAACAGGGCAGGACTCGCAGTAACGGATATAAATTGGACAAATTTTGATTTAAGAAGGAAATAGGGAAGAGCTGGTTTATCAATAGGGTGGTCAACAAATGGAATAGACTTGGTAACCATGTAGTGAGCGCTGAAACTATCGGTTGTTTTAAGAAACGGTTAGACAACTTTATGGATGGGAATGACAGGTGGTAATGGACATGGAGCTGCCTAGTGTAGGCCTTATGGTCTCTTGCAGTCTCCTTCATTCTTATGTTCTTATGGGCCGTGGCTACTTAGCTCCTCTTGGTGTAGACTACTCACTACCTTTCAAGCCTTTCAAGCCTGACTGTCAGTTGGTGAATGAAATCACCTGGTATTTGCCTCTAATGAAATTTGTAGATTTTCAACACACCATTATGGTATTTTTCTGTTATCCATAGATATATAGCGAAGCCCCTGCTATACACACGAAAAAAATCACCCTTTATATAATCATGAAAATATTCACAGATTCTAACAGAGGAGGGATGAATCTCGAGTAAATTATGTATTCCTCATGCTGCACAGTAAGCCCCCCACGCCTTCACCAATAGATCTCGTACGCCCCCCCCCTCCCACTCCCACCAAGCCTCTTGAATTGTAGCTAATGAGTATCACACTGTTCCGGTTCGTATTACTCTGCATCAAACTTGACACGTCGTTATATTGAGATAGATTTACGCTGATGGAGGAATCGGAAGCGTGCTAGTCTCGCATTTGGTTAGTTATGTGTTCGAATCCCGCACTCCTCTCCGATTCGTAGCAGTGAGTGTTATTTGCTCCAAGAGCCCCTGATGTGTATAGGACAGAGGTGAATCACAATGGCAAAAGCCGACAAGACTGTGAGAATAAACACCTTGTGAGATCGAAACCTTTATTAGTACTACGTTTCGCTTGTTACAGCTTTTTCAAGTTCGCTTGAAAAAGCTGTAACAAGCGAAACGTAGTACTAATAAAGGTTTCGATCTCACAAGGTGTTTATTCTCACAGGACAGAGGTAACTGTTTCGGCCGCAGGTAGGCGCCTCCTGGCGTGGAATCATCACCCTTTTAGCGAAGGTTTCCTGTTCATCTTTTGCAATGGAGAACCTACTGCAGACGTAAAAGAAAGAGGGAGAAGATCACCTGTGGTCAAGTGGTAAAGAGAAGGGAGTTCAGCTAGACACGTGAGAGAACTCAATGTTAGGTAGATGTATTGGGCACTGCGGTGATAGAATTAAAAAGAAGAAAAGTAAATAAGCGGCGAGTAAGAGAAATAATAAGAAAAAAATAAGCTGATGAGAAGACATCGTTAGGTAAATAACAATAAATGATAAAGGTATTTACAGGAGGACTATAAACTGGAGGAGAAAGTAATGAAGAAGCAAGGGAAGGAAGAAAATAAGGCAAAGGAAAAGAAAAGAGAGAAAGGAGATTGAGGATTAATTAGATGGAAGAGATAAGAGGAATAGATGAGAAGAAAGCAAAGAAACAAGAGGATGAGCAGGAAGAAAAATTCAGGAAGAGGAAAAAATTAAAAAGAGGAAGACATGGAGGAAATGTTGCAGGAGGAGGAAATGAGGAGTTGGGAGAAATGGACGAGACGGAAAAGGAGGAAGAGGATCATGAGGTGGAGGGATAAAATGAGAAAATGAAAGAGGAGGAGGATGTGGAGGAGGAGGAAGATGTAGAGGTGGAGGAGAAGGAGGAGGTGACGAGGTGCCCGTAGGTCTCAAAGGCTAGAAAGGTGTAGCCAGCCAGCCTGGCGAGAGGGACGAAAGTAGTTTCGCGTGATTTCGTTATCTGGATGAGAAGGAAGGAAGAGGGCGAAGGGTTAGAGGAGTGGGGGGCAGGAGGAGGAGGAGGATAAGGACGCGTCAGATGAGGGGGAGGAGAAAAAGGAAGAGGAGGAGGAGAAGGAGAAGGAGGAGCACAAGGTAGAGGACGGGGTAGGAGGAGGAGGAGGAGGAGGAGGAAGAGTAAGAGAAGGGGACAGGATGAGGGAAACGAGTTAAAGGAGGAGGAGGAAGAATATTAGGAAAAGTAATAGTGAAATTAGAGAGAGGAGGAAAACTGATGAACAACTGAGAAAAGAAAGGATAGAAAAATAACAGAGAAGAAAAAAGGGAAAAAGGCGAATCAAATAACAACCAGAAGAAGGAACAAAAAAATAAAAAATAAAATAAAGAGTGGACAGAACACGAGGAGAAGTAACAGAAGTAGAAAGAGGAGGAGAAAGAAAGACCGTCACTTTCTAGTTCTCTTTATTCTTCCTTCCTCTCCCCCCATTCCTCCCCTTTCTCCTCCTCTTCCTCCTCTTCCTCTTCCTCCTGCTCTTATTCCTCCTCCTCCTCTTCCTCCTCTTCCTCTTCCTCCTGCTCTTCCTCCTCCTCCTACTCCTACTCCTGTTCCTGCTCCCTTTTCTTCTCTTTTCCTTCTTCTTGTTCCTTTTCCTCCTCCTCTTCTTCCTCCTCTTTCTCTTCCTCCTCCTCCTTCTCTTCCTCTTCCTCCTCCTCCTCCTCTTCCCCCTACTTACTAAAGAAGGTAGGCAAGGAAGAAGGGTGCTTCTTCTTATCTGTCGAGGAAGGAGGATTGTGGAGTTTGTGGGCCGCCCCTATCGGAGGAGGAGGGGAAGGAGAAGGAAGAGTAGGAGGAGGAGGAGGTGGAGGAGGTGAAGGAGGAATGGAAGAGAGAAACAAAATGAAGGGAGTGGAGATAGAGAGGAGAGGTAGAGAGAAGTGGAATGGAGGTAGGGCGAGAGGGAGGCGGAGAGGTAAGGAAGTAGGGAAGAGGGAGGGAGACGAAGAGTGAGTATGGGAAAGAACGAAAAAAAGAAATACAGTAAAAGGGAAGGCGGAAGAGGAGGAAAAGAAGAACGTGTTAACAGAGGAGATTGGAATAGAAGGGAACTGGAAAGAGGAAACGAAGAGAGGGAGTGGAAAGGGAAAGGAGAAATTTGAGAAGAGCAGAGGTCAAAAGGGGACGAGGGAGGAAGGAAAATGGAAAAGGATAATGGGAAAGGAGAGACAGGATACAAGAAAAGGGGGAGGAATAGGAGAAGGAAACAGCGATAAAACGAGGAGGAAGCGAAAATGGAAAAGGAAAGGAAAATGCGGCGTGAAACGAAGGAAGAGGCAAAGAGAAAAATTGAGATGGAGATCGAAAAGCGAAAGGAAAAGAACATAAGAATGAAGGAGACTGCAAGAGACCTTAAGGCCTACGCTAGGTAGTTCCATGTCCATTAACACCTATTATCCCCATGCATAAGGTTGTCTAATCTTTTGTTAAAACAACAGATAGTTTCAACGTTCACTACATGGTTACAGAGTCGTTTCCATTTGTTGACCACTCTATCGATAAACCATTTCTTGCCTGTTTCCTTTTTAAATATAAATTCGTCCACTTTAAATCCACTACTTCAAGTCCTGCCCTGTTGTCTTAATATGATAACCTTGTCTGCATCTCCCTTGTTAAAAGGGTAAAAGGAAGGGAAGAATGGTAACGGGAAGGGTAAGATTAGGAAAGAACGAAGGAAAATGAAAAAAGAGGAGGTAAAGGCAAAGAATGGGAAAGAGAGAATATGGTGGAGAAAAAGAGGAAGCAGGGAAGAAGGAAAAAATAAAAAAAGGAAGAAAAAAGGAAGAGAAACAACAGCAACAGCAGGAGAAGCAGGAGGAGGAGCAGTAAGAAGAGGAGGTGGAGAAGGAGGAGGAGGAAGAGTAGGAGGAGGAGGGGAGGGGAAGGAGGAGGGAGAAGCAGGGGGAGAGTTGTATAGGGCACCGCCTCTTGTGAGCCACACCTTTACACCATAAAAAGCGAGACGACAGGACGAGAGAAAGAGAGAGAGAGAGAGAGAGAGAGAGAGAGAGAGAGAGAGAGAAGAGAGAGGAAAAAGAAACAGAGAATATAGTATGTATCTATACATACATATATAAATGTGCACTGGTGTGTGTGTGTGTGTGTGTGTGTGTGTGTGTGTGTGTGTGTGTGTGTGTGTGTGTGTGTGTGTGTGTGTGTGTGTGTGTGTGTGTGTGTGTGTGTGTGTGTGTGTGTGTGTGTGTGTGTGTGTGTGCGTGTGTGTGTGTGTGTTTGTGTGTATGTGCATGAATGAGTACATGCACGGATGTGTTTGCATGTATGATTGTGAAGTCACATGTAATCAAACACATGTGTGTTTACTTGCATGAGAGTGAATAGGATCTAAGCATGTTACGTGTTTGGTTAAAACATAAATCATTGTCACAAGTTTCAAAAGACTTCATTTTTGGGTTACCTTTCGTTAATCAGCTTGAACGAAATGGTGTGGCTATAAGGACACCACTTTCGTGGGTTGTCGTGCAGAGACGTAACTGTAAACAGCGGGTGTTACGAAACATTCGTTAGTGATTATACATTGATGAGGAAGGGAGGGAGTGAGGGAGGAGGAGGAGAGAACGGGAAAAAGGGAGATGAGGACAGGGAAGGAGTAGGGGAGTAGGTTGGGAGTAGAAGGAAGAGAAGAGAAGGGAAGAGAGGAGAGTAGGGAGGAGGGAAGACGAGGGAGTAGGGATGGTGGAAGGGGGTAAGGAGGTTG
>NC_134790.1:37978836-37983836 GCF_046742065.1 Oratosquilla oratoria | reverse complement strand
AACAGGGCCAAGAAATAAGAAATAACATAAAATGAAGTAAGATCAAATGATATTGAATAGAATAGACTAGATAGAACGAATAAAATAAACGGATCACATGAATAAAGTAAACAAATTAGTTAATTGATAAAATAGAAATAAGATAAGATGAAATAGGCTAAAAGATGGAAATAAATCACACTTTATTCTAATGAAGAGTCAGTATATGACAAAAGGTATTTTCACGTATTTTCAGCTCATTTCTCTACCATTCCATGTGAGAAAGGAAAGTCGTCTATAGAGACGAGAAAGCGAAATGCGACGGCACTAAGAAGTTAAAATAGAAGAAAAAAAATGAAATAGAATATAGCAATGGTGATGAAAAATACGTAAATATCTGGCCTACTTCCTTGTCTTCTGCTCCCGTCTAAGAACGGAAAGTCGTCTTAGAAAAAAAAAAAGAAAAAAAGAAAAAAATAAATAAATAAATAAATAAATTATGGTATGGTGATGCAGCCTAACCACTAACTCTGCCTCAGCTGAATAAAATCGCCAAAAAATAACCAGAATAAATACAAAAAATCGACCTTAGAACCCACAGGTGAATCGAGATATGAGGTGTGGTCTTCCTCGATTGGAATCGTCTAGCAATACGCAGAATGAAATGTCTCAGCTTTCATTCTTAAAAATTTAATATTTGAAAGTTGATGAACTGAATTTTATGTTCGTCACGACTTTTAGGTAAATAAATATATTAGATGAATGAATAAATAAATAGAAAAATAAATGAATATATGAGATAATTAGAAATAGATGAATAAAAGTGAATAGAAATGTCATGAATAAATATGTAGACAAATAAATAAATAGATGATAAAGAGTAGCTAAAAGAAATAGATAAATGGATAAATAAATAAATAAATAGATAAAAAGTTAATAAAGTGTAAATACGTTAAATGAACAAATGAATAGATACATACAAGAATAAACACACGAATAAGGAAACAGACAAATAAATGAATAACTAAATCGAACAACAATAACGGAGTTAACCGATGAAGATAACTTTCAAGATCAGAGACTTCGGGGTTAACCTATTAGTTAAATGAACTTTATAGTGTTTCAGTTAATCCACTTTTATGACTCGTCGATGCGCGAGAAAATTAATTCTTGAATGTGACCTCAGGCACATGTCCCAGTCTGCGTGTGTCCCAGTCTGCGTGTGTCCCAGTCTGCGTGTGTCTCCTTAGCAGGATTTGTCTCAAGGTTCTCAAGTTAGAAAAACGCAAAAGTGCAGTTTATATATTTATTTAGTTATTTATTTATCTATACCTATATCTATATTTATATCTATATCTATATTTATCTATATTTATATATCTATATTTATCTATATTTATCTATATATTTATCTATATCTATACATTTATCTGTCTTTATTTTTCTTTTGTTTGTTTATTCATTTTCTATCTATCTTCCTATATTTGTCTTTTATCTATTCATCTGTTTATTTATCTATTCATCTATGTATCTATTTATATATTTATTTATCTATTCATCTGTCTTTCTTCTTTTTTATTTGTTTATTCACTTTCTATTTATCTTCCTATCTTTGTCTTTTATCTATTCATCTGTTTATCTATTTATCTATTCATCTATATATCTATTTATATATTTATTTATCTATTCATCTGTTTATCTATTTATCTACTCATCTATCTATTTGCTTATTCGTTTATTTGTTTAGCTATTTGTCTATTTATCTGTTTATTTATTCATTTATTTGTAGTGAATGCCTTCACTAGTCATTATGTTTGCATTATTCTTTGTCGATGGCCAAGGGGACGGGGGAGGGGAGAGGGGGAGTTGAAGAGGAGGTGGAGGGGAAGGGACAGAGGAAGAGGATTTCCTTGATCTGAATAGAATCGCCAGGCAATAAATAAAATTCTTGTAGAGGTGGACAGGAAAAGGACAGGCTTGTTTTTTGCGTCGATTCCCGACAGCCCTGGCCAGGCGGGGAGGCGACCCAAACATCGGCATAAAAATAAAAAAATAAACGGTTTATCGCAATTGACAGGGCTTGCCCTCCCAGGGGTTTCTCACTTCCCACTTTATCACCATCTATCACCATTTCTATCACCATATATTTCACCATCTCTATCACCATCTATATTAACATTTTTATCACCATCTCTGTCACTACCTGTCACCACCTCTATCACCACCTATATCACCACCTACATCACTATCTTTATCACCATCTCTATCACCACCTGTCATCACATCTATCACCATCTTTATCACCACATTAATCATTATATCTATCACCACCTCTATCACCATCTCCGTCTCCACCTGTATCAACACAACCATCACAACTTCTACTATTTCGTCTACCACAACCACTACCACCACCTCTGTTATCCCCACAATCATCCCCGAAGTCGATTTACGAAGAGCGGAGCATTCCGTATGCAAACACAAGACTTTGACAAGTTACTGCCACGTCACAACTTAGTTTGGTCCGGACGATTTAGTACGGGCGGTTTGGTCCGGGCGAATTGGTCCGCATGGACATCGTCCTCCCATCCATCAAAGGCATCTTGGTTCCCGGCCGGAAACCTTAAAATAGGGGCTCTCCATCTGCCTTCCCACGTGTAACCCATACGCTTATGCATTGCTGTTCTTTGGCTCTTGGAGAAGACCTATTTCAATACAAAAGCAATAACTTCCACTAATTTCCTGTCTTTAGTCCCCCTTGTGGCACTCAGTGGTTCACTAGGGTATTCATGAACCATAGATACGAAACCATTGTTCTAAAGGAGGTAAGGGGGTGGGGGGTAACAATACAAGTGAGTGATGTTGCACTATATTTGAGTGTCATCCGAAATAGTTTGCAAAAACAGAAAATATTTTTAATATTTCAGCGGAATGTTAAGAACAATTCAGATGATTTGTCTTCCAATCCGAAAGGTATATAACATTGTTTTCATAATTAGTGTTAAGAACAAGAATATATTGATGATTTATTAACGTAAATTTTCATTTCTTTTCAACAGGTGAGCAGTGATGAGGTTTGATAAAGACTGAGAGCGACGAAAGGTAAATCCAGGCTTACTTATTTTATCTATTTGATTTATATAACATTATCTTTTATTTATTAATTTTGAATCACCCAATTATTCATTTTTTTTACTGGTACACATGAATTTGGACTGTTCATGAAAGCAAAATACTTTGCATTATGGAAAAACTACTGAAATAAGGGAAGTTAAAAAAAAAAAAAAAAAAAAATATTAGTCATATATATGTTTTAAGTGGGCTGGTCGCGCAGTCGGAAGCGTATGGGTTTCGCATGTTCCTGGGCCCGGGTTCGAGTCCCGTACTTCCTTCAGATTCGCATGTTACATGCAGCCCCAACAGTCTAAGCGCATGATAAGGCGAAGTTGATGGCTTAGGGAACAGCTATTCAGCGCCTTCTGGCGTAGGATCTTCGCTTTTTATACCTCTGAGTTGGAAGAGGAGACGTGGGGAAGGGAGTTTTGTTTGGACACAGGGCAGAACAATCGAAATCGCAGCTGAGAACCCCGAAAAGGAGAATTTAAGTGCATTTCTGAACAGCGAGCCGGCACTCCAACTCTCATGGGCAAGGAGTTGTGCATGTGTGTGTGTGTTTGTATAAGGTCATAGTATTACCCATAGATCGGGAATATATGAGCTCTGAGCTCTCTTCCGGGAGGGAAATAGCTGTCGATCACGAGTCCATCACGTGATCCAAGACCATGGTGAATCACACACGTACACACACACTCACACACACACACACACACACACACACACACACACACACACACACACACACACACACACACACACACACACACACACACACACACATACACACACACACACACACACACACACACACATACACACACACACCACACACACACACACACGCACATACACATACACACGCACACACACACGCACGCACATACACATACACACGCACATACACACACACAAGCACACACACACACACACACGCACATACACACAAACACACACATATGCACAAACGAACATATATTTATGTGGCAGTCTAGCTAGTACATACAGGTCACAAAATCTAAAGAAATGTAATGAAATATATAAATGTTTGTCAATTTATATACTAGAATAAAATATGTAAAGGCGGTGATGTGTATTGAAATGCATCTCTGGTATGCAAGCAAAGACTAATACATTTGCAGTGCAAAAGAAAAATAATTCCAGTTTGAGCCTTGTAATTAGACGCGTCTAGACGTCTGTGTACGTGCACACACACACACACACACATACACACACACACACACACACACACACACACACACACACACACACACACACGCACACACACACACACACACACACACACACACACAGACGCACACACACACGCACGCACACACACGCACGCACGCACACACACACACAATCACACACAATCACACACAATCACACACACATACACAAACATATAGTGTAGCTGTCGTAGTTTTTCTTGCACAAGAGGTCGAGACGAGGCGACTCCATCCGCCCATGTTCATAAAGCAGATGTCGCCTTGCCTCCACAACTGATCAAACACTGTCACCAACACCAACTCCACCTCCTCCACCTACACCTCCAACTCCACTTCATCCACTTCCACCTCCATTTCCTCCACTTCCATCTCCTCCCCATTTACTGTATCTCCTCTTCCCCACCTGCTCCCTATTTACCACCTCCTCCACCTCACACTCCACTTCCTCTACTTCCACCTCCATCTCCACCTCCGTATATTCCACCTCCTCCTTCACCCCCTCCACCTCCTCGACTTCTACCTTCTCCCCTTTCTACTGTATTTCCTTTTTCTCCACCTCACCCTTCACCACCTCCTCCACCTCACCTCCAACTCCCCTTCCTTGTCCACCCACATTCCCCACCACCACTCCCATCACCACTAACATCATCCATACATCCTCTTCCACCTCCACAT
>NC_134790.1:37966336-37971336 GCF_046742065.1 Oratosquilla oratoria | reverse complement strand
CAGTTTGTTCCAAGTGTCTAAAACTCTATGTGGAAAACTGTTTTTCTTCAGTTCTCTTCTATAGCTATGTTTTCTTAATTTCCTTCCATGTCCTCTTGTGTTTCTCTTGTCCCAGTTTAGTAATTCTTCTCTATCAAGTATCTCTGTGCCTTTCATGATTCTGTAGATGGTCAGTAGGTCTCCTCTCTCTCTTCTTTCCTCCAGTGTCGGTAGCTCCAGTTTAGCCAATCTCTCCTCGTATGATAGGTTTGCAAGTGCAGGTGCCATTTTTGTAGCTGCTCTTTGGATTCTTTCTATTTTCTTTATGTTCTTTTTGGTACTGGGGGACTACAATGTCGCCGCATACTCTAGTCTAGGCCTTATCAATGTAACCAATTTTTTTTTATCATGTCTTCGTCCAGGTAAGCAAAAGCCACTTTTATTGATCTTAGCAAGTTGTAAGTCTCCCCGACAATTTTGTTAATCTGTGTATCATAGGACAAGTCGTTTGTGATAATAACTCCCAAGTCTTTTTCGGATCCTACTTTCTTTACTTCCTTGGTTCCAATTGTATAATTTCTTGATATTCTGTTTTTGCTTTTTCCAAACTCCATTATGCTACACTTCTTAGTATTAAAATCCACTTCCCATTTCTGACTCCAGTTCCATACCCTATTCAGATCTTCTTGCAGTGCTTCACAGTCCTTATCAGTTTCTACCTTCCTTAACAGTTTGGCATCATCAGCAAAGAAGCTCATGTAACAGTTCACGCCCTCGTCCATATCATTCATATAGATAGCAAACATTATTGGAGCCAGTACAGATCCTTGCGGTACCCCACTGATCACCTCTTTCCAATCTGAATATTTTTCTCTGAGTACTACTCTCATCTTTCTTCCAGTCAGGAAGTCCTCCATCCATTTTAGTAGGTTCCCTTGTATTCCTCATGTGTGTTCCAGTTTTTTTTAGTAGTTTTCTGTGTAGTACTTTGTCAAATGCTTTTTGCAAATCTAGGAATGCACAATCAGCCCATCCGTTTCTTTCTTGCACTATGTCTATTAGTCTTGAGTAGAAGCATATCAAGTTTGTGGTGCATGATCTACCTTGTCTGAACCCGAATTGTCTTGGGTTTAATATGTTGTTATCTTCCAGGTGTTTTACCCATCTATTCTTGATGATTTTCTCACAAATTTTGGCTATAGTGCTTGTTAGTGATACTGGTCTATAGTTGGTGGGTTCTTCCTTGTTTCCTCCTTTATATATTGGTACAATGTTAGCATTTTTCCAGTCATTAGGTATCTTTCCTTCCTTGAGTGAGCTATTTATTATGATGTGTATTTTGTCCGTTAGCTCTTCTTTGCATTCTTTTAGAATCCAATTTGCAATTCCATCCGGGCCATGTGATTTTCTGACGTCCAGTTCTGATAGATGTGTGTGTGTGTGTGTGTGTGTGTGTGTGTGTGTGTGTGTGTGTGTGTGTGTGTGTGTGTGTGTGTGTGTGTGTGTGTGTGTGTGTGTGTGGACATACGTTTTTGCATGTACGTACATGTGCACAAATATGTGTGTGTACATATAACGCCCTAATATAGACCAACATGGCTCTATGCCTACCCGCTCTGGGAATGGGTGGAAGAGTAGAGCGAACTACGCATGCGCTTCCCCGTGTGCCCATCATAGTAAAAAGAACCTTTCGCATTTCTATTAAAGGGGGGAACCCTGAGGAACCTTGGTCTTATATACTTGAGGAGCCTTTGCCATCACTGTAGGCTTTAGCCAAAATCAACCTGTCTTCTTACTTGTTAGAATTTTATGTTTTATATATAAGTGCAGTGGAATGCACATAAGCACAGTGTGTATAGAAATAATACCTGAATTCTATGAACGGGTTTGCTTGAATACATATTTCAATGAATTACACATCCTAATCAGTTTAGTGGATTTCATAATTAAAACTTTCAAAGTTTATAATTTGAATATAATTACAAAGAAAAATCAAAACAAATAACTTGCAAAGTTTTGTTTATAACCTTAGGTGTCATCAGGTAGGAAGATTTTTTAAACAATTTATAAAGAAAAATCCATTACCATTAAATGGATCAAAATACGATCAGCGGGAGGGGAGATGCGAAAATGTTCGAGCCACAAGAGTTGCAAATCATGTTCCCCGGAGATGTTTGAGCTCGGAACAATTAAAAATTTCAGGACATGTTTGTTCTATATTTTTCTGGTTGAGAGCTCCTAATGACTTTTCTCGTTTCTATTCTTAGCCATTATTATTGTCTTGGTATTGATGCAATGGCGTTAAACATCTATCTTGTATGTCATCTTTGAATTTTATCTTAGGATCACAAAGGATATAGGCGGAACGTTGTAATGCTATTTTGTAACTATATTTCATTGTTTGTCAATTATAATTGACAAACAATGAAATATAGTTATTGTCTTGGTACTGAGGCAACGTCTTGTATGTCTTCTTTAAATTTTATCTTACTATTACCTGAAGGTTACATAGGATATAGGCGGAACGTAGTAATGCTATTCTGTAAATATATTTCATTGTTTGTCAATTACGCTGTGATTTTTCTTCCACCCTAGAGAAAAGAGGTTAGTTAGATAGAAAGAAAAAAATGAAAATGAAGATGCAGTATTCAACAAAATGTGCACACACACGCACACACACACACACACACACACACACACACACACACACACACACACACACACACACACACACACACACACACACATACATGCACACTCACACTCACACTCACACACACACACGAGAAAATCCCAACTTTTAATCGTGCCTATTATCTTCCTCGAACTCCTTTGTACGCCACTGATAAAACTGACGAATCCAGAGAGGCAGCCGCTGCACCTGCTTCAGAAGCTTCAGAATGAGCTGCGTGGGCCTCTGAAGCCGCCGAGCCGGAGAAGCAGCTGTCGTCCTCCACGCCTCGACTTCAAGAGCTTCTTAAACCACCTTTGGTTTCTTAACCAAAATGTCTCCCGTTTCCGTCTGGCAGTGACATGTGGGGGAGGAGGGGAGGTAAAAAGGGGGAAGAAAGGAAGGAGGGGGAGAAGGAAGAGTGGGAGAAGGGGGAGGGGGACGGAGGGAGAAGAAGAGAAATATGAACGAGGAAGGCGACCCAAACACCGTCCTTAAAAAAAATAAAAATAAAAAATAAAAAAAATTGCCGCAACTGACAGGGCCTGCTCCACTATAGGTTTCTCACTTCCTACTTCATGGGACTGGGATGAAGATTTTTTTTTTTTTTTTTTTTTTTTTAGAGAGAGAGAGAGAGAGAGAGAGAGAGAGAGAGAGAGAGAGAGAGAGAGAGAGAGAGAGAGAGAGAGAGAGATTGAAGTGAAGGAACAGGGAGAAGAGGATGGGAGGAAAGGAAAGGAAGAGGAGGGAAAAGAAGGTAAGGGGAGGAGAAGGAAGACGAGTGGTGTAAAAAGAAGGTAAGGAAGAAGAGCCGGAGGAGAAGAATTGAGACAGATTGAGCTATTAATGGGGAAGGAATGAGATACAGGAAGGAAGAAAGTAAAGAAAATATTCTTTTTTAGATTAAGAGAAATTAGAAGAAGGAATGGAAAGGAGAAATACAAAAAAAAGTGAAAGTAAAGTGAGAGAATAAAAGAACAAAAATGTTCAGAAAAATGGAACATGGGGCGAAGGAATATGAAAAAACAATGGAAGTTGAAGGAAAAAGGGGGAAAAGGGGAACCAGAGAGGATAAAGGGGTGAAAGAAAAAATAAAGAGAAACCACAAAGCAAACAGAAAGGGTGAAAGGAGAGGAAAGGGAAACCAAAGAGGAAGGAGAAAGAATAAAAAGAAAGTAAAGTAGGGTTGTGTAGAGAATCTGCAAAGAAAATGGAACTTTGGGGTTCTACAGTGGCACTACAAGGCACCTTGGCCAGCCAACCGCGAAGGCAAAGACCCCATTGGCCAAATTCGAGTGGACCAGAAGGACCCATCAACCTTGAGGAGCATCCCGCGGACCGGCCGGCCGGACACGAAGACAGACTCAAGGAGACGTTTACAAAAGCCCCAGAGGGAATTTTGACAACGAGAGGTTGAAGGGAAGGAGGAGATGAGAGGGGAATGAAAAAAATGGGGGTGGGGGGAAAGAGGAAGGGACAGAGGGTCAAAATCCACCCTCACTGTTGACAGGTTGGTCTTAGCAGACACTAGGAGGATCCCAAGAACCTGAAACTACTTCGTTTCGGTAACCCAACTTGGTAACAGTAACAGTAAAAATTACCATGAATCGCTTTATTCAATCCACTGAAGACAAAGGGGTGGGGGTGTGGGGGGTGGATTTGGGTACAGAGACCCCGGTAATAGGCTCCCTATGTACCGATAAGTCTCAGTCAAGATGCGAGGAGACAGACTGAGAACTTACAAGATAGGAAGCTTTTGATTCGTTCTCTACGCAGTTAAGTTCTTCTTCCGTTGAATGAAATCGTCTGGTGGTACCCAGGTTAAATATACAAATCTTCAATAAGAGTAAAAAATGTTAACCAAAAATAGATGTAGCCTTTTCGTAACTCACGGATGTACCTTGGATGAATAAAAATTGCCTGACGGCAGCCTAAAGAAGTGAACAAATGAACAGGAATGAAAGGATTGTTGAGGAGGACTAAGAAGGTGGAGGTACTTCAGAGGACCTTCTAAGGACTTCTTGGTCACAATCTCAAGGACTTTACGAGGTCGGCGTTGGATCTCTTCGAAAAATCGAGCGTCGTTGAACTTCTGGAGACGAAAAAGAGGACGTATTGTGTCCTAAGTGGTCAGTCTCCTCATTCTCCCTTTGTGTTCTTCTTCCTTTGTTCTTCCGTTGTTCTTCAGTTGTTCTTACGTTGTGAGAGGAGGGAAGAGAAGGGGAGATAAGTGATAGGAAAAAATGAAGGTTGGTGCACTGTAATCAAATTACCTGTTAAATATTCCACACACACTATACACTACACACACACACACACACACACACACACACACACACACACACACACA
>NC_134790.1:37941336-37943836 GCF_046742065.1 Oratosquilla oratoria | reverse complement strand
ATTATTATCATTATTATTATTATCATTCATTACTCATCTTCCTCCTACTTCTCTTCTTGTTTTTCCCTTCGTCTTTCATTTTTTTTCCTCCAATCATTCTTCCTCTACCTCCTCTACAACATCCTCTTCTTTTCTTTAATCTTCTCTCTTCTTTTTATCTTCTTTCTCGTCTTCTCCATCCATTTTTTTTCCACGGTTGAGACATATATTCTTTTGATGCTCTTTGTTAGGACATTATTGTCATAACTGTCACACGATTACTATAATTTAGCACAGCTCGATAGTTTATTATTCAATTGGATGAACATCTAAGCCATATCTGCCAATTCGTTATCTTAGGCTAGCCCCGGGGACCGAATGTCAGCCCATCGGGTCGCACCCTTCAGAAACAATTTGGCCTGAACATGACTTTGTTTGGATCCTGACCCGAAGGTGTCACGATCGGCCAAGTTCCACTTCAAGTTGTGGTTCGTTTGTCAAGGAAGTGAGGAGCCTACGCCAGGAGGCGCTGAATAGCTGCGGCCGACGCCATCACCTTTGCCATATTATGCGCTTTGGGGACTGTTGGGGCAGATAACTAGCAGTCATTGATGGAAATAGGAGAGGAGTGCGGGATTCGAACCCACAGTTGATCGAATGCGAGATCAGCACGCTTCCGATGACACCACCAACATTAAGGTGTTAGTTATCACACGGGGCTATTTTTCCTCCGACTGTTGGAGCAAGTTTGTAGTCCGCAGCTTTTGGAAAGGAGTATAATTTTCTTCCAGCATTCAAATGACATTCTATGTAAAATGTAAAAAAAAAAAAAAAAAAAAATGGTTTGCCATAGCTGTTTTACGGCGGAAAAAGTGCTGAAGGTTGGTGGTACCGCCGATTAATTGAAGATCGGAGGAAAAATAGCCCATTTTGATAACGCCTTTACTAATACGCCTAACTAAATCAATTTTTTTTTTTTAGCCAGAATAAAGAATGTCACCAACAGCACCGCGTAGGAGATAAGAAAACACTCGAGTTCTGAAGCAGAGAGAATGAGAACGAGAAGGAAAAGAACTCGATAAAAGAGAAAGATCTAAGGCAGAGATGGGGAAGTAAGAAAGAATGCGATAGATGAAAGTGGGAAGTGTAAAGACGAGGGAAACGCGGACAAAAGGGAAAGAAAGAGAACGAGAAGGAGGGATTAGGCGAGAAAAGGATAAGACGAAAGAAGGAATGAAAGAGAGATGAAGAAAAGAAAGAAAGTTGGAGGCAAGGGAAATGTGAATAGACGAACACACAGACAGACATAAATAGACAGACACACAGACAAACACACAGACAGACAAACAGATACAATGACATACAGATAGACACAGAGGCAGACACAAACACAGACACAGACCGACAGACAGATAAACAGACAGACATTACAAGGAGTTGTAGGTAGAATGAAATATTCAATGTGTGTTACTATGTTCAAGGGACTTGTCGATTTTTTTTAAACTTTGAGTTTCTATTCAGAAAGTATCATTTGTATCTTATCTCTGATATCTAACGCTCCTATCCTTGCGTACAATATCGTATCGGTGAGGTGCGATTAATTATTAGTCTACCGCCACAGCCATTGCGGGCGGCGCGCACCTTACTACTTGGCATCATATTTGGGTAAGCGCGTTGGTTGTAGGTTCGATTGAAATTATCAACCTCGTACTTTTCAACTCAAAGCAGGACAGCCTCATTCAAATAAAACAAAGAATTAGTGTTCTAGATAATCGTCGTTGAGCCATGAACGATTATCGTCGAGCGATAATTATCGCACCGAGCAAAACGTACCTTAAAGGAGAGAAAATCTAAAGAGGGGAACAAAGAAGGATAGTAGAAGTTAAAAGTGGTCACCATTCTTCACAGTAGAGAATAGTTCCCAATCCCAAAAAATCCTGCGTGACTCTGGTCCGTAGGCTGATTTGATTTGATTTAACGTCACTAACTCCCCCTATCAGGAGGCTAGAACGGAACCCCTTACTGACAGAACACATCGTAGCGTGGAATTCCATGAACCATGCCCTTAGTTCAACTCACCGGTGTTAGGATTCGAACCACCATCACCCCGACCTTCGCCGCAAGTAACGACGCCTTAGCCAGGTCGGCCAGCGAGCGTCTGGTCCGTAGGGGTATCATTAAGATTAAAGTTTTGGTGAACGTGGGAACAATTCGTTGGATGTACTTTAGAGCGTTGTCGTTCGGTTGAACAGAATCTTTGAGGTCAGTAAGAATAGGAGAGGAACCTACGCCAGGAGTCACTGAGTAGTTGCGGCCGAAGCCGTCACCTTTGCTCTATTATGCGCTTTGGGATCTGTTGGGACAAGTAACAGCAGTCACTGATGGTAATCGGAGGAGTGCGGGATTCGAACCCACAACAAATCGAAGGCGAGACCAGCATGCTTCCAATGACACCACCAGCACTAAGGCTATTTTTCCTCCAACTGTTGGAGCAGATTTGCAGCCCGCAGCTTTTGGGAAG
>NC_134790.1:37928836-37933836 GCF_046742065.1 Oratosquilla oratoria | reverse complement strand
GTCGAGTGTCCTTGCCCGCCTTACACGGCCGCGCGCGATTAGGCTATCACATGCCGGCATACTTCGGCCGGCACCAACAACCGGATTCACACCCCCACTCCCCCCTCCTCCTCGTCCTTCCTCCTCCTCCTCCTCGTCCTCCTTCTCCTCCTTCTCGTCCTCCTCCTTCTCCTCCTCCTTCTACTTCTCCTCCTCTTCCTCTCTCCTTCTCCTGTTCCTTTCTTCTCCTCCTCTTCCTTCTCCTCCTCCTCCTCCTCCTCCTCCTCCTTATCCTTCTACTTCTTCTCCTCCTCACTCTATTCTTCTCGTGCTTCTATCTGCTCTTTCCTCCTCCTCCTCCTCCTCCTCCTCCTCCTCCTCCTTCTCCTCCTCCTTATCCTCCTCCTTATCCTCCTACTTCTCCTCCTTCATCTCCTTCACCTCTTCACTCTAATCTTCTCGTGCTTCTATCTGCTCTTTCCTCCTCCTCCTCTTGCTCTACCTCTTTCGATCTCCTCTTCCTCCTCTTTGCCTCTCTCCTCCTCCTTATCCTCCCTCTCCTCCTCCTCCTCCTTCTTTTTTCTTCTCCTCCTTTCTCTCCTCCTCCTCCTTTTTTCTCCTGTTCCTCCTTCTCCTCCTCCTCCTCTCTCTTCCTCCTCCTTTTCCCTCTCCTCTTCTTCCTCCTCCTCCTTCTCCCCCCTCTTTCTCCTCCTCTTGCTTCTCCTCTTTCTCCACCTTCTTTCTCTACCCTCTCCTTCTTCACGTTCGTTCTCCTCCTCCTTCTTCACCTTCTTTCTCCTCCTCCTTCTCCTTCTTCTCTTTCTCCTCCTTCTTTCTCCTTCTCCTCCTTCTTCTCCTTCTTTCTCCTCCCCTCCTTCTCCTCCTCGTCCTCCTCCTCTTGCTTCTTCTCCTCCTCCTCCTTCTCCTCCTCCCTCTACTACTCCTTCTACTCCCTCTACTCCTCCTCCTCCTCCTCCTCCTCTCCCTCCTCCTCGTCCTCTGTGTTCTTCACCGGGAGACTCTTCACCATCATAATATAACGTGAGAGATAGTGAGGGTGAGAGTGAGAGAGTGAGAGTGAGGGTGAGAACGAGGGTGAAGAAGTAGAGGAAGAACGGGTGTAGGGAGAGGAAGGTACGAAGAAGTTTGTTTATATTAAAGTTGTGCTTGCACGGGTGTAAAACACACACACACGCACATAAACACACACATACACACACACACGTGCACATACACACACACACAGGAAAGAGAGTGGGAGAGAGAAAGAGAGAGAGAGAGATAAGGGGGAAGGGGGGGAGAGAGAAAGAGAGAGAGAGAGAGAGAGAATTACTCTATGAGCTAAGCGTTATTTAACGAATAGCATCAGCGCGCAATTGTTATTGCGACAGGTGGGTTTTTTGTCATAACAATACACTTGGCTCTATCTACCCACTACACCGATTTCGCCTATGAGAGAAACAACGAAGAAAATGGTTCTTAAGAAAAATGAAGTGAAATAATAATAGGTAAATAAATTTATTGATAAAATTAAATAAATTGTTCTTGTGATAAATACAATGAAATACAATTCATTCTAATAACGAATACAATACAATAAAATACAATAAAGGAAGCCATTGTAATAATAGATAGATAAATGGGCAGATGAATACAATATTTTTCAAATAAATCGTTCTAAAGAATAAATGTAAAAATAAATATATAGATAAATAGATACAACATAATAAGATAGAACAAAGAAAACGATTGTAATAATAGATATACACATGGATAAATAGATACAATAAAGTTGAAATAAATTGTTCTAATGAATAAATGTATGGATAAGTAGGTAGATAAATAGATAAGATAAAATAAAATAAGATAGATTATTTACGTTCGTAAACATGACTTGAGGTGGGGGGAGGTTTATTCCCTTTTTGGATAAATTCGATTGAATTTTCGATCCGACAAGCCGATTCCAAACATCACAGGATTAAAGTAATCGAGTCGGACAAAGAAGAACACAAATGGTACTTGAAATGATTAGAATAGATTGAACTGGTTAAGAGTAAAGATGTGATTGGAGATAAGTCAGAGAGGGACTCGGGTGGGAAGGGAGGGAAGGGGCCGGAGGGGAGGGGAGGAGGATAAGGGGAGGAAGAGGATAGGAGGAAATGGGAATGAGAGGGGAAGAGAAGGAGAGGATAGAAGGGAAAGGGTAGGAGAGGAACAAGGGAGGGAGAATGAGAGGAGGAGGGAGAGTATAGAAGGTAAAGGGGAGGAGAGGGAGAAGGAGAGGATAGAAAGGAAAAAGAGGAAGAGAGGAGAGAGAGGTAAATGATATAGGGAATTGGGGAGGAGAAGGGAAGAGATGATACGAGAGGGAGAAGAAGAGGATAGAAGGAAAAGGGAGAAAAGGAGGAAAGGAAAGGATAAAAAGAAAGGGAGAAGAGAGGAGGAGGAGGAGGGAGAAGAGGAGAGGAAGAGGGTAGTAGAAGAGGGGAAGATAGACGAGGTAATAGGAGAGGAAGAGAGTGAGGACAGAGAGAAAAGGGGAGGAGACGAGGAGGAGGGGAAAGAGGAGGGGAAGAGGAGGGGCACAACTTGTAGACCCTATTATTAACCACAGCTGTCTGGGCTCCATCCCATCAATTAAACAAAATCAGCTGCTTTGGATGTAAACAAAAGGTTGAGAAAGCGCCGTCTATCTGAGAGGACTGTCTCTCAGCATCGGAAAATTTCTTTGCCTGAATGAAATCTCCTATAGCCAGCCAGAATAAAATATAGAATCAACTACTAAACCACTCGTGACGTCATTGGAAGTAATTTGGTGTCGTATTCGCTTTGTCGTAGGTTCGAATCCTATCACTCCTCTCCGATTCCCAGCCATTTAATACCTTCCCCAACAGTCCCCAAAGCGCATCATAGGGCAAATGTGACAGCCTATGTATTCTATTTGTTTACTCATAACATCTATAAACTTTATTTTATTCTATTCATTTCATTTGTTTTATTGATTTATTTTTATTTCTTTATATATTTACTATTTATTTATTATGAAGTTGACAACTGCAATTGTAGGCGACGGTACACCAAATGGCTGGCGCAGTCAACCTCAAGGCCACGACATTCCCTTGAAGAACCTTCCCGGAGCCATTGAAGATGAACTTCGGCGGGACATCGATCTCGCGCGAAGAAGATTTATCGACTGCGGAGACGCGCCGCAAGTCATTGTGTGTCGAAGACCATCGCATGGGTCTGCGTTCCTCCACACCTTAGTCCCCATCAAAGGCGCATAAATATCTTTAGCCTTCCTTAATGTGTCCAGGATCCTTTCTGTCTCTGCGTTTATGTCTCCCTCGGGAACCTTCAAGGTCTCAGGATCCTTACGAGGTTCCTTCCCGAAGAAGGAGGAACCTCGGTAGAAACTTCCCAAACTGACCTGCGCGCGGTGAACCGAAAATCGTCCCAATTGGAGCATGACGTCACACGGGGGCATCAGACTACCAGGTAACCCGTTAGAAGGCTTGAAGTTTATAGTGGGTATTATGATCATTTAAGAGTGAAAGGTCCAACTTCTTCCACCTGACGTCACCAAAAGTACGCTCTAGTAAACCTTCCCTGATGGAACTACGACAAAGAAGAGAAATGAGTGGGAGGAAAAAGAAGAGGAGGAGGAGGAGGAGGAGGAGGAGGAGGAAAAGGAGGAGGGTAAGTAGGGAGGAAGAAGAAGGAAGGTTGTATTTCATCACCAATAACCAGCGCTTCTATCCATGAGAATATCACGTCAAAGAGGTGGAGTCATGGAGCTAGTAAAGGAGAGATTTGAGGAGATTAACAGAAAGGAATTTCAGAAGTTAAGCGACTACCATTCTCACATCAGTGGTGATTAGAGGCTACTTGAGGCGTCCAGAAACAGAGGGGCATCCACGCCACTTTTATTGGTTTGGAGTTTAGCACGGATCGTGAAAGATGTAAGCCTCTCCTGTATATATCCGTGCTTAACTCGAAACCAGTAAAAGTGGCGGGGATGCCCTTCTGTTTTTGGACGCCTAAAATGTAAAAGAAGTCTGCATGAATATGGTCCACAGGCGTCGTTAAGTCCATAAGATATTAACTATATAAAGTTTATGTAGTCAGTATTGCATATGTGGGGAGGAGTAGAAACAGAAGGTGGTGGTGGTGGTGGTGGTGGTGGTGGTGGTGGTGGTGGTGGTGGTGGTGGTGGTGGTGGTGGTGGTGGTGGTGGTGGTGGTGGTGGGGGGGGGGGGTGGTGGCGGAGGTGGTGGTGGTGGTGGTGGTGGTGGTGGTGGCGGCGGTGGTGGCGGTGGTGGTGGTGGTGGTGGTGGTGGTGGTGGTGGTGGTGGTGGTGGTGGTGGTGGTGGTGGTGGTGGCGGCGGCGGCGGCACATTGTCACCCAAGAGGAACCCTGATAGTTATCACAGTTTTCCTAATCCTGTGAATGGTGAAGCAAGAGATGGGAAAGAACAAGAGGAAAAGGAAAAGGTGGAGGAGAAGAAGGAGGAAGAGGAGTAGGAGAATGAAGACAAGCAAGAAAAGGAGAAGGAGGATGAGGAGAAGGAGAAGGAGGTTGAGGGTGAGGAGGAGGAGGACAATAAGGACAAGGAGAAAGAGGAGGAGGAGGAGGAGGAGGATGGAACCTCCGTTTTGTTGAGTTGTCCTTCCCGTATCTCTCTCCCTCGACATCCGGGAAAAGGATTTTGAAATCGTGGCTGCCAACGTAGAGCGAGAAAATACTAGAGGGAGGAGGAGGAGGAGGAGGAGGAGGACGACGAAGACGAGGACGAGGACGAGGAGGGGGAGGAAGAGTTAGAAAAGAAAGAAGAAATGTATGGGAAAAAAGAGGAAAAGGAAGAGGAAAAGGAAGTAAAGGAATAGAAAATAGTATGGGGAAAAGGGGAGAGTGAGGAAGAGGAAGAGGAAGATGAGGAAGATAATAAAGAAGGAGAAGAGAAAGAAAAGTAAAAGGTGTAAGATATGGAGAAGGAGGAGGAGGAAGGAGATCAGAAGGAAGA
>NC_134790.1:37921336-37923836 GCF_046742065.1 Oratosquilla oratoria | reverse complement strand
TGAACAAATTCGCCTGACAACTTTTGGGGTTAACGAGGAAGGTCGTAATATTGTTTGGTGGTTTTGGTCCTCTGAAATGAACTACGTATAGATGCTAACAAACATGACCGAAAGCATGACCTTCATAATGGAGGTACTAACACTAGTAGTTAACCAGCATTATTTCAGAATGATAATTTGTTGTCTTTACCTTATGGGAGCGTCGTCGTCAGTTTGACCAAGCCCCTCCATTCCTTTTCGCTACCTCCCTCCCGGAGGTCGACCAAAACAGTGACCAGGTTACTCGCCCTCGTTGATGAGACTGGAGTCTCATCAGGTTCCCCGTGATGTCGCACTTGGGTCACGCGGAACGTCCATAGCGTCATTGGGTCACGTCTTTCCTCGGGAGAGGATCCAGAGGCAGAAGCCAGAGCTTTTATCCGAATGATCACCCAAATCTGACGAGTGTTACTTGGGCAATGCAATAAATAAATAAATAAATAAATAAATAAATAAATGAATAGATGAAACAATAATAAAATGAAAAATAATAATAGATAACAGAAATAATAATACTAATGATAACAATAATAAGAGAAATAATTGAAGACTCCTTCGGCAGACTTCTAAGACTCCTTCATAAGATTTCAAAGACACCTTTGGTAGACTTCAAAGTTGATTAATCGTAGAATTTCTTCGGACCCTGTCCATGGTAAATGATACTCTTGAAGACTCCCTCGGGAACTCCTTCAGAAATACCCTCGGGATACCTTGAAGACTACATAGGGAAATTTTGTAGACTCCTTCGGGAGAATTTGAAGACTCCTTCGAGAGGCTTTAAAAAAAACCTTCGGGAGACTTTGATTACTCTTGCGGGAGGCTTTTAAGACTCCTTCCGGAGACTTCAAAGACTCCTTCGGAAAACTTCAAAGTTGAATAACCGTGGGATTTTTACGGGCCCTGTGTATTACGCTTTCCATGTTGGTACTCTTGAAGACTACTTCGAAGACACCTTCGAAAACTCCTTTGGGATATCTGGAGACTCCTTCGGGAGACTTTGAAGACTCCTTTGAACCACTTTGAGGACTACTTCTGGAAATTATGAAGACACCTTCGGGAGACTTTTAAACACCTTTGGGAGACTTTATAGACGTCTTTCGAAGTAAGTTGAATAACCGTGGAATTTCCATGGATGATGCTAATAATGATGATAATAATAATAATAATAATAATAATAATAATAATAATAATAATAATGATAATAATAATAATAATAATAATAATGATGATGATGATGATGATGATGATGATAATGAAGATGATGAAAGTGATAATGATGATAATGATAACAATGATAATAGTAATAATAGTAATACATGCATACATATACCAATGGCTTTTGCCCCCTTATAAGGGAGGTATCCAAAAACAAAGACATAAAATCCACTCCCATGTGATTTTATTCAGATGAGGTAATACAGTTTTGCATGCAGACATTTTTGCTTTCCCGTGCTCCCTTACACAAGTATTTTACTGTTTGCCGCCAGGCGACTTTATTCAGCTGAGAGAAACCGGTGCGTCATATCCTAGGAGTAGTCCAAGAGAGTAATCCAAATTCGGTCCGAGGTTGGAGTCTCCATCGGTAGTTGTCTTCCTGCCAAAGAGTAGTCATGAGAGTTAGCCCGAAGTCGGTCCGAAGTTGGGGTCTCCATCGTTAGTTATCTTCCTGTCGTGGGAGTAATCCAAGAGAAAAGTCCAAATTCGGTCCAAGGTCCCCGGGGTTTCCGTCCGTTGTCTTCAGGTGTCCGAAGAGTAGTCCAGGGGGAGAGTAGTCCGGATTCCGGTGGGTTGTCACTAGGTCGTCAACAGGTTCGCCGGCTTTGGTTCATCCTCCGCCGGCGAGGTCGGTCGTTTTCTGCGCTGCCCCTCCGCCCCGTCGCTCCGAGTCTCCGGAGGGATTCTCCGCCGGACTGAAGGCGGCGCCGACGGAGATAAGCCCAAGAGCGAAAAGAGGAACCTTTCCCTCGATAGCCAGGACCTTTCGTCCCCTACGACACATATACACACCATACACACACACACACACACACACACACACACACACACACACACACACACACACACACACACACACACACACACACACACGCACACACACACACATACTTACATGCATATAGACACATACATACACACATTCACACACATACAAACACACACACACACACACACACACACACGCACATACACACACACACACATTCACACACACATACATTAACACACACGTACACAAACAAACACACACACACACACACACACACACACACACACACACACACACACACGCTGAGAGAGAGACAGAAAGAGACGGGGAGTGGCGAGAAGGAAAGAGGAAAGTGGGAGAGGATAGAGAAGGAGCGCGCACGCGCAATGGAGAGCAAGCAAAGACCCTTCCCAGCATCGGCCACCCTGATACAACGACCAACATGCTCAAAGTGACTGCGTCTCAGGAGGGCGG
>NC_134790.1:37906336-37916336 GCF_046742065.1 Oratosquilla oratoria | reverse complement strand
GTGTGTGTGTGTGTGTGTGTGTGTGTGTGTGTGTGTGTAAGTAGAGGGAGAAGGGTTTTTACCCTGTTAACACGGCAGTATGTGTAAAATATCTAATCATGTCAAACACCTCTTTCAAATGTATGAAACCATATGGCGAGGAGTATATGTAACACATACAAAACGCGTACACACACACACACGTACACACACACACACACACACACACACACACACACACACACACACACACACACACACACACACATACACACACACATAAACTGTCACCATTAAACCGGGACCCTCGCAATGAAATGGTGATGTGCACACATAAAATAAGCAAGTATACATGGAGGTAAACAAGTGTCGCAATGGAACACAATGGGAGAGTCGAACAGCAGGAGTGGCATTTAGTTCTTTAACAAAGTTGGATGTAAAATTAGAAAGGATAGTAACAACATTGGTCACAGTGGTGTTGTTGGTAGTTGTTGTTGTTGTTGTTGTTGTTGTTGTTGTTGTTGTTGTTGTTGTTGTTGTTGTTGTTGTTGTTGTTGTTGTTGTTGTTGTTGTTGCGGAGTAATGGTGGTTCTAGTGATGGTTATTGAGGTCATGATCATGGTTAGGAGGTGGAGGATATTGATGCTACTTGTTGCTGACAATGATAATGATGATGAAAATGATAACAAAACAAATGAATATAATGAGAGGAGGAAGCTGTGACAGTGATGTTGCTGCTACTCGACAATGATGACAATGATGATAATACTAATGGTAATGATGATTTTGATAATGGGGTGTTCCTAAGTTGAATAAAATAACTTTTCTCCAATTTCAACGCAGTGTATTTATTAATAGCAGCACGGAACAACTACACAAAAAGATACAAATATTTATTGAGTTATCAAGTTTTATCAACAATTTTATAAATACTCTATATGCCCTCTACCTGTATTAAGCGATTCATTCACGGGTGGCTCGCGGCTGCAGAGATATAGATATTTCAAATCGGGTCCATTTTTTAAACACTCTATATAATGAATTCTCCAGTGTCTCTGACAGGCGCAATTGGCACAACAAACTATAGCCTGGCACTCAGCATAGAGCAAAGCCGCCAATTCCGTTTCGATTTTGTGTCACGGAAGAGATCCCACTTGCCATCTGGATCAAAGATGGCCCTCGCGGGGCAAAGGCCAGATGGCCTTCGCTGGACAATTCAGGTGGTCACTTCAGCTGGTCGAACTATTGGGCACTTGCATTTGACTGTCTACGTTCCGCTTGCATTTAATTATCGTTTGTGGTTAGGGTCTGTGTGAGGAAACATTGTCCCTCCGTGTGTGTGTGTGTGTGTGTGTGTGTGTGTGTGTGTGTGTGTGTGTGTGTGTGTGTGTGTGTGTGTGTGTGTGTGTGTGTGTGTGTGTGTGTGTGTGTGTGTGTGTGTGTGTGTGTGTGTGTGTGTGTGTGTGTGTGTGTGTGTGTGTGTGTGTGTGTGTGTGTGTGTGTGTGTGTGTGTGTGTGTGCGTGTGTGTGTGTGTGTGTGTGCGTGCGTCTGTTTGTACGCCGCGAGATGGGAAGCGTGGAAGAGGGAGACCAAACAGAAGGTGGAGAGACGAGATTGAGAAGTTTGCAAGAGTAACGTGGCAGAGGAAGGCGCGGTCGTGTGAATCATGGAATGCTATGAAGGAGGCCTTTGTTCAGCAGTGGACTCAGGATGGCTGATTTGATTGATTGATTGATTGTTTGTTTGATCTTACGGGAAGGGGATCTATGCTCGTGTTGTCCCGCCTTTGTATCTCACAGTTTCTAATTTGCTCTTAAATTCGTGTATGGTTTTGCACACAATATTGTTTTGTCCAGTTTGTTCCAAGTTTCCACCACTCTATTTGGAAAACTGTTCTTCTTCAGACCTCTTCCATAACTATCTTTTTTGAGTTTCTTTCCATGTCCTTTTGAGTTTCTCTTGTCCCAATTTAACAAGTCCTTTCTATCGAGTATTTCTGTGCCCTTCATGATTCTATAGATGGTCAGTATCGTGAGAAGTATATGGAATACATACAAAAACGGACACACACACACACACACACGTAAATACCACACGCATGTGTGTGTGTGTGTGTGTGTGTGTGTGTGTGTGTGTGTGTGTGTGTGTGTGTGTGTGTGTGTGTGTGTGTGTGTGTGTGTGTGTGCGTGTGTTTCATCAACTATTTGAACTTTAGTGTCATCCTTAATTAATTTTTTCCTTCCCCTGTTACTAGATACCGAATTCCCTCTCTATAACAAAACTTGCACACACGCACTCACAAACACACACACACACACACACACACACACACACACACACACACACACACACACACACACACACACACACACACACACACACACACATACATACATACATACATACATACATACATACATACATACATACATACATACATACATTCATACACAAATACATACACAAATACATGCATACATACGCACATACATACATATATACATACATATATATATACGCACATACATACATACATACATACATACACACATATACACATTTATATACATACACACACACATACATACATACATACATACATACACACACATACACACGTACATACATACACACATACATACATACATACATACATACATACATACATACATACATACATACATACATACATACATACATACATACATACATACATACATACATACATACATACATGCATACATACATACATACGTACGTACATACACACATATATAAATTCCTATATGAATAGATACATTCAATCCACACCTCGATTTATGATTTCCTCGTGTGCCCTGCATTTGAGGTACTTCGTTCAATCGGAAATCGTAATTCCAAAATCGGTCAAACCCCGACCTTGTGAAACTTGAAGTCCTTTAAATCTGAAACCAATAGTCCGTAAGAGTGATAAATATTTCCGTAAAATCCAAAACTCGTTAAATCCAAGAGTCCGTTAGATGTGATAGTTCGTTAGTTCCAAGAGTTCGTTAAATCCAAGAGTTCGTTAAATCCAAGAGTTCGTTAGATCCAAGAATCCCTTCAATCCAAGAGTCCGCTGAATCCAAGAACTCTTTAAATACGAAGTCCGTTATATCCGGTGGCTGTATCGTTTTCTCCTAGACGGACATACTTTACTTGGTGGCCGCGGTGGCGTTGGCGGCCATGGTGGCCACCGTCCCGAGGCCGCTTTTGTCCGCCTATCGCCCGCTTATTTAATGACTTACTTTGTTTGTCCTATCGCCTGGATGCTTCATTACTTGCTTGCTTGCTTGACTGGGCTCGGCACGCTCGCTCCCTCGCTTCGCCTCGCTTGGCATCGCTTCGCTTCGCTTACCACCCGCTTCGGGGCAAACTTGCTTCAATCACACCTGAACGAACGATCACTTTGAGGCAAGTTTGTACAGGGATCTGATCGGGCCTCGAGGAACCGTGGATGTGGGACGGGGTTGGGTGGCCCGGGGGGGGGGGGTAGAGGACTCCTAGGGGCCACGGATGTTGGGGGCGGGCGCTTTGGGCCCCGGCAACTCATTATGGGACCTTGAGAGAGCGGTGAATAGAAAGGGTACCCTTCGAATCGGGTTTCGAAGCATTGATCGTCCTCTAATACAATATAGATGAGGTAGAGTTTTACCTGTTTATTTATCCATTTATTCACTCACTTGTTTGTTCATTTATGTATTTATCTGTTTATTTATTCAATACATTTTTACCTCAATTTACTCAGTCTGTTTATTCATTTATTTATATGTTTTTTCATATATTTTTATGTTATTTATTTATCTTTGTTATTTTGTATTTTATTCTATATCTAACTATATTCTATTTCATTTTATTTTTTGAGATTTTGTAAGGAGAAAGAGGAAGGAAGGGGGAAGGGAGGAAGAGAGGGAGTTAGGTAAAAAATACTAAAAAGGGGAACGCGAAAGAAGGAAACTGAAAGGGAAAGAGAGTAACGAAGAATAGGTAGGAAATGAGAGAACGGGGGAGGAAGGGGATAATTGAGAGGGGAAAAGGGGGAAGGCAACTAAAGATGTAAAGGGAAATAGGGAAAGGAAGTCAGTAATGAGGAATTGGGATGGTGGAGAAAAAAGAAGATAGGGAAGGGATAATGGTCAAAACGAGAAAAGGAATTCAAGAAGAATATGTTAGGATAGAGAAAGAAGAGGAGAAAATATTGAAAAAAGAGAGTGTGAGAGAGAGAGAGAGAGAGAGAGAAAGAGAGAGAGAGAGAGAGAGAGAAAGAGGGAGGAAGAGCTCTTGTCTTCTCCAATCCCTTATGTACCGAACGGTCTTTTTTATACATTATCTTTTATACATTATCTTTATGAGAGAGAGAGAGAGAGAAAGAGAGAGAGAGAGAGAGAGAGGGAGAGCACTTGTCCTCTTCAATCCCTTACGTACCGAACGGTCTTTTTTATACATTATCTTTGGCGCCAGGCAACTCTATCTCTCTCTGTGGCACCGGTAACAAAGGAGGTACAGACTGGCACTATTGTCCCCTAACTTTGTGGTGCTGTGCCTACAAACCCTTCCTAGGGTCGTTCTTGCGTGAATATCGCCCCCTCTCCCTCCCCCTCCCCCTCCCCTCCCCCTCCCCTCCCCTCTCCCCTCTCCCCTCTCCCTTCTCCCCCCATCTCCTCCTCCCTCTCAAAACGCCCCGTACTCAGAATGGAAAATTTCATGAAAATAAAAGGTCATCTGAGGAAGCTGAAAAAATATAAATGTGCGTCGCCGTGTAAAGATTATTTATAATTTTTTATTTATTTACCCATTTATCTTTTGATCTATTTCTTTGTTCATTTATCTATTAATCTATTTATATATTCATTTACCTATTTGTTTACTTATTTATTCGTTTACCTGTTATCTATTATTTATTCATTTATCAATCCAGTCATTCGTTCATTCATTCATTTAATCAATTTATTTATCTATTATTAATTTATTTATTCATTCACACACACACACACACACACACACACACACACACACACACACACACACACACACACACACACACACACACACACACACACACACACACACACACACACACACACACACACACACACACACATATATATATATATATATATATATATATATATATATATATACATATATATGAGAGAAATTCACTAGTAACAGCGACATCAATCCGATATTTTTTAAGACTCTGTGAAGGTGATCTGACGGGTGACCGAAAGCAGTGGGTTCGAATCCTGCATGCGACTGTCATAAAAATTATCGGATATATATATATATATATATGTGTGTGTGTGTGTGTGTGTGTGTGTGTGTGTGTGTGTGTGTGTGTGTGTGTGTGTGTGTGTGTGTGTGTGTGTGTGTGTGTGTGTGTGTGTATACACACATTTTTCTTCTTCCTCTACTTTCTTTTCTTTGATTTTGCGTGAACACTAACCCAGGTACTTCCTGCGTGTCATGAGCTATTCCCAGTGAGCGGGGACAGCAAGAGTGTTTGTTCTTAGGGAAGAAAAATAAGATTTAAAAGTAATTTGTAAACAAACAAGTGGACGTGAGCAAAGCTGCCATTCTGAGCCATTTCTGTTTGCTTCCCTTTTTAATTGTTTTGTTTTGTTTATTTTATTTTATTGTCTGTTTTAATTGTTTTATTAATTTCCTTTTTTATTCAATCTATTTATTTGTTTTACTTGTCAGTTTTATATTTTACTTATTGATTATGCGTTTTTTATCTTATTTATTTTTCCTGTCTATTTTATCTACTATTTTACTTGTTTATTTTATTTATCTATTTATCTAATCTACTTGTTGATTGATTTATTTGTTTATTTATTTTTTGTATATTTCTATTTCTTTTGCTTTCGTCGTTCCTTTCCATCCATTCGTCCATCCTTTCTCTATTATTTCATTCACAATTTCTTTAATTTATTTAATTTTTACGTTTTCTATTTCTCTTGTTTTCACCTTTTCTCTTTTTTCAACACAACTGAAGCCAAGTGAGGAGTGAGTTCTTCAACGGGGCGATAGATGGCAGCACTGGCGAGGGACCCCCAACAATGGCTCTCGATTCTGTTCCTTTCACTTAACCCCTTCATTAGTCACTTCCCTCCTTACTTCCCTTCTTCCTTCCCTTCCTCCTTCCTATCCTTCCTTTCCTCCTTCCTTTCCTCCTTTCGAATCTGTTCCTTTCACTTACTCCCTTCATCAGTCACTTCCCTCCTTACTTCCCTTCTTCCTTCCCTTCCTCCTCCCTATCCTCCTTCCTTTCCTCCTTCCTTTCCTCTTTCCTTTCCTCCTTTCGATTCTGTTCCTTTCAATCACTCCCTTCATCAATCACTTCCCTCCTTACTTCCCTTCTTCCTTCCCTTCCTCCTTCCTATCCTCCTTCCTTTCCTCCTTCCTTTCCTCCTTTCGATTCTGTTCCTTTCATTTAACCCCTTCATCAGTCACTTCCCTCCTTACTTCCCTTCCTCCTTCCCTTCCTTCTTCCTATCCTCCTTCCTATCCTCATTCCTTTCCTCCTTCCTTTCCTCCTTTCGATTCTGTTCCTTTCACTCACTCCCTTCATCAGTCACTTCCCTCCTTACTTCCCTTCTTCCTTCCCTTCCTCCTTCCTATCCTCCTTCCTATCCTCTTTCCTTTCCTCCTTTCTTTCCTCCTTTCGATTCTGTTCCTTTCACTTACTCCCTTCACCAGTCGCTTCCCTCCTTACTTCCCTTCTTCCTTCCCTTCCTCCTTCCTATCCTCCTTCCTTTCCTCCTTTCGATTCTGTTCCTTTCACTCACTCCCTTCACCAGTCGCTTCCCTCCTTACTTCCCTTCTTCCTTCCCTTCCTCCTTCCTATCCTCCTTCCTATCCTCCTTCCTTTCCTCCTTCCTTTCCTCATTTCGATTTTCTGTTCCTTTCACTTAACCCCTTCATCAGTCGCTTCCCTCCTTAATCCCCTTCTTCCTTCCCTTCCTCCTTCCTATCCTCCTTCCTTTCCTCCTTCCTTTCCTCCTTTCGATTCTGTTCCTTTCACTTACTCCCTTCACCAGTCGCTTCCCTTCTTACTTCCCTCCTTCCTTCCCTTCCTCCTTCCTATCCTCCTTCCTTTCCTCCTTCCTTTCCTCCTTTCTTTCCTTCTTATCTTCCTCCTTCCTTTCTTCCTTCTGTTCCTCTTTCTCTTCCTCCTCCCTTTCCTCCTTTCCCTCCTCCTTCCTTTCCTCCTTCCTTTCCTTCTTCCCTTCCTCGTTCATTTCCTTCTTCCCTTCCTCATTCCTTTCCTCCTTCCCTTCCCATTTTCTTTCCTCTTTCATCTTCCCATTTCCTTTCCTCCTCCTCTTCCTCCTACCTTTCCTCCATCTTTTCCTCCTCTTTCTTCCTTCCTTCCTTTCTTTCATCTTTCCCTTCCTCTTTCCCATCCTCCTTCCCCTCCTCCGTTCTTCCTATATCCTTTCCTCCTTCCCTTCCTCTTTCTCTTCCTCCTTCCTTTCCTCCTTCCCTTCCTATATCCTTTCCTCCTTTCTTTTCCCAACTCCCCTTCCCTCTTCCTTGCTTTCCATATCCTCCTCTGTTCTCTTTGTTTATTTTCCTTCACAATCTTACCCTCCTTTTTTCTTTCTTTCATCTCCTTTTCCATCCCTTTTCCCTTCCGTTTCATCCCTTTCCTTCCCTCCCCCTCTCACTCCCTCCCTTTCCCTCCTCTCCCTCCATCTCCCACCTTCCCTTCCTCCTCCTTACCCTATTCCTTTCGGCTTTCCCTCCTCTCCTTTCTTGTCCTCTCCCTTCTTCGTTTCCTCCTCTTCCTCTTCTCGATTTACCCAACTCCCCTTCCCTTACCTCCCTTCCCCTCACTTCTATTCCCCTCCCACCCTCCCTCCTCCTCCTCCCCCTCTCTCACTCCACCATCCATCTGTCTCTCATCTTTTTCTTTAGTCTCGTTTCATTTAATTTCTTTTTCGATATTTTCTCTCGTTTTTTCTCCTCTTCCCAACCTCTCATTTTCCCCTCTACTTTCCTCTCGTCTCCTCTCCTCCTCTTTCCTCTCTTTGCTCTCTCAATTTCTTTTCATTTCTTCTTATCTCCTTCTGTCTCCTCTTAATACCTTTTATTCCCTCTATGTCTCCACACTCCTCTTCTCCTTCCTTCGTTCCTTTCGCCTCTTATCCTCTCCCTCTCTCTCCCTTTCCCCTTGTCCACTTTACCATCTCTCCTTCAATCCCCTTCCCTTCCCTTCCCTTCCCTTCCCTTCCCTTCCCTTCCCTTCCCGCCTATACACTTGAGTCAACCTTCCTTTCATTCTCTCCCTTCCTCTCCTCTCCCCTCCCCCCTCCCCCCCTCCCCTCCCTTCCTCTCCCCTCCCCTCCTTTCCCACATATGCACTTCAATCTCCTCTCTCTTTCATTCTCTCTCCTCCCATCCCCTCACGTCCTCTCCCCTCCCATCCCCTCCCCTCCTCTCCTCTCCCCCCTACCCTCCTCTCCCCTCCCCTCCCTTCCTTTCCCCTACCTTTCCCACCTATATATTTCAGTCCCCTCTCCCTTTCATTCTCTCCCCTCCCATCCCCTCATTTCCTCTCCCCTCTTCTCCCTTCCCTTCCCCTCCCCTCCCCTCCTCCCCCCTCCTCTCCCCTCCTTTCCCCTCCCCTCACCTTCTCTCCCCTCCCCTCCCCTTCTCTCCCTCCCCTCTCCTGCCATCCCGTCACCTCCCCTCCCCTCTCCCCCTCCCCTCCTTTCCTCCTTCCCTCCTATCTTCACGCCTATCGAGTCGGACCTTTCATCTCCCCTCCATTAGTCACCACCTCCACCCCTCCACTCCCTCCTCCCCATTCTTTCCTCCCCTCTATGGAATCCACTCTCCTCCTCTTTCATTCATCTTTTGTTTCCATAAAAGAAAAAAGAAAAAATTTGCTGTTAACGATTTTATTCGGTGCGATATTATCTCGATAGAAAATCAGGTTTTAACTAATATACTATTACTAATACTGATATACTAATACTAATACTGATACTAATACGGGTACTAAGAATAACACTAATACTAATACTAATACTAATACTTTTAGTAATACTATTACTAATATTATTACTAATACATATGCTAAAATTAATACTAATACTAATATTAATAATAATGCTAATAATAAGACTAACATTATTACAAATAATTATCCTAATCCTGATACTAGTACTAATAGTGATGCTAATACTAACATTTCACTCTGTTCCTTCCCTTAAACCTTTCTCGTCCTTTTTCTTTCCTTCCCCCATCATTCCTCATCCCTTTTTCCCTCCCATTTTTTCCTCCACCCAACCCTCTTCGCCCCTCCCTTCCCTCCCACAATCCCCCCATTCCCTTCTCCCTCATCCCCAATCCCCTGCTGGGTCCCAATCACGGATGCGTGTCGATTGGACCCCACGATAGTAGAGGCGGGGACCAAGCAAACGGGGCCCTATAATGGAATAAGGAACACGATCATGGTGTCCTTAGGGCCAATTGGGCCCCTTCAGGGCCACGGGTCAGTTCGAGGGAAGCCTGTGAGTGGATCTCCCAAAGGAAGAGCCCTTTTTTTTTTTTTGTTTTTTTTTTTTTTTTTTTTTTTTTTTTTTTTTTTTTTTTTTTTTTATACTAATATGTTCAACACCGAACTGGATATCATCTAGAACACACTACTGATCCATTTCAATTGCGTTGATTGAAGATATTGGAAAGTCATGGTGTTCCGTGCCTTGTAAGTCGTTTCATATATAACAAAAATCTTTGTTTATAAAAACATGACATCAAAATTAGCTAAATTGAAAATTTAATCTGGTTGGATATTGTTTTGCTGCTTCTATAGATTTAAGTCTTTCATTGTAAGGGGTTTGTGATTACAATGGGTATGTGTGTGTGTGCGTGTATGTGTGTGTGCGTGTGTGTGTTTTGTGTGTGTGCGTGTGTGTATGTGCGTCGTGCGTGTGTGTGTGTGTGTATGTGTGTGTGTGTGTGTGTGTGTGTGTGTGTGTGTGTGTGTGT
>NC_134790.1:37898836-37903836 GCF_046742065.1 Oratosquilla oratoria | reverse complement strand
TCTCTCTCTCTCTCTCTCTCTCTCTCTCTCTCTCTCTCTCTCTCTCTCTCTCTCTCTCTCTCTCTCTCTCTCTCTCTCTCTCTCTCTTTTGTGAGCCACCGTTCCTAAAGAGCCATGTATGTGTATGTTTGTGTGTGCGTATGTGTATGTCTCTGTATTTGTGTCTGTACGTACACAAATTTCAAGTGTTTTTGAACTTGTTTATGTGTGATTTCTCGTATTCGTTTGTCCCTTTTGTGCACATATTCACATTTATATAGGTATGTAATGTTCATTGTTGCCTACATAGATACATACAGATATGTACAAAGACATACAAGTTTCAAAATAGATTGTATTCGTTTCAAAATGTATTGTCTGTAACTGACGAACATTGGGTATCGAGAATAGACGATATGACGTCACACACCTGAGCGAGAACATTTCGAATGCCAAAACAAAATAAAAACAACGACAGAAGAACATTGATATAATAAATTCTTTTCTGTGACTTTTTATTAATAAAATGACAATGAAAAACAGAAAAGAATTTTTGTAATAAATTCTCTCTAAGTGAATGGATACGTTTCGCTTGATAAATTATGTTAGAACTGATAATAGAGGCAGGAATTACGGCTGTAATTAAAACAGCAAGGTCTCAGTAATTTCAAAATTTGGTTAATATCAGTTTTAGCGAAAAAAAATGTGAAACCAAAATTGTTCATTAAATGAACATTGGAGCCACAAGGAAATGGGAAATAGAATTTTGTTGTTTAGATGAAAACTGTCATCATCAAAGAAAACGGAACATGACATAACGTCGATTCGATTGGGAAGGGTCGGAAATTCCAGTATTACAGAAAATGGGAATCAAGTTTGTTAAATTCAATTATTCATCAATGGCATTTGCTTCCTTATTTCTTTATTTCTCTACTTGGCAAATTACCTATGTTTATTTATTTATCTATAGATTTTATTTATTTCATTTTACATTGTTTTATTTAAATTGTATTGTTTACTTGTGTTTTTAGAAAACTAGTATAATTCTACACATACACACACACACACACACACATACACACACACACACACACACACACACACACACACACACACGGGAAGGAAATAGCTGTCGATCACGAGTCCAACACGTGATCCAAAGACCATGGTGAATCACACACACACACACACACACACACACACACACACACACACACACACACACACACACACACACACACACACACACACACACACACACACACACACACACACACACACACACACACACACACACACACACACACACACACACACACACACACACACACACACACACACACACACACACACACACGGGAAGGAAATAACTGTCAATTACGAGTCCAACACGTGATCCAAAGACCAATGTGAATCACACACACACACACACACACACACACACACACACACACACACACACACACACACACACACACACACACACAAACCTTGGTCAGGATTTACAGTGATATACCGGCTAGATCTGATTAGATTGCATTCAATTAAACTCTTTTCTGTTATATTATTGAAATGTGTGATAGATTTAGAGCTGTCCCAGTCAGCTTGGTGATTAAACTGATTTTAAAGAATAGATAAATGATTGAATTTATGTATCTGTTATGAATTTATTTGTGTTTATTTATTATTTGTTTACATGTTTACGTGTTTATTTGATTTTATCTATTAATTTATGTATTTTCATTTTTAGTTAATCTTACTTGTATTTATTACTTTTATTATATATATATATATTTATATATATATATAGATATATATATATATATATATGTATATATATATGTATATATATGAGAGAGAATGTGGGTGGGGAAGGGCAAACGAAGATGTGTTAGGAATAGAGTTTATTACCCTAACGTTGCGACCAACTTGGTCTTCTTCGTTTGCCCTTCCCCACCCACATTCTCTCTCATTTGTCTGAAATAATCTTAAATATATATATATATATATATATATATGTACATATACATATATATATATATATGTATATATATATATATATATATATATATATATTGGAAATAACAATAATTTTTTTATGTAATATCAGGTGAATTTTATCTTGACCTATGTTGATCTCATATCGGTGGCTTTTTAAATCAAAAGGAAATTGGTGACACTCATTCCTTATTTCAAATGTGAGTTTTATAGCTGTCATGGCTCACCTATGGGTCAGGCTAGTCCGACATGAAAAAAAAAATAAATAAATAAATAAAATAAGTCCGTGCGCAATTCAGACGAATGACAGAGTTTAGGCAGGAAAATGAAAATATTCGTTAAAATTAAATATTATTACACTAAAAGAATAACACAAAATATAAATGAGCATAAAATTATAACATATTACGTATGGCAAAAATGACATAAGATATATTACCAAGTTGTTGAGGTCATAAGATTGCATCACGTATGACCAGGTAGGCGAACGAAGTCTTGATTATGGTGTAAACGAGTCTTTCCAACAGTCACTGTGGGGACGAATGAGTAGTTTGAGGTGAACGATGACTTCTGGTAGGGACGGCTTCTAGTAATGGGGGTTTGAGTTGAACGATAACTTCTGGTAGAGACAGATTCTAGTAGTTTCTTCAGGTAGGAGAAGCTTCTGGTAGTCAGGAACAAATTGATATTTGATGATGTTTCTTAAACGGAAAAAAAAACAGAAGAATTGCGTCGCTTGTAGTCCAGCAGTAACCTGGATGGTGTCCGATGAATTCGGATAACGAAGGTTGAACATTTCGTTTTGGAGACAGCCCGTAGTTATGATCCAAAGGACTTGTTTAGCGGAGTTGTCGTAATCGACGAATGTAGAATAATTTCTACGTAAATTCAGATGGGCCTTGGGCGTCTTGCTTATTTTCTTGTCTTCTCTGTTCTTTTCTCTCGTTCTTCAGTAGACTTCTCTCGACTTTTGTGACTTCTCTCTCGGTCGTCCTTGGCATCGACCTTATATGCTAAGCGAATGGGAGCCGACGTCTCAAACATGGCAAAACGTATCCAAACTAGGTAGTTTGAAAATCCTCAGCCAATGGAAAAGCAGAACGAGCTTTTCCCGCCTAGTCAGGAATGTTTCAGCTTCTTTTTACCAGTGATCACACATATAGGGCGAGCTCCAACAGACGGATATTGCTCAGTGATTAAACAGGTATACAATGAATTTTTGATGACATACTCACGCAAGGCGTGCATTAAAATTACAAACAGGAGACTTTATTCACACAACGGCGTGACACGGCACAAGCACAGGACTCTACTTATGTCAAGGATGTGACAAAAGCCATCAACCAGGTTGTTTAAATTGAATAGAAACTCTCTTCCATTTCCATCCATGGCCTTAAACATAAGATATCATCTGTGTAGTAAAGTCAAGTGACGGTAGTTGGAGTAATATTGGATTATATTTTTTTTTTCCCTTGAATTATAGAATGCAAATTGCTCTGCACAAGCGAGAGAGGATTTTTTACTTCATTTTTTTTTTATAGTTTAACACTGAACTAAAATACGTCATCTTGAGCAAATTATTAAATCATTTCAGTCATAGTGACTGAAGATCAAGGAATTTTATATTTTTCCAGATCCTTTCGTAAGTCGATGAAAAAATAACGTCAAAGTTAGGTAAATTAAAACTGTGATCTGGTTGTATCTTGTTAAGCTGCTTCTAAAGTTTGATTTATTCTTTGGAGAGGCTTAGCGAATATAACGTGCCTCTTGTCACATGAGGTCACATTCACATTGCATGACATTGCAAAAACTATCAATTCCTACTTACTCGTCACAAGGCTATCACATGAATATAATTGTTTCGTAGCACAATTTGATGTAAATGTATGTCGTCATATCACATCGTCATCTCCCCTTCCCCTCCCTCGTCTCCCCTTCTTTTCCCCCCCGAGGTTCTGGCGTCACTGTCACACCGTCACTGTATTATCAGCGGAGGTACATTATCACGTGACAAACAAAAACTAAATTGCGTCATGATATCATACCGTAGAATTTGCTCCTCTTCCTCCTCCTTAACCCCTCTCCCCTTCTTCTCTTCCTTTTCAAACTATTTCTTCTTTTCTTCCTCTTCCTCTTCCTCGTCCTCCACTCCTTCCGCATCTTCTTTTCTTCCTTCACAGTTTACCTATTTTTTCTTCTTTTATTCCACCTACCTGTTTTCTCCTCTTCCTCCATCTCTTGCTCCTCCTCTTCATGCTCGTCCTCCTACTCCTCCTCCTGCTTCTTTGTCTGTTTTCCTCCTACTATTACTCCTCATTCTATTAATTCTTCCTTTTTCTCCTCTCCGTCTGCCTCTTCCACCTACTACTGTGTTTTTCCTCCTGTTATTCCTGTTCCTCTTTTTCCTCCTCTTCCTCCTCTTCCTCCTCTCCCTCCTCTTCCTCCTCTTCCTTCTCTCCTTCCTCTTACTCCTGTTCCTCCTCCCTATTGCAGTTCCCCATCATTCTCTTGCACATGCATAGACAGCTCTGGCACCATCTGTTAGCAAACATGTTTTGAGCTGCCTGCAGTGCAGCTGCAAGCCACTGGGCTTGCAAAAGCAGCAGTACTTGAAAGCAAACATCGTCTGCAGCTGGCTGTAAACAAAGCGAATTCCAATCATCCAGCCAACATAAATTGTTGTCCCTGTTGCAGCTGCCCGCATACATGACGAAGCTATTTGTACACCTCGTGCAGCTGTCCTCGACAGCTGGATGCGTAAATGGATACATAGGCATATACATAGATAAGTTGCTTGATTGATGGATCTATAGAAAAATGTGATCTATTATCTATCAGGCAAGGCAGACAGTCCGGTTGATAGATAATGGTAAGAACTATAATCTCGAGTTTTACTAACAGGATACCCGGAGCCTCACGTTAGTCGGCAACGGTTCTTGAGCTCACCCATGATGTAGATATCTCTTGGGAAAAAGTTGAACTAATATTTATTTGCGTTAGTGTGTGTATTTCTTTTTCCCTGA
>NC_134790.1:37881336-37888836 GCF_046742065.1 Oratosquilla oratoria | reverse complement strand
AAAAAAAAAAAAAAAAAAAAAAAAGGGGGGGGAGGGTAGGACAAGAAGATAATCTCTGCGAGGAGACGTCGTTGCCGTCACCGTCGTCTTCCTCCCTCAGGAGATCTGTATTGAAAGAACACGAAGATCGTGATGACCACCACAGGTGTCCTCTTTCTTCCTCCCGAAGTACTTCTTCTGTCTCCATGGGAACCGGGGACTTCGACTCGAGGCCCCGAGGGCGGGTTTGAGCCCCGAATAGGGGCGGGTATTCGAACTGAGAACAATAGGTCGACGTACCCGGCGGAGTGGACGTGGTGGAATTAGAATCTTCCTTGGCTGAATAGATCTCGAAGATTTTTCGACATATAAATGTCGAGAGCTTTATAGTGTCACTCGCAACATTGTAGAATTCTATGTGGGTTTGGTGTTGTCACAATACGGTCAACTTGGTAAAATTGGGATAATCCATAGTGGTTTCTTAAGCCTTCAGTAAGGTTAGGTGAGGTTAGAGTACCATAGGTTAGTCTATGCTAGATTAGGTTAGGTTAGCATAGGTTAGGCTATGCTAGGTTAGGCTATGCTAGGTTAGATTATGCTAGTTTAGACTATGCTAGGTTAAGCTATGTTAGCTTAGGTTAGCATAGGTTAGGCTAAGCTAGGTTAGGTTAGATTATGTTAAGTTTAATCAGGTTAGGTTAGGATAGATTAGACTATGCTAGGTTAGGTTAGATTAAGTTAGGTTAAATTATATTAGTTCAGGTCAGATTAAGCAACTTTACGTTCCGCTACGTTACGTTACGTTACGTTTGATTTAGTTACGTTTTATCAACTTGTGTAACGCGGCCGAGCGCCCGCCATCTGCTACAAGGGACGAACCAGGTTTGCTCAGGTTATCCAAGGACAAGGGGTAAAGGTGACGACTTAGGCTGCAGCAAAGCGCTTTAAATCTCTTATTTTTTCTATAGTACTTGGTTATATCTAAGGTTTCTTTCGGGTATCCTAACCTAAAATTGAGACCAAAGTTAAGGTGGACGAAAAGATCTCTTCGATTAGCTCAGTCTTTCGTTGAGTCACTTTATATATATATATATATATATATATATATATATATATATATATATATATATATATATGTATATATATATATATATATTATATATATATACTAGCCAAATTACCCGTTCGTTGCTGCGAGTTCGTGAATCATCCCTAACCCAACCATACCCCACCTAACTTTAACCCTTAACCCTAACCAAAATATATTTCTTAAATGAAACATAGTTATCCAAGTACCTGGAGTGATAGGGTATCAGAATATATGTGGGTATGGGGGTCTATATGCAAAACCCTAGGAGTTCGTGAACATAAAAACAAACAAACAAATTGACAGACAAATGAAAGATAGTAATCCAAGTACCTTGGGTTATAAGGTTTCAGAACATATATGGCTATAGGGGTCTATCTGCAAAAACCTAACCATACCCCACCTAACTTTAACCCTTAACCCTAACCAAAATATATATTTTTTTGAAAATTACATATAGTTATCCAAATACCTGAAGTGATAGGGTATCAGAATATATATGGTTATGGAGGTCTATATGCAAAACCCTAGGAGGGGTTCCTGAACAAACAAATAAACAAACAAACAGACAGACAAATGATAGTTTTCCGAGTACCTTGTGTTATAAAGTTTCTTTAATATCTGTAAAAACCTAGTAGTTCGTGAATAATCACTCACCTAACCATAACCCACCTAACTTTAACCCTTAACCCTAACCAAAATATTTTTTTTTAAATAAAATATAGTTATCCAAGTACCTGGAGGGATAGGGTATCAGAATATATATGGTTATGGGGGTCTATATGCAAAACCCTAGGAGGAGTTTGTGATCAAATGAACAAACAGACAGACAGACAGAGGCTATTACTTTATCATAGATATATATATATATATATATATATATATATATATATATGTATATATACATACATATATATATATATATATATATATATATATATATTCTTATACCGGTACATGTCATTTTATTCAAGTAAAGGATGACCCAAATTGGCAAAAAAAAACATGAGAAACTGTAGAAAATACTTCTTAATCATATTCAAGTATTGATATAAAATGAAATTGCACATTCACGTATTTTTCACTTCAAAGTTGTGAATTCATGAATTAAGAATTTCATTTCAGATTTTTTTTTGTTTCTTCCCTCTCCAGATATTGGTGGTCTGTATCAGATTTAGGAATCAATTTCGGAGGTACAAAGTAAACTTTAATAATGTGTTTATTTCTTTAATATCAGCAACTACAAACAACGCTAGAATGGTGCTTTTGGGCCAGCCGGGTGTCATTGCAAACTCGAAGCGCGAATTAGATTCAGACCAGAGAGCAACCCGGACTTGAGGCCGCTCCACACAGCGCCGATTTGCGTCCGCTATTGTGAGTTCGATGGAGCAGGAAGACTTTGGGTACAATCTCTCGTTTCTTTGAATCTCCAAACGTCATATTACCTTTCCGTCATATATTGAGAAACTGAATGACGAACTGAGAGAAGTTAAGTCTATACGCCTTTTAGGGAAGTATAGAATACTGTAAGTGAGGTATTTTTCTAGATATTCATAATTCACAATAGTTGACGAGAATCGGGTACATACAGGTTTCCGTATTGGTTCTGTTGTAAACAATGTGATATTCTCGACCCGACACACACACACACACACACACACACACACACACACACACACACACACACACACACACACACACACACACACACACACACACACACACACACACACACACGCACACACACACACACACACACACGTACACACACACACACACACACACACATGCACACACACACACACACACACACACACACACACACACACACACACACACACACACACACACACACACACACACACACACACACACACACATGTTGCCCATATATCGGGCCATATATACTGTAAGTTCTGAGCTCTCATTCGGGAGGGTAATAGGTGTCGATCACACACACACACACACACGCACACACACACACACACACACACACACACACACACACACACACACACACACACACACACACACACACACACACACACACACACACACACACACACACACACACACACACACACACACACACACACACACACACACACACACACACACACACACACACACACACCTCATGGCGTACTGATTATAGTTCCAGGCTGCCACTACGGCGGTCCGGGTTCGAATCCCACCCAGGGCTGAAATAATCTCAGTATTGCTGTGTTGCGAGTCGTTACTCCAACTCCCGTGGCTGGGGAGTTGGATGTGTGTGTGCGTATAAGGTCACAGCTTTACCCATAGATCGGTCATATATGAGCTCTGAGCTCTCTTCCTGGAGGGAAATGCTGTCGATCACTAGTCCAACACGTGATCCAAGACCTTGGTGAATCACACACACACACACACACACAGAGAGAGAATAATTTGTCAGAACCCTCGTCCTCAGGCAGTGCTTCAGTCCATCTGTATGTCAGTCCTTCTTTTTTCACAGATGTACATGTTATCCACAATACTTCATAGGTTTTCAAAACTGACGAAACAATAGGGCACCAGGCAAAAGTAACGCTAAATGAAGCTGAAGGTGCAAAGAGTAGGTTGAAGTAATTCCAGATGACAAAGAGTGCTCTTAGTTCCAGGAATGACTCGTTCAGTCGTAGGAGAATTACTCCTGGTGGTGCTGTCCTTGTTCCTTGCGATGACTGCCCTTTGCAGACTCCTTTATATAGTGTGCTGGTAAGAAAACCCCAAACACGTATTATAAATGAAGTTTAATCAGAATGCTCATTTACTGCCAAAGCTAGGATTTGAAATTTATTTGGGAGTCGTCCTATACTCACCTTATCATCCCACTCCAACGATGTGGGAAGTGAAAAACCCTTGGTAGGGCAAAGCTCTGTCAATTGTGGTAAGCCGCTGTGTTTTTCAGCCCCCCTGGCCAGGGCTATCGGGAACCAACGCGGCATAGCCCGAAGGGGTCAAGGGAATCAAATTCTTATTTGAATACCATGTTGAAAATGTGCACACAAATGCTGTCACTCTTTATATCAAACAAGCTATGCTAGTGGATTTCTACTACCTCAGGGAATCAGACCAAATATTGAAAACCCATTAGTAGGCTCGAAACTTACATTTCTGACTTGGCAAGTATTCTCCAGATGCTAATTCTGATACCTGGAATGTTCCTGATGGGTGTGTGCCCGAAGCGCTTTTCTCGAAGAATTCTCAAAAATTTTCAACTGCATTACGCTCGAAATCGAAAGATCGTGTGCAGACTCTCCCAAACGATGTTGCATTCTTCGGGGCAATGTGCCTCTACCACGTGGGGTAGATATCGAAGTAGCATGGGGATTGGAAGATCGTAACAGAACTAGATGTTGATCCAGATGGACGACAAATACAGAGATCACAGCTACTGAAGATGGTGTCTATCACAAGTGGATGTCATCGATCTGATATGAAATGTTTCCAGCATGACCTGAGAGGAGGAAAGGTACCACCAGATGAAATCTCCTCACGAGAAACTTGAAATAAAATAACCACTAAGAATACATCCACCCTCACCTCATGATCACAGAAGTAGACATATTAGAAAAAGAGAAGGTGAGGAGCCTACGCCAGGAGGCGCGTAGCTGCGGCAGAAGCTGTCACGTCACCTTTACCCTATTGTATACTTGGACTGTTGGAGCAAGTAACAAACAGTCACTGCTAGGAATATGAGACCAGTGCAGAATGAGAACCCATGACAAAGCGAATGCGAGGCCAGCATGTTTCCGACTGAGCCACCACTATTTTTTTTAACTGCTTTATACTGTGCAGGGTTTCTTAATTGCTATGGCACAATATAAACGTATCCTTTGATGATGATGAATGTACAACCAGCGCGGCCAGCAGATTAATATCTTTTATCAACACCCACTAGTGGTCGATTGATATCTGAGTGGGATATCTTCAGCGCTGATGAAAGTGCGAGCTTATCATCTGACTCTTTGTCTCATTGATGTCAAAGTCTAGATGATGGCTTGTTGCAATCACTTCCAAGGAATTCATTACAGACTGTGGTTTCATCACTTCAGTGGAGTCAGATCATCAACAGATGTATGGTAGTTTCCTCTCCAGTTTTGTTGTGATGATTTTGTGGAATTACTTCGCAGTGATCAAGTACATCATTGGCACCAAAATGTTTTATGTACTGTGTACATTCTATCACACATGTTTGATGCTTTGTATGTCACACAAGGTGATATATTTTAGTTTTGGCCTAAGTTTTAGCATAAAAGACTTTCCAAGGCTGTTACTACACGATATACTTCCACGTTTGCGGGCCTCGTCCATATCTTTGCATAGGAGATCCTTCATCGCATTTAGCCAGAGAAACCTATCATGATTAGAGATAGGCTGCCTCAGGATTATATATGGAGTGAGGAAAAGGCATAATTGAGGGTGGATGAGTTTATGAACTTGGTAGTATTGTGGTGTGGAAATGTGAGGAGAACGGGTGCAAAGTAAGTGCATGAAGTAAAGATGAAAATAAAACAAGGGAGATGAAAATCCAAAAGATAACGGAGGAAGAGACTAAAGTGAGTGCAGAAGAAGGGAGAGCAGGAAAGGGGTGATACAACTTCCAGGAAGTACAACTGGAGTATAGAGAATAACTACTGAATAAAAACGACAAAGATGTGTAAAAAAAAATGAGAAGTATAAAATTGTCAGGTTTTGGTGTTCTATGCATATATGGACATAGACATGGAAATATATACATATGCTGTATGCATATAGATTACAAAACGAATACATGCATTCTGGGCCGTCAGGTAAAGGAGACTATGGACTGACTGCCTGAGTGGAGATTGACATGGCCGGGGGATTGGTGCCAGCTTCCTGTGTCCGTGGGAGCTCAAGTTTCCGTCTTAAGCCCCAGTAACACCAAGCTTAAGACCTATTTCCGACCGCCTTCGACCGAAAATACAAGCGATCGGTCGGCGACACAAAACCTATGCAAGGAATTGAAATGGAAAAAGTTAATGTGGTTGATAAGATGGAATTCTATGTACTGGGGACTATTCACTGTGTGTTGTAATATATATCCATCCATCTATCGATCTATCTATTTATCTATCTTATTACCGACTACCAGCGACTTCCAAAGACTACCTGCAACTGGCCGGCGACTACCTGGACACCAGTGGTCGGAAACAGGGGATATGCTTGGTGTGACTGGGCCCTAAGATGTGTATATACATACATACATACATACATACATACATACATACATACATACATACATACATACATACACACATAAGTACATACATACACACATACGTACATACATACACACATACATACATACATACATACATACATACATACATACATACATACATATATGCAGTATGTTCATACACACTATATATGTATATACATGTATATTCATAACTACATTTATATATACGTACATGATATGTATATACAAAAATATGTAATTTGTTTGTGTGAGTGTGTGTGTCTGTGTTTATATATATGTATGTATACATATGTTTGCATGCATGTATATATATGTGTGTGTATGAACACAAACATATATATACTGTACAAGTACAACCTACCCATTGCTGGGCTAATCAAGCTACAGACGTCACAGGGCTTTGTCAGCGGGCGCGGGCGCGCGCGCGCGTGGGGCGTAACGAGCAATCAGTGTTCCTGTTTGTTGTCGAAACATTAAAAGAGACATCAAGTGCGTCCATTTAGGGGTGAATAGCTTTTTGCCTACAGTGTCACAGCGTCCGTTGGCCAGACCAAGGCTCGGGTATATAGTGTTTGCGATAAGGGGATGAAATATGTACAAACTACTGTGTCTGTGTATGTAAATGAATGTAAACAAGCATACACTTGTATGGGTAACAAAGTTGGAGGTACCTTAGGGTAGGGGTTGGTATGTATGAGTGTATATAAGGTGATGAGGAGCCTACGCCATGAGGCCCTGAGTAGCTGCGGCTAAATATGTCAACTTTATCCTATTGTGCGCATTGCGGACTGTTGGGGCAGGTAGTTGGGAATTGGAGGGGAGTGCGGGACTCGAATCCACAACAAAGCAAACACGAGACCAGCAACTTCCCATTACGCCACCAGTGCATGTATATATGCAAATATAAATAAATACGCAGGCAGATACAAACAGGTACACGCACACACACATACACATACACACGCGCGTGCGCGCGCGCTTTTGGGATGAAAGTTTGCATTGTGTGTTCTATACGTGCATTGACCTTTTACATTTGTCTGCTTGTTTTCTTGGCCCCAACGATGGACATTCCTATCATAGGAGACAGTTTCATTACATGGCCGTTTTCACGAGTGTAGAACAGCCCCCCCTCCCCCGGACATAACACACCCGGACGTAACACCCCACTGTCAAAACACCTCCCGGA
>NC_134790.1:37871336-37873836 GCF_046742065.1 Oratosquilla oratoria | reverse complement strand
ATGTAGAACAGAAGTAGAAGCTTAATTGAATGGAAAAAAGTCTATTCATGCTACATTGGCGAAACGTGCCTCGCCCCCCTACGCTATTAAGCCAATCGAATTGACCAGTGATTTCCAGCCACGCCTCCAATTTTTTTTTCAATTATTCAGATAAGATTATCTCGACCTACCTCTAATCGTGCCCGCTAAATCAGAGGACGATTCCCATCGACTACTCCTGCGAAATAACACCACTGGATTGGTCATTTATGAAGGGGGCGGGGTTTATTTCGTCTTTAATACATAGAGATCGATGTAGAATAACGCCTAAGAGATGTCCGCTTCACGCCAGCTCGCAACCGGTCTACATTTGAGTGATATGATTAGCGATGTTTCAATATGGGTGTGAGTGAAGGGTGAAAATAGCGTAGTTTATATAATTTCTCGCATTATGCTATTTCTATTTGGATACAAAAAGCGTTCTAGTAAGCTCGTATATAATGCTTCCTGCTATGATGCAGACAGTGGTGCCAAGTTGCAGCAACATTTCATGACAAAAGGCTGACGTATTCGTAGTTTAGCAGTTTAGTGCTAATCTCCTTCACACAACTTAACCGAGTTGTCCAATTAAAAAAAAAAATTCATTCGCATCCAACGAGCCGGTACGGCAACGTCGTCAGTTCACTCACCTTAAAGGCTTTATCAGGAACACGGTATGTGTGTAAATACGCATATATACACACGCACATGATTACAAACGCCGTTGCGTCATCGTGGACGATTTTGGCAAAGATATGACGCCATGTCGTGCAGAATCTGGGCACGATTTCACTTCCTAATGACTTTAGTCTTGGTCGTTCCCTCGCCATATGAAATGCCACTGATGCATCATAAGCATTATAGTGTCCTATATAACGGCTCAAGACGCGTTGCCCTGCCAACAACTCCAAGGTATCAGTAACCGTTTATGCCTTTTGTATTATGTAAAACACGAGGATTTCCCTGCTTAGAGCCTTGCCTTAATCACACAAACCAGTCGTGGGGTTGGGCTATCTCCTCCACAAATGTACATATTATGGGAGGACCTCAATCTGTATGCATAGGAAGACTGATTAAAGCCCCTGATAGACGCTGAAATGGTCAACGCAGTTGATGCTAACAACGCTCCACTAAAGACGTCGTGACGCCGTGAGATTCCGTCGCTCGGTTGATGTCGCTATTATCAATCAAACGCTTTGTGATCAGTAATTGAAGGCGAAGAATTCGAATTGAACATGGACGAGAGGACAAAATATACACGAGTTCGGGCACGTATGTGTTTATATCATACTGTCGGCATGTACAACCTAACAAACGAACAAACACACATATTTGTGTGTGTGCGTGCGTGTATGTTATGTGTGTATGTATGTGTGTGTGCGTGTGTGTGTGTGTGTGTGTGTGTGTGTGTGTGTGTGTGTGTGTGTGTGTGTGTGTGTGTGTGTGTGTGTGTGCGCGTGTGTATGCGTGTGTGTGTCTGTGTCTGTGTCTGTGTTTGTATGTGCGTGCGTGTGTGTGTGTGTGTGTGTGTGTGTGTGTGTGTGTGTGTGTGTGCGTGTGTGTGTGTGTGTGTGTGTGTGTGTGTGTATTGCTTTCATCCACTAGTATGCACATGATCATACAAAAATATATCAGACAAATTATATTGCTTCCTGCCTAAAGATGTTCTACGTTAATTGAATCGTTTTAGGGATTATTTCTCCTCCAAATATATAAGATATTGTTAGTGGAGCTTGCTTGGCAATTGTATAACTTAGTTTGGGCCTCTGGGAGTAATGCAACCAATTGTCTATCTGCCTAAGACTTAACACACACTGCATTGTAGTAGGTACATGTTCATTGTGTGTGTATGTATACATTCATATTCTTCTTTCTCATCCTCCTCTTCCTCAGACCTGCCCCTCCCAGATCCCACAGAACATAAGAATGGAGGAGACTATAAGAGACCAAAAGTCTTGCACTATGCAGTTCCATGTCCCTTACCACCTGCCATCCCTATCCATAAAGCTATTTTATTTTCTCTTAAAAAAAAACAATTGTTTTAGTGATCACTACATCGTTACTAAATCTATTCCATTCGTTAACCATTCTGTTGGTGAACTAGTTCTTGTTTATTTTCTTCTTAAACTTAAATTTCTCCAATTTAAATCCCTTACTATGAGTCCTACCCTGATGACCTTGCCTGCATCACCTTTCTTAAGACCCTTATCGAATTTGAATACTTCTGTTAGATTACCCCGTACTCTTTTTCTTTCAACAGAGTGTAAGTTAAAGTGTCTAAACCTGTCTTCGTTTTGAACTCTTGTGTCCACTTTTTCCTTAGTTCCAAACAAAAATGCTGAAGACGTGCCCAGACCTTCTGGTGCCATTCTGATCGGTACAGAGGACAAGGCAGTAAAACAATCAAATCCTCCACAGAGAGGGTGGAATAGGATGAGGATGAGACGAAGGGAGTGGAAACATGATGACTCTTGGTGTTGGT
>NC_134790.1:37861336-37863836 GCF_046742065.1 Oratosquilla oratoria | reverse complement strand
CTCCTCCTCCTCCTCCTCCTCCTCCTCCTCCTCCTCCTCCTCCTCCTTCTCCTCCTCCTCCTTCTCCTCCTCCTCCTCCTCCTCCTCCTCCTCCTCCTCCTCCTCCTCCTCCTCTTCCTTGTCCCACCCAAATTCAATATTCCTCTTCCTCTTTCTCTTCCTCCTCCTCCCACCCGTCTCAATATTCCTCTTCCTCCTTCTCTTTCCCCTCCTCTCACCCAAATCTCTTCTTCCTCCTTCTTCTCCTCCTGTTCCTCCTCCTCCTTCTCTTCCTCCTATTCATCCTCCTCCCACTCAAACTTCAATATTCCTCCACACCTACACACCTCCACACCCCTCCCATCCCGAATCCGCTTACTCGCAATCACAAATTCCTGTAATCAAGGCTTGTCAGCTGCATGGAAATGATCCCCAACGTTCCAATTAGCACCTCCCATGCTCGCCGATTACATCTCCAGGCCTAACTGACACTTCGCCCATCTGCCATAATATGGTGGCACTCTTTAACCCATTTTATTCATCATAAACACACAAACTCGGGGGGAGGCATGTTCTGAAACGTCCTGGTCTCGCATTTCCTTAGTTGTGGGTTCGAATCCCGCATTCCTCTCCGATTCCCAGTAGTGACTGTTCACTTTCTCCATTATTCCCTAAAACGCATCATGGGGCAAAGGTGACGGTATCGGCAGCAGCCACTCACTGCCTCCTGGCGTAGGCTCCTAATCTTATTCTAAACACAGACGATTTCAAGTCATCTGGAGAGATTAATCCAGGCTAAAAATGGTCTCGATCGGTTTAAATACATTTACCCCGGAGTTCGTTCCCTCAGGTTACTACACTGGAGGACTTAATGTTACCATTATCACGCCGTCTTGTCATTACAGCAATTGTAATACTTTATATTAAACGCTCAAAGAAATCAATGTCCATTATCTGTATTACGTTTGATTAGAAAAGAAAGAAAAAATGACTTCATTAGCGGTGACATATCGCTGTCGTCGGCGCCACAGTTATAACCACCACTACTGCTGTCTAACACCACCGACACCACCAGACCTACCACCAACACGTCTACCACTACCACGCCTACCACCACCACGTCTACCATCACCACGTCTACCACCACCACGCCTACCACCATCACATCTACCAACATCACGTCTACCAACATCACATCTACCATCACCACGCCTACCACCACGTCTACCACCACCAAGCCTACCACCACCACATCTACCACCATCACGTCTACCATCACCACGCCTACCACCACGCCTACCACCACCACGTCTACCATCACCACGTCTAACACCACCACGCCTACCACCACCACATCTACCAACATCACGTCTACCAACATCACATCTACCATCACCACGCATACCACCACGTCTACCAACACCAAGCCTACCACCACCACGTCTACCACCACCACATCTACCACCATCACGTCTACCATCACCACGCCTACCACCACGTCTACCACCACCACGTCTACCACCACCACGTCTACCTCCACCACGCCTACCACCACCACATCTACCAACATCACGTCTACCATCACGTCTACCATCACCACGTCTACCACCACCACGTCCACCACGACCACATCTACCGCCACGTCTACCACCACCACGCCTACCAACATCACGTTTACCACCACGACCACATCTACCACCACGTCTACCACTACAGCTCCCACCACGTCTACCACCACTTCAGCCACCACCAACACGTCTACTACCACCATGCCTACCACCACGTCTACCACCATATCTACCACCAGGTCAACCACTATCTCCACCATCACGTCTACCACACCTACCACTACTATCACGTCTACCACGTCTACCATCACCATCAAGTCTACCACAGCTACCACCATCATCACGTCTACCACTTCACCTCTACCACCACCACGTCTACCACCGCCAGAACGTCTATCACTGCAGTCGTCACCAGCACGTCTACCACCACCACTGCGTCTACCACCACCACCACATCTACTACCACGACGTCTACCATCACCACGTCTACTACCACCACCTCCAGAATGATAAATCAACAGATGAACGAACCGATTGGCGATAATACAATCTACCTCACTTTCATTATGTGCACCATTTTCATTCCCAATCGAGCTCGGCTGGAATCACTGCTCCTTTTTCGCCCTGTTAGACTGGGAATAGGATTACGAGAGCCATACCACTTCCCCCCTTCCCCTCCCCCTTCCCCTTCCTCCTCCTCCTCCTCCTCCAACTCCAAGTCCAGTTCATTACCGATCAATCCCACACTGCAGGCGCCTTATATCGCTGCATCGCTCCTTTTTGTCTCCCGTTTCTCAATTCACTTGACCCTTACATTATCAAAATGACCAGTAATATTGATACTATTATTAGTATCACTACCTTTACTAGTATCACTATCAATAATAGGACAAGTAATCATAATACTTTATTATAATTACCAGTATCATTATTAGTTATTAGTATTACTACTA
>NC_134790.1:37836336-37856336 GCF_046742065.1 Oratosquilla oratoria | reverse complement strand
GTCGTCCACGGAACGATCATCGACTCCCCGTTGTCCCTCAGGAGCTCCTGTCGAAGGCGTCGTCGGGAAGCCGGGTGAGAACGAGGCCGCTGGTCCTGCCGTCCCCGGCAGCGGGACAACAACTAACACCGGCTGGAGCATGAAGCTCTGGAGGCGGGGGTCCTCGCAGGAGCGCCCTCTACGCCCCTCCTCCTCGCAAGGGTCCGAGAACTCCTACACGGAGGAGCCCTACGTCAACGCGGATGCTCAGAGCGCCGTCTACGCCGAGCTGAACTCTGTCACCAGCTCCCAGGGGGTCTCCGACTACCGGTCGTGTTCGCTGAACACCTACTCCGAAATCCCGGACCCGTTGTCGCCGGTGGGCGTGGTGACGAACACCGGAGGTGTCCGATCGTATGTCCCGGAGGCAACGTACGAGAACGCCGGCTATGTGCTCTCCGAAGGCGGCGTGGAACACCCAGAGAGCTCGGTCGGGTCCACGTCGACACCCTCGTCAGCGTACTACTCCGACGTCTCCACCACCGAGACAGAAAACAACAAGAAGAAGAAAAAGAAGAAGAAGAACGATGAGAGGAACAACATCAACCTGCAGCGGTCTCTCATGCCTTCTAACATATCATCGAACGTGGCTATGATCAACAACCACATATCGGGGCCCGAACGATTGAACAAAACCTCCATCAGAGGAGTACCGAACCCGCAACCTCCTCATCGTCATAACCACGAACTCCTTCCCCTGGCGTTGGAGCTCCTCCCCCAACACCTCAACCTTGACAACAGAGGTGCTGGAGCGGGGGTTATGGTTGGAGGAGGAGGAGGAGGAGTTGTGAGAGGTGGTGTTCTCCCTCCTCTACAACCCAATCTTAATAACATACGTACAGCAAACCAAATACAAACTTTACCCAAGAACAAGCCCAGCGAAAGCATACACACTTCGAGCAACCCTCTTCAGGAGGGGAGTGACGGGGAGACCCTTTCTTGTGCGTCTCCATCATCAGCTGTGATCAGTCCGTCTTCATTCATCAACAACAACGTTCCCTTGGAATCGCAGGATGTGTCCCAGAGACCTCTCCCGCCACTGCCGAGCCGACAGTGCCATGGCCCTCAGAGGAGAGGTGCCTATGTCAGTGGCACCTCAAAGGTAGACGAGAATCTACCGCCTATACCTTCCGAGTACGTGTAGGACAAGGCCCTTCAGCCATGTGAACCTGACTATATAGACTTCCGTTGCAATGTAACTATCCGTTCATCGCATTCCATAAAGAGAAGATGATATAAAGCCTTCGTTGAAGTGAAAAAGGTAAAGTTTACTTTCATGTCGTAACTTGAGACACAAAGTAATCATCCCGTAACACGTTTGCTAGTTATCGAAATAAGACATGAAAGTCTTAAAGCTTACACTACGGTATCCACTTGTGGTATTTTCTAACTAGGACAGATGGTCCCCATTTACATACAGTTTAAACTGGAATTGGTGTCTTGGGCATTAAGATATCCTACAACGACACTGTATATATGTGCTATATATATTGTGTAAATATTGTACAGTATTTGTCAAAATTATGTGAGTTCTATGTGACCTAGGAAAGTGTAGTTGGTGCAATTGAAGAGGGAAGTGTGAGTGCGGAGATTAAAGACGCGAAAACGAAGAAGGAGGTGAGCGCCGACCCTTGGAGGCAGCAGATCCTACAAACACATCCTCTTCAAGTCTCCAGAGGTCTCCTAGTCTTCTGTAGTTTTCAAGTTTTCTATAGTCTCCAACTTACTAGGAGTCTTCAAGTATAAAGAAGTCACCCCACACGTTCTCAGGAGTCTTCACTTATTAAAAAGTGTCTGAGGCGTCAAGGGGTCTTCAAGTCTCCACAAGACCCTAGGTCTTCTGGAGCCTTAACCTATTCAGGATTTTTCAAGTATCCAAGAATTTCAAAGTCTTCTGGAGTCTACAAGTCTTTGGGAGATTCCAAAAACGCTCCAGATCATTTGGAGCCAGCAAGACTTCAGATTGTAATGAAAGAAAACGGGACAAAGTAAGAGAAGGAAGAAAAATAGTCAGACAGCGCCTCCTACTGGAGGAGGAGGAGGAGGAGGAGGAGGAGGAAAAAGTATTGTTTGGTTCTAAGTGTGGTCCTCGGTGACAAAGAGCAGGAGGGATGCAGAGGGAGGGAGGAGGGGGTCAATAGGTTGTAAATGTCTTGTCATGCCGATTACTCGGAACGCTTGTGTTATCATTCCATTTACGTATCAGTTGTTATTGTTGTACATTTGTACTTTTTCGTTGTACTTGTTATGATTTTTATAAGCTGAAGCTCGCTTTTATTGTTGTTACTGTCTTTTTGTTGTAACCTTTTTTGATATTGTTACTATGGCTATTGTTGTAACCTTTTCTTTTAAGTATTGTCAGCTTTTGTATTTTGGCAATTAGTGTCACTATGCTTTTGTGATACAAAAAGAATTAAAGACTTAACCCTACTTTATATGTTTTGTTCTGGCTAACGTCATATGATTTTGTTTAACCGAGTGAAACATAGCCATCTAAAACCCTCTAAGAGCTCCCAGCATCTACTCAAAACAGAGGTCTCTATCCCCCCTTGACTTAAAATATTGTATTATGGTGTTACCCAGAACAAAATATAAAGAGTACCACTACATTTAAAGGGTTACAAAGACTACAGTCGAGGCATTTATGAGGTTCCAAACATATATATGTTGTTTTCATTATCATGTTTTTACTTTTATTATTATTATTATTATTTTTGCGATAATGTTTCGCTTTCCTTACCCCGTGGCCGTTCATTACTTGAAGCTGATTTCAAGTTCCACGCAAAAGTGAACGAACAGTTCCGACGCTTATTTGAACGTCATCAACTGAACCGTGGAGGTTTGGGATGGGGGATGGGGGGCTAGTCTCGGATTTTCCAAACACGAAACAGTGAGCGGACAAAGCGGCCGAGTCGAGACTGAAACCAAAATGAGTGTGCGTTTGTGTCTGCTGTGCGAATGAGATTTGTGTTGTGTATGTGTGTGCGCGCACGCGTGTGTGTATGTGTGTGCGTGTGTGTGTGTGTGTGCGTGTGTGTATGTGTGTGCGTGTGTGTATGTGTGCGTGTGTGTATGTGTGTGTGTGTGTGTGTGTGTGTGTGTGTGTGTGTGTGTGTGTGTGTGTGTGTGTGTGTGTGTGTGTGTGTGTGTGTGTGTGTGTGAGTGAGAGAGTGTGTGTGTGTGTGTGTGTGAGTGAGAGAGAGAGAGAGTGTGTGTGTGTGTGTGTGTGTGTGTGTGTGTGTGTGTGTGTGTGTGTGTGTGTGTGTGTGTGTGTGTGTGTGTGTGTGTGTGTGTGTGTTTCTTTGTGTATGTGCGTGTGTGTCTTTGTGTGTGTACGTGTGTGTGTGCGTGCGTGAGTACTGACTGTAGTTAACGAAAGTTCATCTTTGCATGGAAGAAAAACGTGGACTTTAGTTATTGTTGTGGAAAGGGCTTACTTGCAATTATACTTTAGTTTTAGACTTATCTGATAATGTTGGTGAGGAGAATGAGTCGGGCATTTGCTTCATTATTGGTGCAGATCAAATGGTGAAGATTGAGAGGAGAATTACTCCTACGCTCAAGACGAACTAGTCAAAGGCTTTTCTAAGGCCTGGAAGATTAGAAGGGAAGGGGGAATCACCACGAAAGGTTTATGATAAAAAAAAATCTTTATCATTAACTATCGTTTTTTCGCTTCGTCAATTTTTTTTTTTCGAATGGTCATAAACGATACGGCATGATCGAGTTGAGTGAACAAAAATTTTGAAATACACTTTCATTATCAAAAACAGGGCAAAATGCAACAAAGGTAATATTCCCATGCACGAGCTAAATTGGGTTTTCCAAATTCTCATTATTACATTCACTGAATTAGAAGGTTGGACTAAGCGCTCATTTACTCCTCTGGATTGTGTTGGGGATTGCAAATGGTGGGACCAGGTATCTTTGGCCAGACTTATTACGGTGAATACAATGAGAAAACCCATGAGTGGGAGACGTCAGGGCACTTAGGTACAAAGGAAAAATTAGAAAATTCTGAAAATACTCGCTAAGGTTACCAAGTTCCTTCGGGGCACAACAGAAAGGCGACAGGAACATTGCTGAACAAGAAGTCAACGTCAAGTTTCTTTGAGATCGCCCGTGAGGCTTACGTCAGTCCTTTGACGTATTCCTTCACCATTTATGTCCCTTGTATATCAAGACCCGAAGGTGCTGGGTGACCTGGGTGACCTAGTGACGCTTACATATCTGGCAGAGAAGAAAAGATATTTGCGCGATTGGGCAAATTTTATCATTTTCAGAGAATAAAAAGAAAATAGCGATATGGCGTCTCGAGTTTGTCATGAAATTCATTGCCTGAAGGTTCCACAGAGAAATATATTAAGCCTTCGTGGTCGGTTCTCACCCCCGGAGACGTTGTAGACACATGATTGTAATATAAACATGCTTCTTTACTTGTCTCCTGATTTCTCTATAGATATGTATATGAATATATGTATGTGTGTTAATTTGCTGTTTCTAAAACGCTCTCTCACACACGGAGCTGCTACATTTGCAGTGCTATTTTTCCTGATCGACCTTTTTCAATAGACCAGTTGTAAAGAGAGTCTGAGTAATTATGTGACCTAAGTTTGAATCTGAACATTTGGTAATAATGTTTGTTCGAGCTTTCTTGTTCCTTCAACTGGTGCTTCCAAGCCTGTGGGTTGCTTGCTAGTTGTCCTGCGGCAATGTATTATTTTAGGCAAGTGAATTGCAGCAATGCATTGCTTCATTCAGGATAGGCGGAGGATGTCTTGCTTGCAATTTGCAGGCGTGTTAGGATTTGTGTTGTATATAACGGTGTACTTACGAGTTTCCGCAGATATTTATTCGACATGATTTCACGAAAAGGGGGGCCCGTGAGACACCCTGATATTAGACTTATAAGCTTATTTTCGCAAGCTCCAGAACGACTTACGAATGATATGTATAATCATATATATATTTTGCGGATATGTTAACTCTTGTTAAAATGTCATGAGCATAATAGTTTTTACAGCTTTTCCTACCAATGTTTAAGGCCTAGCTTGCCACGATAATTAATTATATACCAGCTAAGGTGACTTCATCTTCCCCCTAGGACTTTCTACAATCAACCAACCCCCCTCCCTCCCTTCCTCTACACCTACTTCCGTCACTACTCCTTATCCATACAAAGGACCAGATTCCCATTTATGAAATCTTGATATACTTTTTTTTATCTTTTTTGGAGCTACGACTTCCTTTGTTGCAGCCGTTGCCGCTCTGCGTTGCATCTGTCTAGGGTGATGTGTTTGTCTTGAGTCCATGTTCGTACTAGTCACGTGACACCTCTGAGTTGACAGAGTCAATAAAGGTTTTACATGTTAAGGGAACTCTTTCATTTTCCTGTATCCTTCTCCCCTGTGACAAATTTACCCACAGCCCATCGACCTGTGCGCTGGTGGTCACGCATTTGCCTAGCTGTGGGTTCGAATCCCGCACTTTCTGATTCCCTGCAATGAGTGTTGTCACCGGCCCCAAAGCGCACAGTAGGGCAAAGTGTTGGCTTCGGCAGCAGATACACAACGCCTCCTGGCGTAGACGCCTCACCTTTACCTTTGTCGCCTCCCAGCGTAATCTCTTACTTTTCTCAGAAAACACTGAAATAAAAAGCAAAAGTTCATTGTAGTTCTGGTTTCATTTCATCCCATAAAGCTCATTTATGATTATACATTACCCCTTATAAAGTGGATAAGTTCTTTTGTTATATGCCTGTATGTATGTTCGTGTGCATGCATGTATACTGCATGTGTATGTACGTTTGTGTATGTGCGTATGTGTATGGATGTTTGTGTGTATGTAACTATACATGTATGCATTTATGTGTGGTAATACAATACCTACGTCAAGAGACGATTTACTCCTTGGCTAAGTTTGGGCCAAATCGGCCGACCTCTTAATTTTGGTCAAAGTTCATTGGTTAATTTTGGTAACGTACTCCAATTTGGCGACCATCTTACCCACAATTGAAGTCACCCACCAAGTTCACATTTTCATAGTTTCAAGTCATTTTTGTAAACCCATTCTTCGTGTCTAACAACATTTCTTTGAATTGATCCTCATTTTGTTCTCTTGCCCAAAGAACCCCATCCACGGTATGATCTAGTCTTGTGGCCTCCGGACAGAACTGGTCGTATCCGACCAGATTAGATCGTGTGTACTGATTTTGGTTGGTCCGACAACCGACACACACGAACCAATCTGGTCGCATCCGACCAGATCTATCCGTCGGCCTCGAGACAATTTCATATTTATCACTTTACTCTTTCAACTTAGTTTACCTCTTCTATTCCCAGCAGTGACTTTAGTTACCTGGTCCAACAGTCCCTTAAGCGCATGATAGAGCAAAGGTAATGACTTAAGCTGCAGCCACCCAGCGCCTCCTGGCGTAGACTCCTTACCTTCTCCCATAATAAGGGGCTATCACACTGGGCTAGTTTCCCTTCAACCTCCAATTTATCGGCAGAACCGCCCACCTCCAGAACTTTTTCCGCCGTATAATCACTATGGGAAACTAATTTTGTTTTCTAAGCAATTTATATAGAATGTCATTTGATACGGTGGAAGAAAATTAATTTCCTTCTCGAAAATTGCGAGCTGTAAATCTGTTCAAAAAATCGAAGGAAAAATAATCCAGTGTGATACGGCCTTTACCCACTTTCACGTTTTCTTTCACTTCCTGCCTCGCGTTTCGTCCTTTTTCATCTCCTCTGCATTCTTCATCATCCAACGCTTTGAACATCAATTAACGATTTAAATTTTTCATTCTCAGTATTTCAATTTCTTTCTCCTCCATTCTTACGTTATTCGCAAGCCTTTAATTTAATTCCATCAAATTATCTATTCATGATTTTTAGTATCAATTTATATTTTCAATTTTAATTTTTTTTTATTGTGAAACCAGAAAAAAACATTTTCTGTAATAACCAGCGTCTTCCCATTTTCATTTTGTGTTTTTTTTTTTACTTTTACAAAAATATGTCTCTTTATGATCTTTCAACTTTGACGCATTTAGGACCCTGAACTAGCCTCCCATATAATATGAAAAAAAAATCCCATCATGTATTTTTCTATATAGTATTCATCTCATACTTAAGTAATTTTTGAATAGATAACAAATAAAAAGGTTGTCAGACAAAGAAACTTTCCATCACCACAGCCGCCACCACCACTACCACAGGAGAAGGAGGAAGGGGAGGAAAAGGAGGAAGGGGGAAGAGAGGGAGGATAAGGAAGAGGGAGAGGGAGGAGGAAGGGAAGGATAAAAAAAAATTGTGACTGTACGTCTATGACATTCAAAATAAGAATCAGCATAAAAATCTTGCATTTGCCTCTCTTGATGTGTGTGGAAATGAGTGTAACTGTGTGTGAATGTGTGCGTGTGTGAATATGTGTGTGTGTATATGTGCGTGAGAATCTATATATATCTGTGTTTGTGTGTGAGAATATATATATATATATATGTGTGTGTGTGTGTGTGTGTGTGTGTGTGTGTGTGTGTGTGTGTGCGTGTGTGTGTGTGTGTGTATGTGTGTGTGTGTGTATGTGCGCGCGCGCGCGCGTGTGTACATGCTTATATACATTTTTGCACATTTTTTAGTATCTAGCGCTGGAAATGTGCGCAACGATTATTTGTGAATAAATGTGTATAATCGTCCGTTTGCTTGTGCATACATAAAGACAACTCTCCCTAATAGCATGTAAATATAATCCCGCCCATTTTAACATGAAAATGTGTGAAATTACGAACTATGTAAACACCACCCGAACGTTTTAACAATACATCCGCCACCACTATCTCCCTTCAGTACCACCACATCTACCACCACAGCAGCCACAACCACAGCCACCTCCAGTACATCGACCACAGCAGCCACCACCACAGCAGCCATCACCACAGTCATCGCCATCACCACCACCACCGCCACTACCACAGCCACCTCCAGTACATCGACCACAGTAGCCACCACCATAGCCACCATCACAGCCACCACTACCACAGCCGTCCCCAGTACCACTATCACAGCCACAACCACCACAATCACTACAGCCAACACCACCACAGCCAACACCACCACAGCAGCCGCCACCACAACCACCACTACCACAGCCGCCCCCAGTATCTTCATCACAGCAACAACAACCACCATAGCCACCACCACCACAGCCACCACCATCACAGCCACCACCACCACAGTCACCACCACCATAGCCACCACCATCACAGCCACCACCATCACAGCCACCACCATCACAGCCACCACCATCACAGCCACCACAACCCCCAGTACCACCATCACAGCCACCACCACATCCGCCACCACCACTACTACAACCGCCTCAATACCACAACCACAGCAGCAATCAGCACCACCACAGCCACCACTACAGCCTCTCCCGTATATCACCACAGCTGTCCCCAGTACCACCACCACCACAGTAGCAACCACCATCACAGCAGCTACCACCAACACAGCAGCAACCACCACAACCACCACCTCAATCACAGCTGCCACCACCCCTACAGCAGCCGCCTCCACTACCACCAAAACAGCCGCCACCGTCACAGTCGCCGCCACAACTACCGCAGTAGCCTCCACTACCATCAACACAGCCTCCACCACCACTACCACAGCTACAGCTGCCACCGCCACTACAGGCGCCATAACCACTACAGCCTCCCCCAACACAGCCTCCCCCATCACCACAGCTGTCATCGCCTCCGGCAGATAAGGAGGTAGGGAGTATAAGAGGAATAGAGGGAGGGAAGAGTAGGAGGGAGGGAGGGAGGGAGGGCAGATATGAAGGTAGAGTGTTTACAGGAGACGATAGGAGTGGAAGGGTGGTAGAGGTGGCGGAGAAGGGGGTGGGGGGAGAAGGGAGGACGTCAGAGTGGTATGGAAGGGACTAGGAGAGTGGAAGGAGAAGGTATGTACCACTAGAAAAGGTTGCTAGAGTTTCCTGTATGCAAAAATAACAACAACAACAATAACCGCTATACCAGCATTCCACATCCGTCGACGCTCTCTGTCTCTCCTCCTACTACGGCCCCTCCACCTTCAGATTCGTCTTCACCTTCTCCTCCTCCTCCTCCTCTTCCTCCTCCTCCTCCTCCTCCTCTTCCTCCTCCTCCTCCACCTTCACTTCTACCACCTCCGCCTCCACCTCTACATACACCTGCCATTTCTCCTGTCCTTCCTTTTGTCCCTAACATTTTCCTCTTCTTCTTCCTTCTCTTCCTCCTCCTCTTCCTCCTCTTCCTCTTCCTCCTCTTCCTCTTCCTCCTCATCTTCCTTTTACTCTCCCTCCTGTCCCTCCTCCTCCTTTCCTCCTCCTCCTCCTCCTCCTCCTCTTCTTCTTCTTCGCCCCCCTAATCCTCCTACTCCTCCTCCTCCTCCTCCTCCTCCTCGCCGTCACTTCTCGTTCCATCCTCCTCTGGAGACTTCAACTCTTCTCCATCTTGGCACCGGTGCCGGAATGTGGGGTCCCAGCCCGTCGCCGCTTTAGACGCCAGCGCATATAGGAGAGGAGAGGAGACAGGCAGAGGGCTAAAGGTGGAGAGAGGGGAAAGGGGGAAAAGGGGGAGAGGAAGGATAGGAAGGGAAGGGGGAGAGCGGGATAGGAAGAGAAAGGGAAGAGGGGGGAAAGGAAGAGAAGGTGGATAGTGAGACGGGGAGGGGGGGAAAGGAGGGAGCAGAGAGATGGAAGACGAGAGGGTGAGGGGGTTTGGAGGGTGATGTGGGGAATGGAGAGGGAGAGGGGAAGGGAAAGAGAGGAAGAGAAGGAGGAATGGAGAGGGAAAGATGGAATACGAGGGTGAGTAGGGAGGGAGATGGATACTCAGTGGAGGAGGGAGATGGAGAAAGAGGAGGAGAGAAGGTGGAAAAAGGATGAGGGCAAGTGGGAGACAGAAGAGGAGAGGGAGGGAGAGGGGAGGAGGAGAAAAGGAAGAGGAAAGGTAAAGCGGAGAGGGAGGGAGATGGAGAGGCCCAAGGGGACGGGGGGGAGGGGGAGAAGGGCAAAAGAAGAGAGGGAGGGGGTGTAGAGGAGATGTAAGAGAGAGAGGGGGAACGAGAAGGAGTAGAGAAGAGAAAAAAGGGGGAGAGGAAGAGTGTGAGAGAGAGGGGAAGAGAGGGGAGGAGGAGAGGGGAAGGTGGGGGCAACTTCTTAAGCTAATTCTCCCTGTCCACGCGGTTCGCAGGACCGTCCGCTTCAAGTCCAATTCAGCAAACCAACTTTCAGATTCCGACTGCCAAGTTGTCATAGGAAGGAGCCTCCTAGAGGACGTAACCCGAAGGGAGAGGCCAAGCGAAATGAGACCGTAAGGCAGGAGTCTATAAGGTCTGATATTCCGTGCCCCGACTCGGCTTACAAGGGTCACGATACTCTTATCTGTATACAGGCGTGAAGTTATCAAATTAATCAGGGTTGTCGGAGGTAGAATGGCGGGGCTGCCAGATGTAGGAAAAGGAGAAAAATGTTCAAATGAGGGTTGCGGGAGGAGGGTGACGGGGTGGTGGGTGGAGGTGGAGGAGGCAAAAGAGACCATGGGGAATAAAGGATGCTAGTGTGGGTAGGAAGAAGGAGGAGGAGGAGGGAGGAAGAGAGAATGGAGGAGAGGGGGGAAAAGTGAGAGGGAGAAGGAAGAGGAGGAGAAGGGAGAATAAGGAGGAAGGGGAGGAAAAGGAGGAAGGGGGAAGAGAGGGAGGATAAGGGAGAGGAAGAGGGAGAGGGAGGAGGGAGGGAAGGAAAACGAGAAGAAGAAAAGGAGGGGAAGGAATAGGAGGAGGGGTGGAAGAGGGCTCAAGAAGAGGGAGAGGGAGGAGGAAAAAGAGGAAAGGGAGGAGGTGAAGGCGATGAAGAAAAAGAGAAAGAAAATAAATAAAAAGAGAAGGCGGAGGAGGAGGAGGAGGAGGGGAGGAGAGGTAAGATGGTAAGAAATAGAAGAGAAGAAGACAGAAGTTGGAGGCGGAGGGTACAAGAAGAATTGAGGGTCAAATGGAGGAGAAATGGAGGAGAAAATGGAGGGTGGAGCTCTCCTCGCCCTCGTCAAGCGAGAGTCAATTATTACCCAACAGTCTAAACGAGGAGGAGGAGGAGGAGGAGAAGGAAGAGGAGGGAGGCGGTGGACGAGGAGGAGCTGGTTGATATGGAAGAATAAGAGGAGGAAGATAAAGAGGAGGAAGTGGATGAGAGGGAACTGAAGGATGAGGAGGAGTAGGAGGAAGAGGAGCGGGCGAGGAGGAGGAACTGGAGTAAGAGGAGGAGAGAGGAGGAGGTGGAGGAGTAGGAGGTGGTGGATAAGTAGTGAGAGGAGAAGGAAGAGTAAGAGGCAGAGGAGGAGGAGGAGGAAGGGGAGATGTGAACGAGGAGGAGTAGGAGGAGGAGGAGGAAGAGGAGATAAAACGAGTAGGAAATGGTGGATAAGAAGTAAGAGGAGAAGGAGGAGGAGGAGGAGGAATACGAGGAGTGAAAGTGGAGGAGGAGGAACAGGAGGAGGAGGAGAAGGAGGAGGAGGAAAAGGAAATGGAGAGGAGGAGGAGGAGGTAGAAAGAGGAGCTAGCAGTAACCAACCATTTCCAGAAGAGGACCTACAATCTTTTTCACCGAATCCCCTGAAGAGGTGCAGTAAAGGAGGAGGAGGAAGAGGAGAAAGGAAAAGAAAATGAAGAAATAAAGAAGCAGGAAGATTGAGGAGAAAGAAGAAAAGTGAGGAAAAGGAAAGAAAGGAACGAGGAGAAAAAGTAAATAAAAGAAAGCAAAACAAGAGGAAATAGACAAACTCAAGTTGCATGGATATAGATATAAACGTACGAATGTGAAAAAATCGATAATATTTCAAACGCAGATATTCATAGTGACACAAAAACATGAATACATAAGCACATGAATAAATAAGTGTAAATAGATAAATAGAATATAAATAGAATATATATATACAGTATATATATATATATATATATATATATATATATATACATATATATATGTGTATATATATATATATATATATATATATATGTATGTATATATGTATGTATATACATTTATGCAAGGTAATGGATATATCAAAAGCATATTCATAAAAGATTACGTAAGATGAATACTTGCAAAAATTCATATAATGAAACTATAGATAACTAAGCATAAGGAAATCATAAAGTAGTATCAACCATTGTAGAGATTACCAATAATGAAAAGGAAATATACATATAAACCATCTATGAGACTGTAAATGTATACCGATGTGAGAGTGCAAATGTATATGTATGAATTAAGATAAAAAAACGTGAGTGTAAACTTATGACAAACATATCGCTCACACAATAAATGCAATACACTATTGTGGACGATACTTTGTAGAAAAGATTCGAAGTATATTTGAAATATAATTCAAACTTTGGCAACAATTAGATATCACGTTGAGACGTCCAGCCATGCAAATTTATGAAAATCTGATCAGATATTATTCCCAGAATCATAATATCTTTTTTTTTTAATCATATCTGCAATGAAGGCAGATCCAGACAGATTCTTGCCTGAAATTATCAACTGAAAGGATGGTTGACCCCTGCGGTGGAAAGATGCACGTTTTTATTTTCATATATTTATATATTTATATATTTATTTATTTATTTGTCTATATTCATTTCTTTAGTAATACACACACACACACACACACACACACACACACACACACACACACACACACACACACACACACACACACACACACACACACACACACACACACACACACATATATATATATATTTATATATATATATATATATATATATATATATATATATATATTATTTACCCATAGTAATTGACCTTATGATATTTATTTCTATATTTTCACACACACATATTCCCACACAAGCACACGAGCACACGTATACACACACAAACATAAATACAAACACACACACACACACACACACACACACACACACACACACACACACACACACACACACACACACACACACACACACGTATGCATGCATGCATGCACACACCATGACAATAATGTGTACTGCTAATGCCCTAGTTGCCATGAAAGAACACTCAGGGGGTGGGTGGCCAGAATCCTCCGCTCCGCGACGCATAGCACAATGTATTAAATATCTCGGCAAGAGCAAATGCGGATTAATTTTCTGCATTTCCTCTCGAACCCCTACCGGGGGGAGCTACAGTCTAATGTTGCGCGCGACTGGCCAAGATGATTAGTGCGCACCCACTTTCGCATAAAGTGTGTGTGTGTGTGTGTGTGTGTGTGTGTGTGTGTGTGTGTGTGTGTGTGTGTGTGTGTGTGTGTGTGTGTGTGTGTGTGTGTGTGTGTGTGTGTGTGTGTGTGTGTGTGTGTGTGTGTGTGTGTGTGTGTGTGTGTGTGTGTGTGTGTGTGTGTGTGTGTGTGTGTGTGTGTATGATTCACCATGGTGTGTATGTGCTTGCTTGTGGGTGTATGTTCATGTGCATTTATGTGTGTGCATGTGTGTGCGTGTGCATGTGCGTGAGTTTGCGTCTGCGTGCGAGTTTGTGTGTGCGCGTTTGCGTACATGTGCGAGTTTGCCCATTCTTGTTATAACAGTAGATTTTACACGAACCATCTATGAGGCTATAACAAAAAATAAACAATGAAATGAGACACTATAACCAATGACCTCATGTTCAAGACTCCAGAAGACTTCGTTTCATCTTCAAGTTCCTCCTAATTGGTGTTGAAGAACTTGAAGAAGGTTTCTGAAGAACGCTGAAGACCTCGATGGTGACTTCGACAGAATCCAAGCAAAGATCGCCCGAGGATTGTCTTTGGGTCTTCTCATTGAAATCGTGGTCTTCTCTCTACTCTACTCACGTTAAACATATAGATACTTTTTTCATCAAATAAATCAAGTAAATATATATATTATATATAAGTATAATATATAAATTCCTAAAGTAAAAGAGAGTTTTAGAAGGGGAAGGTTGAATGGAGATGAGTTGTGAACAAATCTATTGTTCTGACGTTGCGACTAACATGGTCTTCCTCAAAGAACTGGCTACATTACATACACACGTACATACACACATATAGATACTGATACTAATCCATAAACTAATATACAAACGCTGAAGTAAGCAATGAATAGAAAAAATCCAATATATATATATATATATATATATATATATATATATATATATATGTGTGTGTGTGTGTGTGTGTGTGTGTGTGTGTGTGTGTGTGTGTGTGTGTGTGTGTGTGTGTGTTTGTGTGTGTGTGTGCGCGTGTGTGTGTGTGCGCGCGTGTGTGTATCTGCGCATGGACTACAACGCAGCATGTGCATTGTGTTTGAGCGCACGCATGCGTAAACATACCTGCATGACCAGATGTCTAAAATATATACACATCTTGTAAAGCATTCACAGACACGTAAACACACTCACCTACCCAACCCCAGCACTCACCCACACAGTAGTTATCTGAACAAGGATAAGCATTGATGAGAGAAGATAAGACCCAAGGAGGAAAAACCTAGAGGGAGACTGTGCAGAAGGCCAAGAGGGAGAGGAAGGAAGTCGAAGAGAAACTCATCACCCCCCCCGTCCCCTCCACCCCTCCCTCTTATCTGACCGCCCTCCCTTCCTTCTACTGATTATACATGTCCACTTCCCTGTAGTACTCACCTTTGCCCTCCTCTCTTGTCCCCCTCCCTTTCCTCCTCCTCCTCCTCCTCCTCTTCTCCCTCTCCCTTAATTGCCCCTCTTTCTTCCCACCTCCTCCCTCTCCTCTTATTTCCCCTTTCCCAGTCTACTCACACGTCTACTAACATTTGCCCTCCTTTCCTCTACCCATCCCCTTCTTCCTCTTCTTCTTCTTCTTCTTCTCCCTTAATCGCCCCAACTTCCTTTTACTATCCTCTCAATCTACCCCTCCTTTTCCTCTTCTTCCTCTTTTATAATTGCCCCTTTCCTCCTCCCTCTAACACCCTTTTCCTCCTTATCCTCTTCTTCCTCTTCTTTAATTGACCCCTTTCCTTCCCTCCTCTTGTCTCTCCTTTTCCTTCCCTCATCCAAATTTGAAGGCTCAGCTACTTCTCATGAAGTTTCATTTCATCACATTAAGAACCCAGCCAGCTCGGATGAAGTCTGATAGGAGAGGAATTACCCGAAAAAAAAGGAAAGTGGAAGGAAGAAGGGGAGGTGGGAGATGCGGAGATCGAGGTGGAGGAGATTCGAGGTGAAGGAGGAGGGAGTGAAGAGGGATGGGGGAAGGGGGAAGGGGGGGAGGGGGAAGGGGGGAGGGGGAAGGGGCGGGGGGAGACTTGTCTGGCTAGAGATAGAGCACTCCACAGCTGAGGAGGCGGGCTTTGGATGTTTATTTTACAACCAATCTATTTGACTTCCATGACCTCTTCACTCTCCGATTATTTCATTCACTTGGAGGAAGTTCCTTGGCAGAGAAGAATCTTCACATGCATCATCGTAAGAACATGTAATGAACATGATTTTTTACTGAACTTTGGGCTCGTAAGAACAAAGAATAGATAAAGATGCATAAACATCCAGCTTTTCAATAAGGTGCTGCGGTGAATGCATTTTATGTATACTTTGCACGTAAATATTCATAGACACGTGCATATATATATATATATATATATATATATATATACATATATACATATATATGTGTGTATATATGTATATATATATACATATAAATATATATATATATATATATACATATGTATATATATATATACATATGTATATATATATACATATGTATATATATATATATGTATACATACATATGTATATATATACGTATATATGCGTACATATATATATATATATATATATATATATATATATATATATATTTATATATATATATATATATATATATATATATATATATATATATACACACATATAGGTGAGCACCCTAGTCTGCCATGTCCATATCAAATAGGGATATACTATAAATATATACATAGAATATAGAAGAGTAAAATCTAAAAATAGACGTGCTGGGCGTGTAAAGAAGTATATGAAGATGCTGGACCATTTGCAGTGACCAAAATGACACTCCCACCCCTTGATTTGGCCCAAACTTGCCCCAGAGGGAGATAGTCGTACACAGGGCACTGCGAGGTAAATGTGAGGAACCTGGACCAAAGGGCGTGTACGTGGGGCCCACCCAAAGTTGACTTATTTATTTATCTATTTATTTATTTATTTATTTATTTTGTTTTATTTATATCTATATTTTTTCAGATTTCCACCTCTGGCGCACGCACGTTTGGCCTGAGTGGCGTTCAGGTTAAATGAGCAGGGGGCATCGTTGCCCTCGACCTGTCAGTGGGAGAGAGTGATCAAAATCAAGCCCCCCCCCAAAAAAAAATGGAGGGGGTTATCCTATTGATTTTACTGCAAACCGTCAGGTCCTGATGAGGCCCAAACTTGCCCAAGAGGGAGGTGGTCGTACACAGGGCACTACGAAGTATATGTGAGGATGTTTTAAGCTTGAGTGATGGAAGGCAGTGGAGGAAGTGCATGAGAGTGATGTGTTCGGACACTTAGCTGAATGAAATAAGATAAAAAGCGCTGAGGATATATTTGGTAATTAGTATATATAAATAAATTGATAAAAAAAATAACATATAAGGAAAAGGCTGGAAAAAGATGGATATTTGTGGTAAAAGGAGTATTCTGACTAAAATCATTTGAAAAAAAATTAAGATTAGGGTAATGCGACCTAGAACAAAGTTGTTGGAGAAAAGTAAGAAAAAAGGAGAGACAAGGAGAAGACGAAGTTGTCTTATAAGATAAGAAATTTTATGGATATTAGGCACATCTACATGTACGTGCAATGAATATATATGTATGAATGCAGATATATACATAAACATACTCGTGCATCCACAGACTGTGAGCACATACCTACACTTGCATACATATCCATGTGAACCTGTATTCGTGTATACATATATACATGTACACATGTTACAAGGAATAAAAGTGGAAGTACAGGAGATATATAAACTACTAGATATCCTAGATGTACGGAAAGCGCAAGTATCTGACTAGATCTTTAACTGAATTCTAAAAGACTGTGGAGAACAATTGCTGGGCATGATTCACAGTCTAAATGCGAGTTCACAAGAAGAAAGGATAGCGGCTCGGGAATGGAAGAGGGTCAATGTGGTCCCAATATACAAAATAGAGAATAAAGAGGAACTTGTGAACTTTATGCTAGTATCCATGAACAGTATGTTGTCTGATTTGTGTGAAAGCATTGTGACAGATAAACAAAATATCTGAAGGAGATATAAGTCGTGGCAGACAACCAATTTAAATTCGTAAATGAAATATTGTGTGTCTCTAATCAGATAAGAAAGATTTTGACAAGGTATTTCACACACACACACACACACACACACACACACACACACACACACACACACACACACACACACACACACACACACACACACACACACACACACACACACACACACACACACACACATACATAGACACACTCACATATACAAACACCCACACACACATACACACACATAATGAATATATAAAATCAAGTTTTAAACAAATGCATACCCACAACAAAGACATACAAATGTGAAATCATTAGCATGCGTCTCCTTGGGTGCGCTTCCGCCATAAACCCACATAAACGCACAAGCTGGTGGATTTTTTAATCAAGTAAATATGAAATGAATACAATAAATGTCATTAAAGGAGGAAGTCAGATCATGTAATAGGCCCCAAAGACAAGGGAAATGTTTTCCTTTTTGTAGATATATATGTAGTCATACTGAAAGGCAAGCTATAAAACGTCTGCGTCCTACTTTTCATCTAAACAAAACCTTCTGGTTTCTTCCAGAATAAAGTCTACAAAGGGTACCATCACAATGAAGTAATGAAGTATGACAAGGTTAACTCATTTACTTCGAAAGCTGCCTCTTGACTGAAAATCAGTATTCATTTCAATTGGACGTGGAAGGAGTTCACCAAGTGGTGAATCGGTGGAGGTTAACTATCTCAGTCTGTCGGGGCTGCAAACGACCTGTGCCTCCCTGCATTGCCTTTAACACAAGCAGTTTGAAGGGAAACAGGGTCGACCCTTCATCTCAGAGGTGTTTAGATGGAAGGGGTGGTTGAATGAATTTTGATTGTGTATGATATGAGTGTGTTCTTTGATTCAGCCACCCCCCCTTATAAGGAGGAAAGGGTCGTTGGTGTAAACTAACTGGTATATAATCCTTATCTACGTAAAAAAAGAGTAATGATCATTGCCAAATTAGACGAATTTACCTACGCTTTTATAATGACCCGAACTACATAGAAATCAACGGAATGAATCTGTTTAGGTATAGCAAAGGCATAACACATAGTCAGGTCAATATTCATATTTCCCACGACAAAAAATACAAAGTGTGTTACCAGGCAGATAAAGCTCGATAAATTAACACATTATTATACCATTACCAGTGCTTCTATCACGCGCCACTGTCATACGTTCGATTTCTTAAATTGTTTTAATTAGTCTAGGGTACTTATTGTTTTGTTAATATTCCCGGTTTACTGTAGGGAGTTGTGGAGAGATGATAGAGGTACTGGTGTTTTGTCGCACAGGATTTGGTGTAGAGTGTACTTAATCTGCCATTTAAATGGTAGATTAGGTAGATGTTGTGGGTGATGTGTAAACTAGACAGTCGAGTACTATGCGTGCCAATTCGGAGTTTCTGAAACCTTCCCACATATCCCAGAAGACATACTTCTCTTTGATAAACAATTTCTCACTTATGTAATATAGTAGTGCCCTGGTGGCTCCACCAGAAGCGTAATGGTTTCACACTCGCTTAGTTGTGGGTTCGAATCCCGTAGTCCTCTCCGATTCCTAGCAGTGACTGTTGCTACCTGCCCGAACAGTCCCCAGACCGCCTTGGGCAAAGATGACGGCTTCGACCGCAGATGCGCGCCTTCTGGCGTAGGCTCTTACCACCTTCACCTGTCCACTTAGGAGGAAAACAAGAAATCCAATCAAAAATCGAGGGGTTGAAACAGGGGAGGGATGGTCATCTTCATCATGCTCCTTCCCTTTCTGCCCAATTCCAGTATTCATTTATCCCCTTAACCCGTCAACACCTCCCTTGCATCCTTCCTCCTCCCTACCAAAGCTGGTCCGGTTTATCGGGGAGCCTGTTGCGGTGGATGGAACTGGATCAAGCCAAGAGATCATCAAGAAACGCAGTAAACTGTAAAGATGCATCGGACACGCTTCGGCTCGGAAATAAACAATGCTTAGACAACAACACGCAAAGCCAACTTCACTCGCCTGCCATGATGTTTATGTCCTCGCTGTTGCGGTTCTGGAAAACGATGCCAACAGATCATCAAGAAACGCACTAAACTGTAAAGATGAATCAGACATGCTTTGCCTCGGAAATATACAACGCGTGCAGGAGGCACCTACGTGCACAGTGATTCTACGTGGATTAACGCTTACAATCGCCGTTCTTGCTATCATGTAATATCCTAACAGAGGTGCGAAGGAAAGAGAAACCTTCCTTACAGTCTCAAACTCATGAAAATAGATGAATACATAGATAATAACCTGAAAAGGAGACTCTTTGAGACTCCATGGTTCCCCGGTCACTGGTGCCCTTTCTGGGAGAGACTTCCGACGAAGGAGAAGAGCTAAGAAGCCGTAGGGAGAGAAGGGTCTTCGAAGGCAAGTTGGAGCTGTCATCTCGGTCGAGGAATCATGAAGTTCGAAGTAAGTGAAGAGAATTTCGGATGACGTGTGTGGCTTCAAGAAACATTCTGTATTCAGGACCACGACGCTTCTATCGAGTTTTTATTCGCTTTTCATTAAGAACAATATCTTGCCTCAGATGTCT
>NC_134790.1:37816336-37818836 GCF_046742065.1 Oratosquilla oratoria | reverse complement strand
GCGGGAATGGGGAAGAAGAGGAGAGTGGGAAGGGAGGAGGAGGGAGTAGAAGGATGGGAAAGAAGAAGAGAGGAGAATAAAGAGATAGAGAAGAGAAGGAGAGGAGGAAGAGGGGAGGAAGTGGAGGGGTAGGAGGAGGAGGGTAGGAGGAGAATGGGAAGAGGAGGGGGAAGAGAAAGAGGAGGAGGTACAGTAGAGGTGAAAGAAAAAGATCTTTCGAATGAAGAGAAAGGTGAGGATGAGAAGGAGGAGGAGGAGGAGGAGGAGGAGGAGAGGGAAAATAAAAAAATTAATGAGGAAGGGGGTACGATTTTGAGGAAGACTATGAGAAGAATAAGAGGACGAGTAAGAGAAGGAGGATGAGGAGGAGGAGAGGAGGAGTACAAGGAGGAGGAGGAGGAGGAGTAGTGTCATCTGCCCCGCTCGGGTCGAAGAAAGAGGAGTGGATTGGAGTTGATGGAAGTTGAATATAAGGCGTGGAACTCACTAAGTGTGCCGTCAGGTCCAAGAAAAGGGGGGGTTGAGATGGAGATGGAGGTGGAGACGGAGGTGGAGGTGGAGGCGTGGGTGGCTATGTAGGCGGGAGTGAAAGTTATGTTGGAGATGGAGGGTTGGAGGTGGAGATGGAGATGGAACTGGAGGTGGAGGTGGAGGGTTGGAGGTGGAGGTAGGTGAAGATGGAAGTGGAGGTGGAGGTGGGTATGGAGATGGAAGTGGAAGTAGAGATGAAAGTGGAGGTATAAGTGGAATTGGCGGTGTAGGTGGAGGTGGGTTGGAGATGTAGACGGGAGTGAAAGTTATGGTGGAGATGGAGGTGAAGGGGTGGAATTAGAAGTGGAAGTGGAGGTGTAGGTGGAGGAAATGAAGATAGGGTTGTAGGCGGGGTGAAGATATAGGAGGAAGTGGAGGTTGTTGTGGAAGTGGAGGCGGAGGCGGAGATGAAAGTTGAAAAAGAAGACAAAGAGAAAGACAGTAGAGAACAAAAATAAGGTGACCAGGAGCCTACGCCAGGAGTCGCCGAGTAGTGAGGCCGAAGCCGTCCTCTTTGCTCTATCATGTGCTTGGACTGATGTGGCAGGCAAGTAGGAGTCACTGCTGGGAATCGGAGAGCAATGCGGGATTCGAACCTACATCTAAGCAAATACGAGACCAGCATGCTTTCGATTACGCCACTAGCGCACCAGGAAGGCGTAGTAGATGGTAAAAAGCGTTCTATGCAATATAAGAAAAAACTATGAGAAGACCAATTGGTCCATACCAAGGCAACATCATGTGGATAATATGAGTAGAGTTATGAGTCAAAAGTGGAGGTTGGAGGCAAGGGGGGTGTGGAGGGGTGGAGGGGAGGACGGGTCAAAGGGCAGATTGAGAGGTGGAGGAGGAAAGGTAGGAAGAGGAGGAAGAGGAGGAAGAAGAGGAAGAGGAGGAAGAAGAGGAAGAGGAGAAGGAAGAGGAAGAGGAGGGAGAGGAGATAGAGGTTGGAGGGGAGGAAGAGGAGGAAGAGTAGAAAGAGGAAGAAGAGGAGATAGAGGAGGGAGAAGAGGAGATGGAGGAGGATGAATAACAGGAGAAATAGGAGGAAGAGGAGGGAGAGTAGATAGTGAAGGAAAAGGAGTAGGAGGAGTAAGAGGAGGAAAAGTAGTAAGAGGGGGAAGAGGAACAAGAGGATGAAGATAAGGAAGGGATGGAAGGGGAGGAAGAGAAGGAAGAGGAGTAGAAGGAGGAAGGGATGGAGAGGAGGAAGAGAAAGGGGAGAAGAAAGAGGAGAAAGAGGAGGAAGGGGAGGAAAATGAGGAAGAGGAGGAAGAGAAGGAAGAGAAGGAAGAGGAGGATGAGGAGGATGAGGAGGAAGAGGAGGATGAGGAGGAAGAGGAGGAAAGGGAGGAAAAGGAGGAAGAGGAGGAAAAGGAGGAAGAGGAGGAAGAGGAGGGAAAGGAGATAGAGGAGGGAGAAGAGGAAGAGGAGGAGAGTGAAGAAAAGGAGAAATAGGAGGAAGAGGAGGGAGAAAAATGGAAATAATGTGAAACGATGGAAGGGTTTTAGTAAGATGAGAGCAAAGGCAATGAGGAGTAGCAAGAAGAACAGGAAAGAAAGGAAGATGAGATGGAGTATGAAAAGAAGAAGGAGGAGGAGGAGGAGGAGGAGGAGGAGGAGGAGGAGGAGGAGGAGGAGGAGGAGGAGGAGGAGGAGGAGGAGGAGGAGGAGGTGGAGGAGGAGGAGGAGGTGGAGGAGGAGGAGGAGGAGGAGGAGGAGGAAGGTGAGGCAAAGTTGAAGACCTGGCGCACAAGGTGTGGAGGGTTGATTAGAATAATAGGAGGTGGAAGTGGATTGATGGGTGGAAGGTACAGGTGGAGGAGACCAGGGGGTGTAGGTGGTTGATAGTGGTGGAATGCAGCGGAGGGTAAGGGAAATGGGACAGCATAGGTCACCTTCGTTGGGGAATGAGTACCACTAGTAATAATAAAGTAACTTTTACAGAAGAGTCTGCAAGAGTCCACCC
>NC_134790.1:37798836-37801336 GCF_046742065.1 Oratosquilla oratoria | reverse complement strand
CGGCAGCAGCTGCTCAGCGCCTCCTGGCGTAGGCTACTCACATCTATATATCTAACTTCCTCCATGAATATTATGAATTATACAAAACAGTACAGTGACATCCATGAACATTATGAATTATACAAAACAGTACAGTGATATCATAGTTATAAAATACTTGGGTGTCCCTAAAGCAAATAGGGGAAAGGTGACGGCTTCGGCCGCAGTTCTTCAGCGCCTCCTGGCGTAGGCTACTCACATTCATGTATCTAACTTCCTCCATGAACATTATGAATTATACAAAACTACAGTACAGTGATATCATAGTTACAAACTACTTGAGTGTCGTGATTGCATCAGTCTCGAACCTCCAGTTAGCAGACCAAGATGAGCACCACTGGGCAATACTGATTTGTAAATTATAACGTTCATGATAGAATGATAAAATGCAAACAAAGCGATGACGAAGAGAAATATGGAAAAGAATACAAAGATGGGAACAAAATAATTATGAAACCGAAAATAATTTCCCTATCCACATGAAAAAATAATAAATGGATAGATAATTAGATAAATAGATAAAAATAATAACGAGTAAATGAATGAATAGATAAATAGATCAATAAATAGATAAATAGATAAATAGAAAATTGGTATATAGATAAATAGATAAATAGATAAATAAGGAAATGCGTAAATAGATAGATATGTAAACAAATAAATACATAAATAAGCAAAACACAACAAACAAAAAATTGAGAATGAAGATATAAGAGGCAGTGGTAGACGGCGACGAAGAGAATTCGATGAGGAGTAGGGAGGAAGAGATGCGCGCGACGAACGCATCTAAAAACAAACTTTGCATCAGAACCTGAGAGGCCATTTGCGCAGGCACGTGCGCTTGACCATCCCTTTGAAGAGGGCGACCCTCTCCTCTTATGTTTATGCAAAATGGCAAAAAATACAATAAAACAAATTATATGTATATATATATATATATATATATATATATATATATATATATATATATATATATATATATATATATATATATATATATATATGTGTGTGTGTGTGTGTGTGTGTGTGTGTGTGTGTGTGTGTGTGTGTATGTGTGTGTGTGTGTGTGTGTGTGTGTGTGTGTGTGTGTGTGTGTGTGTGTGTGTGTGTGTGTGTGTGAATATATATATATATATATATATATATATATTATATATATATATATATATATATGTATGTATGTATGTATATAACAAGAAGTAAATGAACTGTTATAAATAAACTAAGAAAAAGTTATTTGGAAAATAAAGTATTTAAATAGAATCATTTAAGGATAGAAATAGGTTAGACTGAAATACAATTTGACCAAAGGACAAAAATAAGAGATATAATTTTATAAAAAAAAAATGAAAACAGAATGTAGTAAACTAAGATAAAAGAAAATGAAAGATAAATTATTCAAATGAAAAATTCAAGAAAAAAATTAATCGAATTAGATAATATAAAATAAAAGAATGAATAGTAATTTTATTTTATTTATTCAATCAAATAGATTTAATTATATGAAATCAGATAAGAAATAAATTTGGAATAAGATTAATTAAGAGAACGTAAAATGGAAAATAATATATTCAAATAGAATCAATTAAAGAGACAATAAAATTGAATTGAATGATATAAAATGAAAATACTTGGAATCGAATTCAATTAAACAAAATAGAATTAGATTATACAAGTGAATCAATTAAAAAATATAAAACAAGGATGTAATGTAACGATGAAAAATGGAATTGAAAGTATTACAATAAAATAGATTAGATAGAATGAATAGAAAAATATATAAATCTAGCTAAAGATGAATAAGTATCTAAGTAGATAAAAATGATATTAAGTTATAATTACCAAATAAACACTCATATCAAAACAGACAAGGGATAAATCGACAAATAAATTAATAACAAATGAATAAACAACTAAACAAATGTGTAAGTACAATAATAGAGATATGAACGAATAAAATAAAAGATAAATAAACAAAAATACATCATTTTTATCATCATTTATGACCAAAGAAGTGTATAAACACATGAATCAATGAATAAATGAACAAACGAATAAAGATGAATAAAAATCAATAACTTTACAAAAATTGTATCATCATTTATGACTTAAGATGTGTATAAACACATGAATCAAACAAATGAACAAACTAATAAAGATAAGTAAAAATAAATAACTTTACAAAATTTTCATCATCATTTATGACCAAAGAAGTGTATAAACACATGAATCAATGAACAAATGAACAAACTAATAAAAATAAATAAAAATAGATAACTTTACAAAATTTTTATCATCATTTATGACCAAAGAAGTGTGTAAACACATGAATCAATGAACAAATGAACAAACGAATAAAGACAAATAAAAATAAATAACTTTACAAAATTCTTATCATCATTTATGACCAAAGATGTGTATAAAAACATGAATCAATGAACAAATGAACAAACGAATAAAG
>NC_134790.1:37778836-37791336 GCF_046742065.1 Oratosquilla oratoria | reverse complement strand
GTACTTTGAGTGAAGTGAACACAAGACAAAAAAAAAAAAAAAAAAAAAGGTTAAGCAAAGAGAAGGGAAGGGAAGATGATAAGTAAAGAATGGAGTGAGTGGGAGTGAGTGGAGGGAATATGGGAGGGGAGAGAAGGGAGTAGAGGGAGGAAGGAGTGAGTTGTGGAGACGGGAAGGGAGGGAAGAAATTAGTGGAGGGAATGTGGAAGGAGTGAATGGAGAAGACGGGACGGGAAGGAAGAAATCAGTGAAGGGAATGTGGAAGGAGTGAATGGAGAAGACGGGACGGGAAGGAGGAAATCAGTGGAGGGAATGTGGAAGAAGGAGTGAATGGAGGAGACGGGACGGGAGGAGTGAGTGAGTGGAGGGGAGGGAGGGAGGGAGGGTAGAGGGGGCAGGGGAGGGAGCTACAGACGGTCGAGGCAGACAGGCATTCACCCGGAATGGCCGAGAGGAACGCAGACTCCATTTTACGTCTTGTACGAAAATTGGGTCCCACATTCTGGAGCGCCGAGTTCTTTCACGTGAGAGACTCTAATGAAATCACGGACACTCCAGAGTCTCGGCCCAGCCACGAAGAACGCCAGAATCAAGTCATTAAAGAATCGCCGCTCGAAGACGTCATCTCTCATTGGTTCACAATTTAGGTCCGTGATGGCGACTTTGACGCGGATCGTAAAGTCAAAATACACACAGACCTCCATAATCTTTGAATGAATATTAATGTTTGGTCGATAGGGTTCTGAGCTAGGAGTCGAGTGCACTCCAACTTAAGGTACTTAATGCTTTGCCGATGGTCTTTTATGATCACAATGTCAGTGTCAACTCACGGCTTGGCCTACTTAGATGGGTTTATGAGTAAAGTTTATGAGTAAGATTTGTGGACCAGGTACTCGAAGGAAGTTTATGAACGTCCCTGTGGAGGAGGAGGGGCGGCATCGGGGGAAGGTGCAAAAACGAAAATATTTGTGTTCCTTGTCCCATCAAAATGATAATTTTCTTGGTCTTTTATGGACTTAAGATCTGGGGCTTATGATGTCCTGCTGATATCGCCACGCTCCTTGTATGTTTTATGTTCATGATTTTATACATACATACATACATATATATATATATATATATATATATGGACTTAAGATCTCGGGATTATGATGTCCTGCTGATATCGCCACGCTCCTTGTATGTTTTATGTACATGACTATATATATATATATATATATATATATATATATATATATATATATATATATATATACTGTATATATATACATACATGAAATTAAGATTTTGGGATTATAATGTCCTGCTGATATCGCCACGCTCCTTGTATGTTTTATGTATGTGATTATATACATATATATATATATATATACATATATATATATGTATATATATACATATATATACACATATATATATATATACATATATATATATATATATATATATATGTATATATATGTATATATATACATATATATATATACACATATATATATACTTATATATATACGTATGTATGGGTATATATATATATATATATATATATGTATATGTATATATATATATATATATATTATATATATTTATATATACATATATATATATATATATATATGATTTGGTTGGTGGAGAATATAAACACAAGGAAAGGCACGGGTCCCTAAACACTCTAACCTTTCGTTCGCGTAGAACTTCTTCAGAGAGTGTACGGAAAACTGAAGAAGTTCTGCACGAACGAAACGTTAGTGTGTTTAGGGTTCCGTACCTTCCCTGTGTTGATGTTCTCCATCATCCAAATCATTTGTCTAAGATACTTATCAATATATATATATATATATATATATATATATATATATATATTACATATGCATATATATATACATATACATATACATATACATATACATACACATATACATATACAATACATATACATATTCATATACGTACACATATTGAGGAAGAACATTGTGGTGTTTAAGATAAGTAGAGGCTGTTTGGACCAGGGGGGATTTACAGTATAAGTACGAGTATATATAGAAAAGTGTATTTTTTTTTATTCATGGACTCAGAATTAATAAATATGGATTATGGTGTGTTGTAAATGTATGAAATAAAGTAAAGTCTGTTGAAATTGGTCAACAGTCATTACGTGTATATATGACAGTTACTAATGATGAGTAAATGTTTTGAGGTGAATGTTGAGCAATCGGCATAGTTGTGTAATGTCACCATGGTTGTTTAATACGTGTCCAAATGGATTTGTATTAAAGAGAAATCCAGAGGTTTGGAGTTAGTGAATGAGAATGAAATAGTATAGAAACTGAATTATTTGCAATCTGCGGGTGACGTTGCATTTGTAGTTGGTTCTGAGGAGAAGCTGAGGCGGTTGATGCCTGAGGATGGTACAGTGATTTAAAAAAGAAGAAAATTACGATGAATTGTGCTTCGTTCCCCTCCCGATGGACACCAGTGACTACCATTTGCCCTGAATAGCCGAGAATGTAAGGAAAAAGCGATGGATTCAGACGCAATTAAGTGTCCACTAGTATGAGCTTTTTTCGACTTTCAAGGTCTGGTTCAGTAGATAAGTCATCTTGTTTGCCATTTTAGCCAATTAGTTTTTCGTATCCTTGAACACTCCCTATCCCGTCCGTCTGACTGTGTCTGTCTGTCTGTATGTATGTCTGTCTGACTGTTTGTCTGTCTGTCTGTCTGTCTGTCTGTCTGTCTGTCTGTCTGTCTGTCTGTCTGTCTGTCTGTCTGTCTGTCTGTCTGTCTGTCTGTCTGAATGATTGACTGTCTATCTGTCTGTCTGTCTACCTACTTGCCTGTCTTCCTGTTTGTATTTTATCCGTCTGTCTGTCCGTCTGTTTGTCTGTCTGTTGGTCCGCTGGCTTATCTGTCTGTATCTGCCTCTATGTCTTTTTCCATATTTCTCCATCTGTCTATCTGTCTGTCAGTCTGTCTATCTGTTTGTCTGTCTGTCTGAATAAATGATTGACTGTCTATCTGTCTGTCTGTCTGTCTGCCTACTTGCCTGTCTTCCTGTCTGTATTTTATCCGTCTGTCTGTCCATCTGTTTGTCTGTCTGTCTGTCCGCTGGCTTATCTGTCTGTATCTGCCTCTATGTCTTTTTCCATATTTCTCCATCTGTCTGTCTGTCTGTCTGTCTGTCTGTCTGTCTGTCTGTCTGTCTGTCTGTCTGTCTGTCTGTCTGTCTGTCTGTCTTTCCGCTCGCCCATCAAACTGCTTGTATATGTTTGCCTATATATATTTTTCCATAGTTCTCCATCTCTCTACCTGTCTGTCTGTCTGTCTGTCTGTCTGTCTGTCTGTCTGTCTGTCTGTTTTTATTTCTGTTTGATCCTTTCCATGTCTGCCAGTCTGTTTGTCTGTTTACATGTCTCCTTGCTTAATCTATGTTTGTCTATTTCTGTCTATTTCCCTGCCTGTCTGTCTGTGTATGTCTCTCTACCTCTCTGACTGCCTGTCTGTGTATGTCTGCCAGTCTCCCTGTCTGTCTGCGTCTGTCTGTTTGCATGCTCATCCGCTTGTCTACCCACCTACCTGTCTGCCTGCCTGTCTATCTCCCAATCCACCTGCTAGACTGCCCTTCTGTCTCTCCGTCTGTCCATCTGTCTACCTGCCTGTCTATTTGTCTTTGTCCATCTTTCCGTCTGTCATTGCTCATCCACCATTTGACCATGTGTCCCCCTTTCCTCCTCTCTGTCTCTCTGTCTCTCTGTCTGTCTCCCCGTCTGTTTGTTCCTGTCCTCCCAGGGGCTTAAGTGGGGCACTATCTGGGCCGCATTGTAATACACTCGTCAGTTCAGCTTATCTGATTGTGTCTTGTTTGCCCCTTCTGTCCTTTTCCCCTTTACGATTCTTTTAATGCTCATCCTCAACATCCTCCTCCTCCCTCCCACTCCCTCCTCTTCCCTCCTCCTCACTCTTCTTCTTCCCTCCTCATCACTCTTCTTCTTCCCTCCTCCTCCTTCCTCCTCTTCTTTCCAGGTTCCTTTATCCTCCCTCCTTCTTCTTCCCTTCTCCTCCCTCCTCTGCCCTCTTCCCTCCTCCTCTATCCTCGCTCCCTCCTCCTCCCTCCTCCATCCTCTTCTATCCTCTTCTATTCTCCTTCCCTCCACTTCTTCCTCCGTCCTCCTCCTCTCTCTTTCTCCCTCCCTCCTCATCCTCCCTCATCTTATTCCTTTCTCTTCCTCCCTCCTCCTTCCTCCTCCTTCTTCCCTTCTCCTCCTCCTCCTACTCCCCCTACTCCTACTCTTCCTCTCCCTTCTCCTCACTCTCCACCTCTCCGCTTTATGTACTTGTTCACAGTAATTCATTTTGGCGGTTGCAAAGCGAATTTTTTCAGCCAATAAAACTCCACATCTAATGTCCAGACATTTCTTCACTATAGACCCAAACTGGATGCAGCTAATTTCCTATTACCAGGCGGTTCTATTCATCAAAGGAAACAACCACAGCAGAAAAGAGACAAGTCTTATTGCTGCAGTCAACATTCTTTGGCTTTTGCTGGAGCCATTTTTTTTTTTTCGATGAAATTCTTCATGCCAATAAATTTATTCTAATTTGTTTATAAATATAGTGCATGCCGACAGGAGACCTTTTGGTCCAAAGTTAGGTCGGATGCGGAAAAGTACATAAATAAAAAATGATAAATAGATAATTAATAAATAGATAAATTAAACAAATAAATAACGATAGATAATAAGCAAACATAAAAAATTATAATTTACAAAAATTATAAATAAATGAATAATCAAAATAGACAGATAAATACCACTGAAAAAAAAATTAAATAATCTATTTACTTATCATATACTCATGTTGGTCCAATTGTTTATCGGTTTGTTTATTCATTCTTTGTTTATTTATTAATTTTCATATTAATTCTTTGTTTGTGTATTTGTTTAGCTTTCCTAATGGATTAACTTACCTCTATTTCATACGAAATGCCTTACATTTGAAAACACCCTATTTATTTGTGCATTTACTTATCTTTTTCTTATGAAATGACTTACATAAAGATAAAAAAAAGTCGATGATTTTTTTTAAGAACCTTTTCATCGTGACTTCGTGTATATTACGTTCTGTTCTCACCAAAGTTTCTCTTCAGTTCGAAAAAAAAATCCTCTCTTCGCTTAGGATGAGCTCCAATATATGGAGGGAGGGGGGAGAGGGGGAGGGAGTGTCTTAACCCCACCAGCCCCCGCCCGCCCCCTGTTCAAAATTCTCCCACCCCCAAGAAGAAAAGAAATATATTTTCTTAGATTATTCTTCCACACTTAATTTTTATTTCTTCATACCCTTCAAAAGTATTCTTTTACTTCTCCTTCTCCTGTTCCTCCTCTTACCTATTCTTTGTCTCTTTCTTCTCCCCCTTTTCTTCCTCTTCTTTCTGATTTTCGTCCTCCTCCTGCTTCTACCCTCCTCCTCCTCATCATTATCATCATCATCCTTATCTTACTCCTGCGTCTCTTTTTCTTCTTCCCTTTTCGTCGTCTCTTTGTCCTCCTCCTCCTTTGCTCCTTCCTCTACTTACTCCCTCTCTTTCTTCTCTTTCTCCTCATCCTCTTCCTTTTTCATCTCTTTCTCTTCTTTCTTTCTTTTTTTCTTCCTCCTTCTCCTTTGTCTCTTTTTCCTCTTCCTTCTTCTCTTCCTCCTTCTTCTTTTTCTCCTCCTGCGTCCTCCATTTCTCCTTCTCCTTCTCATCCTGCCCTTCCTCCCTAGCCTCCCCCTCCCCGCACATCGCTCCGACCTCCTCAAAGAGCCCCGCCCCCGTGCCCAGCGTACGCTCAAGTGGTTGGCATTAATAGTAACTTTGTGTTCCATTACTTGTACATGAAGCCCTATCTCTTGATAAGTTTATTGCGGAAGTTTATGGCCCAGTAAATATGGGACCAGATCTGTAAGGACGAACCATTATCAACCATAAAAACACAACTTGAAACTTATTACTCCCCCCATCCCTTCAACCCCCATCCCACCCCTTCTTGGCTCATACGCATGTGCACACATACGCACATGCAAGTCCCCCACGCTTCCCTACACATATGCAACATGTATGCCTCACTTATGCCCCACGTATGCCCCCCACGTAATCCTGCATCTGTGCCCCACGTATGACCTAGGCATACTCACACAAATGATCCATCATGTCCCATATATGCCCACCATGTATTCTTCACGTATGCCCTACGTATGCCTTAAACATGCCTCCACGCATGCCCTCCATGTATGCCCCACGCATGGCCCAGACAAACTCACACATACATCCACAAGCGTGTACACACCTTACGTACACCCCTGTACGCACACACAGGCCTTTTCCTACACACATAATGTACGTCTTGATATCTGAACGTTCTTCAGAAAGGAGTCTGCTTCTGGGTTGATATTCATGTGTGTCTTTACCCGACGACCTGAAGCCGCTATGTTCATCCCCTCAGGTCTGTGTTTGTGTGTCTGTTTGTTTGTCTGTATGGCGGTGGGAAGACAGGTATTTACATATTCATGTATAAAATGCTACACAGAGTTAAACACGGGTGCTGTGTGTGTGTGTGTGTGTGTGTGTGTGTGTGTGTGTGTGTGTGTGTGTGTGTGTGTGTGTGTGTGTGTGTGTGTGTGTGTGTGTGTGTGTGTGTGTGTGTGTGTGCGCGTACGTGTGTGTGTGTGTGTGTGTGTGTGTGTGTGTGTGTGTGTGTGTGTGTGTGTTTATGTATATGTACATATATATGTATATATAATATACATACATATATATATATATATATATATATATATATATATATGTGTGTGTGTGTGTGTGTGTGTGTGTGTGTGTGTGTGTGTGTGTGTGTGTGTGTGTGTGTGTGTGTGTGTGTATACATATATATACATATATATATATATATATATATATATATATATATATATATATAGAGAGAGAGAGAGAGAGAGAGAGAGAGAGAGAGAGAGAGAGAGTAGAGAGAGAGAGAGAGAGAGAGAGAGATAGAGAGAGAGAGACAGACAGACAGACAGACAGAGAGACAGACAGACAGACAGACAGACAGATAATGGTGTGAATTGGTGGAGTGTTCATTTATTCCCTTCAACAGCGTAACATTACCCACCCTTTTATGTTCAATTTTGTTCACCCGAAATGTAAATTAATATAAAAAATCTTTGTCTCTTTCTCTTTCTCTCTCTCTCTCTCTCTCTCTCTCTCTCTCTCTCAACACTTCATAGATTTTGTTTCGGTTAAGACCAGATGATTCACTTCGCCCAAGGGTTTGAACTTTTGTTGGATTGAAAATCGAAGCACGGGTTGCCACATGATGAAGGTGTTCCGAATTCTGGTTTGAGTCTTTGTCGCTCTCGAACTCCGAACACCGAAGTCGCACATTCACATTCCTCCCCGGCCGTAATGGGTTCTTCCTCACATTCTCCTCATACGGAAATCATCGTCATTACGGTCGTTATCGGCACAGCCATCTTCGTCAAAATCACCCTTATCGACGAGGTTATCGCTTCTTCATCTTTATTGACATCTCCGCATTGTACGTTTCATTAGAGTCATTACTTGGGTTGTGACGTCATTACTCCGGTTGTGACGTCATTATTTTACTCGTGATATCGTTGCTTGGGTTGTGACGTCAATGATTGTACTTGTGACTTTAATACTTGTCTTTTGACATCACTACTTCCCCTTTCCCCTTCCTCTTCCCCCTTCCCCTTTCCCCTTCCTCTTTCCCCTTCCCCCTTCCCCTTTCCCCTCACCCCCTCTCCCTTCTTTTCTTCCTTTCCCCTCTCCCTTCCCCCTCTCCTTTCCCTTTCCTTTCCCTCCTCCATTCCCTTTCTCCCTTCCCCCTCTTCTCACCTCCCCCACAGCTAAACAAAACCAACTAACGCCCACCTTAACAAAAGCTATAAACCACACCACCGCGCTTAAAGAGTTAAAGGATAGAAGTGCAAGTGGGTTGTCGGCGAGGAAACACAATGAAGGAGTTTAAGAGGGAAATAAAAGCAACTAGGCTGCAAATTAATGAGGACTTAGGACGACGTAAATATGATAAGGTATGTGTAGAACTACGCTCATAGACACTTAACGACCCTCACCTGACCATATACAGATGGCGCAGGGGTAGGGTCCCCCCTCCCCTCCGCCCTTACGCACTCGGCTGGACGTTCTATACAGAGGGAATCTACGTCTTCAGGACCCATCCTCTCTTGTAAGCAGACTCCACCTGGTCCAAATGCTTACTTGACTCTCAAACTCTTTAGAGCTTTGGTTCGCCACTTGTGGTCCATAGACCACCTAGTGGGCCATAGAAGACCACAAGTGGGACCAAAGTCCAAAAACTAGTGGGGTTTAATAGATGTTTATCGATACAATTTTAGTGTTGAAGTGTTCTTCTCCAGAAAGCCCCCCCCCCCCAAAAAAAAAAAAAACATTAATACATAAGAATGGGAGACAGATCGAGAACCATTTCTTTTCGTATATGATATGAAGGTGAGGAGCTTACGCCAGGAGGCCCGTAACTGCTACCGAAGCCGTTACTTTTGCCCCATTGACTTTGGGGACTGTAGAGCACAGGTAACAGTCACTACTGAGAATCGGATAGGAGTGTCAGACTCGAACCCACTATTAAACGAATGCTAGATCATCACGCTTCCAGCGCATCAATATTATATGGTCTTGAGACATATAGATACCTAATTTAGACTAAGATTTCTAGGCCATTTGGCACTTCATAGATTCTCCTGTCTAATCCCATAAGGTACCATCTAGTTGACTGGAGGATGTAGTCAATAACTAACCAATATAAGCTAACTGAAACTAATACATATAAACACTCATGGATAAAAGAGCCAGTAAAAAAGGTTCTTCCTAAAAGTAAGCTGAAAGAATTTTCCTAAGAACGGCCAGAATGAAATAAATAAAAATTTGAAAAGGAATAGAGAGGAAGAGAGCATGGGAAAACTGGCCAAATCGAGGCTCGCTACACGATCAATGTTATTGTGCAATATTCCGTATTGTACCTTATTATTAACGGTGTAGGCTCTAGAGATCATCAAGAAATAAGATTCAATATTATTTGGGAGGAATTAAAAAGTACAAATAACGTCCAAGTACCAGACTTCAGGAGAGCCAACTTTGACAATATTAAAACCCTATTTGAAATTTAATATATCATGTCATACGGACGGTTCGGACAATACCGGCGCGGTCTGGTGTCGGGACATGACCAGGGGTCATGTCATGACCAGGGGTTGGTTCACGAAGGGTAATATGCATATCTTGGGTCAGGTCACTTTGGGGCGGGGGTTCAACAGCCAGGTCAGCGATTTGGATGAAATGCATAGCAATCTGATTTAATTATTAATGCACAAAATACATTTATCCCCCTGAAGTCAATGCGGAAGAATAGTAATACTCCCAAATGGATGACGGACAGATTGAAACACGAGGCCGGAATGAAAAGAGGGCTTTACGTTAAAATAAAAAACGGGGAAATACACCTTAGATCAAGATATAACGAAATGGCAAAACTGGTTAAAAAAGAATACACGTACAGCGAAATTTTACTATGAAATTAAGGTTGCCAGTCAAGCAAGATCCAACCCAAAGGGTTTCTTTCACCTATACAGAACAAAAAATGAAGAAAGAATAGGCCCAACTAAAAACGATGAAAAATGTCATGATAAAATCGGAGGAAAAAATGAGTGAGGAGTTTAACAAATATTTTCTCTCGGTGTTTACTAATGATAAGGTAACTCACTGCGATCCGATTTTCATTGGGGATGAAGAAAGTAGACTAATATCAGCATTAGTAAAGTAGAAGTAGTCAAGCAGATTGAAAGAGTTAAAGCTACAAAATCCCCGGGTCCAGACGAAAAATTTCCGAGAATGCTTAAGGAGTGTAAATTTTAAATCTGCGATCTGTTAACTGAAATATTTAATAAATCGGTAGACACTGGTTTTGTGCCTACTACTTGGAGGCACGCAAACGTTGTTCCTGTTTTTAAGAAGATAAATCGTATATGTGCAACAACAGGCCAATCAGTTTGACATCGGTTATAAGTAAAATGCTTGAATATATAATAGTAAATACACTCAGAGAACAAATCGAGAGACATATTGTGATTCGTGACACACAGCATAGTTTTTCTAAGGGTAAGTCATATGTGATAACTCCTCTATCCTTTTACACTAAGGTATATAAGGCATTAGATAACAATAATAATTACGATGTTATTTACCTTGACTTTAGCAAAGCGATCGACAAGGTGCCACACCAGAGACTACTAAATAAAATCAAAGCCCATGGCATAGGAGGAAAAGTGTTAGAATGGATTAGAGCTTGGATTAGTAACAGAAAACAGCGGGTCACCATAAATGGAGTAAAATCCAGGTGGGGCAATGTTACTAGTGGGGTTCCCCAGGGCTCGGTTTTGAGTCCCTTGTTGTTCATTATGTACATAAATGACTTAGACGATGGGATAAATAGTGATGTTAGTAAGTTTGCGGACGACACTAAAATAGGACGCCTAATTAGGTCAGGAGACGACGCAGAGATTCTGCAGGATGATCTTAACAAATTGTTCACATGGTCGGTGAAATGGCAAATGAACTTCATTATCTCTAAGTGTAGCGTGTTAAACGTAGGGCTACACAACCCCAAAAATAGATACAGCTTAGATAACACGCTTTTAGAGAAAACTGAGTGCGAGAGAGACTTGGGAGTTCTAGTGAGTCCGGACCTTAAAACCAGGAAACAGTGCATTAGCGCCAGAAATAAAGCTAACAGAACATTAGGTTTCATTGCTAGGACGGTGACGAATAAAAGTGCAGAGGTAATTATCAAACTCTATCTAGCGATAGTTAGACCCATCCTTGACTATGCGGTACAGTTTTGGTCTCCGTCCTACAGAATGGACATCAATTCACTAGAATTAGTACAGAGAAGAATGACCAAAATGATACATGGACTCAGAAATCTGCCTTACGAAGAGAGGCTTAGGCACATTAACTTACACTCTCTAGAAAGACGCAGAGTGCGGGGTGATCTAATAGAGGTGTTCAAGGGGATCAAAGGCTTTAACAAGGATGATGCAAACAAGGTCATCATACTAAAACAACAGGGCAGGACTCGCAGTAATGGATTTAAACTGGACAAATTTAGATTTAAGAAGGAAATAGGCAAGAATTGGTTTACTAATAGGGTGGTCAACGAATGGAATAGAATTAGTAACCATGTAGTGAGCGCTGAAACTATCAGTTGTTTTAAGAAATGGTTAGACAACTTTATGGATAGGAATGACAGGTGGTGATGGGTATGAAGCTGCCTAGTGTAGGCCTTATGGTCTCTTGCAGTCTCCTTCATTCTTATGTTCTTATACTGAAGAATGACACAATATAATGAGAACATTAAATATTCATGCCAAATATGTGTCCCTATTCAATACCACCTCTACACCGTCACTGATATTGTACAATACGGAATACTGCTCAATAATAAACGCCATGGAATATACGTATATTTGATTAAAAAAAATTATAATCTCTCACAGTAAGGATTTTTATTTTTAAAAATGTTTGAGAAAAAACTCACGCATAAGCTTACCATTGTGTTTCCTCCTCCTCCTCCTCCTCCTCCTCTTCCTCCTCCTTGTCTTCCTCCTCCTCCTCCTCCTCCTCCTCTTCCTCCTCCTTGTCTTCCTCCTCCTCCTCCTCCTCCTACAACCCTTACCAATACGTGTCAACTTAAATCACTCACCTCTGCGGAAGAATCCTTCAAATATATTCCTAGTCAAAAAATTAACATTAAATAAAATAAATGAATAAGCTAATTAAGATTCATCTATCAAGTTACAGATCCACGAATGACAAAATGAATAAGAATATAGACATGAGAATAATTAGTAAATAAATGAATTAATAATCTGATGAAAAGCCGAAGAAAGAAATATACAAATGAATAAAGTAATAACAATAACAGATCAGTATAATGAAAAACGAGACGTCGGGATGATAAGTTATTTAATAAACGAATGCTTATTGAATAATAAAAAACTCAAATCAACGAATTGATAATAGATTAATAGATGATAAGCATAGTGAAGAAAGTGGTGCAGAATGTGGGATAATGAATAAGTAAATAAATGAGTAATTAATCATTCATTAAAAAATATATAAACGAAAATTTAATCAACTAATATTTGATTCATAGATGAATCAACATAATGAATAGAGAGACGTAAGAAGGTAAAGGAAGACTGGATAACGAATAAGTAAATGAGTAATTGAGTAATTCATGAACAAGTAAATAAAAAATTAAATATGGTGATAACAGATACAGAAATGCACACAGGCAATGAATGAAGATTAAGAAAATGAATAGATTAATTGTTAAAGAACAACTAAATAATGGAATAAGGTAATAACGGATAGATAGATAAATCAGTAAAGTAAAGAAAGAGAAGGAGGAATG
>NC_134790.1:37768836-37773836 GCF_046742065.1 Oratosquilla oratoria | reverse complement strand
TCCTCATATGCCATGGGCTTTGATTTTATTTAGTAGTATCTGGTGTGGCACCTTGTCGAACGCTTTACTAAAGTCAAGGTAAAAACATTGTCATTATCATTGTTATCTGACGCCTCATATACTTTTGTGTAAAAGGATAGAAGATTAGTCACACATGACTTACCCTTGGAGAAACCATGCTGTGATTCACGAATTAAATTATGTCTTTCGATGTGTTCTCAGAGCCTATTTACTATTCAAGCATTTTTTCTATAACCGATGTCAAACTGATTGGCCTGTAGATGCATACAGACGATCTCTCTCCCTTCTTAGAAATAGGAACTACGTTTGCTTACCTCCAAGCAGTAGGCACAAAACCAGTGTCCAACGCAAAACGATAAGTAAGTGATTTAAACTTCAAAGGACAAATGAAGTAAATTCACATCTGCAGTAATACAATAGGCGACCAGCCTATAAATAACTAAAAAGAATATTACATTTTCGAATAAAAAAAAAAGAAATATTGAGCAAAAAACTACAAGGTAAATAAAGAAAATAAAAACAAGGAAGTGAACAAATAACATCAACAGAATCTTTAAACATGAGATCCATAGTTTGATGTAAACAACATAAAACACAAAAAAAGCATAAATGACATCACACACGTGACCAAAGGCTCACACAAGCAAAGCCCGCGCATGAGGACAATAAGAAGATGAAAACCTGCGATGAATCTATTGAGTTTGAACTAAGGATAAGAAATTGGGTATTAACAATGTCTTACTACTGCAGTTAGGAAAAACACCTAGGCAGCTATCACAGACATACAGACACACACACACACACACACACACACACACACACACACACACACACACACACACACACACACACACACACACACACACACACACACAGATTCAATATAGCTGAACAGCCAAAACTTACTCTAAAAATTCAATATTTTTTATTGTTTTAAACTCCTTTCAGTCAAACATTGAAACTTAGTTTATTCAATCTCTTGTATGTATTTTTGGGGGTCTTAATTGTAATCCTGTAACATAAACTAGAATCTAGGTGACATCAAAGTCTTCTAGATGAATGCGACTCCTTTCAGTTTGGACTCAATATTGAGCTGAACAAAATGTCTTGCTACAAAATAAAAAAAAATATCAAAGAAAATAGATATTGCCGAGAGAATACAACAATAATGATAAGACAATATCTGTCTTTCTTTATCACTGAACCTCGCCAGAAAAGCCCCACACAACCCTTGTACAATCGCAGAAGAAGGTATAGATATTTACATAAATGTCCAAATATGATATAGAGAAATATGATGATAAAAGAAAAAATATTATGATTTGCTGAGAGTTCTGTCTCTTGATTCCTTCTTATTTGCTTATTTCTTTAATATGTTTATTTGCTTTGTATACAACGGTTCTGACATTTTCCAAATTTCTCTTCATCATTACTCAATATTCATCTAAACCATTTAAATCTTATAGGTAGTGAATAGTTCGCCTCACGTGAATAAAATCGTCTGATGATAGCCATAATGATATTATGAGTTTAACTAATTAATCCACAAGTTAATCTAGATCAACTTAATCCTGTGAAACAGTGAAATATTAACTTCAGTCGAATGGAATAATTGGATAACCACCACAATGATTTTTACAAAAAAAACAAAAACAAAAAAAATGCTCACTATAAACGTATTTTAATCGCCATAATGAAACCTGTCAAAAATGAATAAGTGAATAAACATATAAAAAAATACATAAATGAATATATGAAGTAATTGAATATATAAGCAAAAGTATAAAGTAAATAAAATAACATAAGTATAAACCAAAAATATAAAATAAAATAAATAGATTAATTAGAAAATATATCAAACAAATAAACAAGCAGATAAATTATGAATAGATAAAAAAACGAATATACAAAAGAACAAGCAAGCAAACCAGTAGATAAATAAATGAATAATCAAACAAATGAATAATCAAATAAATGAATAAACAAACAAAGAATAAATCGAATTAGCATAAGCACACCCATCAACATAACCAAACAAATAACAAGAAAACTCGAACACCACCACCACTGACGACAACACCTCGACCTAACCACCCCATCCAAAGACCTCATCGCGTTCCTCTTCTGCAGCTCCGGCGAGGGAGACGCGTCCCACCCTTCCCTCTCCCTACCCCCTAAACCCCTCACCCCCTTCCCCACCTCCCACCATCGGACACGGACCCTGATTTATCTCCAAGAACGGAGACTGGCCCTCACGACATGGAGGAAGCGAGTGGACCACTGAGAGGCGCCTTTGAGCAGCGTAGGCTAATCGACTTGCCCGTCCGGAGCGCCGACGATTCGGAGATATACACATACATGACAACATGTCCGCGCCAGATGCTTATTCTATATATCTATAAAACTAAATCCATGTATTCTAGCATGAGTCCTCTCTATGCCGAGGGGTACAGTTATTTTTTCTTATATTCTGGCTGCCGCTAGTCGATTTTATTATTATCATTATATATATTTTTGTACAGTTCAAGTAATAGTGTCTGCTGCTCAAATTTAAGGGAAAATATATATTGACGGATAGATACGTAGATAGATAGATTGACAGACAAAAAAATAATTAAATGAGTAGATAAATGAATAGATAAAAATAAATAAACATATAGATAAATAGATAAATGAAACCAAAATATACATATATTGATGAATAAACAAAAATATTAGAACAGAAACAAATAGATACGTACAATACATACATACATTCATACACACACAATATATAAATGAATCAATAATAGATGAATTAGTAGATGAATAGATAATGATAAATAGACGAATATTTAAATAAACAAATCAATAAATAGACAAATACGTAAATCAATAAGTAAATAAGTAAACAGATAAATTAATAGATAAATGAATAACGAAATAAAAAGTAGATAAAGATAAATATTTAAACAAATAAGTAAATGAACAAATAAATAAATAGATAGATACATATATACGTGAATAAACAGATAAATAAATAAATTAATGAATAAATAAATAAATGAATGAATGAATAAATAACTGAATAGATAAATAAAAATAAAAAAAATAGTATGAAATAAAATGAAATAAAATAAAATTAAATCAAATCAAATAAAGTAAAATAGAATAAAATAAACAAGATAAAATAAAATAAAAAATAAAATAAGATAAAATAAAACTAAACAAGAGAAAATTATGTAACCTTTGTCAAAACAATAGGTGACAGCTGTGACTGGGATCAAGCTGGTCCCCCACCAGCAGGTAGGGCGTTGTCCCCCATCCCTTATTTGAATAAAATCCTCCCCGCTGTTAACCAAAACAAAATCTTTGACGCTTACCACTTGAGGACCGCCAAGAAAAATCTCGATTTAGTTAAAAGTTTAGTAAGGAGATGGCAAGGTAATAAATTACTTAGTGTTGTTCAGCTTCAGGCCTCTGCTGGCTGATCAAGCGAGTCTGAAGTTTCAGGGGACCTGCTGAAGCCGTGAGGTTGGTGAAAGAAGGAATGTTAATGTGAAGAATTATGTGTATGTTTGTGTGTGTGTGTGTGTGTGTGTGTGTGTGTGTGTGTGTGTGTGTGTGTGTGTGTGTGTGTGTGTGTGTGTGTGTGTGTGTGTGTGTGTGTGTGTGTGCACAATATTACAATTTATTGCATTTTTAATTGTATGTATTTATTGTATGTGTGTATGCAAACGTGCTTTTACATGCGCTCACACAAATACACACATGAGATCTGAGCTCTATCGGAAGGGGAGTAACTGTCGATCACAGATAATTAATTATCTGTGATCGACAGTTACTCCCCTTACTCGTTATCTAAGACGATGGGAAATCAGACCACGATATACACATACATACACACACACACACACACACACACACACACACACACACACACACACACACACACACACACACACACACACACACATACATACACACACACACACACACACACACACACACGCACGCACGCACACACACAAGCACATACACACAGTGAAACTGTTTATTTATCTATTTATCTGTTCAAATGTAACTATCAGAGCGCTGTTTGTCGTTGTATTTCGATTTTGCCTTGTAGGCCGCTGATCAGTTCTTCTCAGTTTCTAGCAGCTGTTTGTCACCAGACATGTCTGAGCACAAAGGGCAAAGGTGGTGGCTTCGGCCGCAGCTAAACACCCTCCTCGCCTGAATCAAAACTGTCAATCAATTCATGGAAGAAAACAACAACGACACCAAATACAAGAACAAGAACAACAGCTAAACAACAACAAAAACAACGACGACGACGAATACAACAACAACAACAACAACAAATCAACAACGACAAAAAAATCCACAAGAAAAACAATAACTTAACATCAAAGGAAACAAATCAGCTAATACCCTTCTTACAACAATTCCCCAGAATCGTCATTGCGTTGAGCCAGACTTTCCAATTAATTTCAGAAGCCAAAAATATCCATGAGATCTAAACTCATCCCCCCAAAAAAAGACTTGTATATTTTTTTTGTAAGGCCACCGTCGTCTTTGCCATAAAGTCCACGACTGCATATAAAACACACTATCTAACTACTACAACTATTTTGCGTTCTTATCAGATACAATGATGAATATATATTGAAGGAATCTGACAGACTGTCGTTACCATCAATAGAGTCTCAGATTAACAACGTGGGTTAAGTTAACTTAAACTGAGAATTTTTCCTTGTCTGACTTCCCTCCCAATCAGGTAAAACAAATATATATATAAAGAAATAATTGAATATATGAGGAGACGAATAAATCAATCAATGCTTACGTGAATTGAGGAATAAATAAATGTAAAACACAAATTAATAAGTCAATCATCAGCCAATTAATTAATCGGATAATGTACAAGTAAGGAAGTAGATATAGAAATGAATAATTTAACAAATGACTTGACAAATAAATAGATAAACAGAATATTA
>NC_134790.1:37756336-37763836 GCF_046742065.1 Oratosquilla oratoria | reverse complement strand
CGACAGAGTCCACGGCCGGAGACCCTTAGCGGCTACCGAAGCTATCATCTTTACCCTTTGCCCTGTCAGGGAAACAAACAGTCGTCGGTAACTATAGGCATCGAGCCCGGATCTACCCAATAGTAGACGAGAAAGATATCAATACACATCACTCTTATACAGAGAAAAAAATACATAAGAAAATTATTTTGAAAAAGTCCAAACAAAAAGGTTAGACAAAATTATAATAGTAGTGACACTAATAGTGATAATATCAATAGTAATGATAATAATGATGATGATGATGATGATGATGGTGATAAATAATAATAACAATAACAATAATAATAACAATAATAACAATAATAACAATAATAACAATAATAACAATAATAACAATAATAACAATAATAATAATAATAATAATAATAATAATAACGACAACAAATTAACAACAACAACAACAACAAAACAAAATAATAATAATAATAACAATAACAATAATAATAATAAATAATAACAATAACAATAACAATAATAACGACGACGACGACGACGACGACGATGATGATGATGATGATGATGATGATGATGATGATGATGATGATGATGATGATGATAATGATAGTAATAATAATAATAATAATAATAATAATAATAATAATAATAATAATGAGGAGGAGGAAGAGGAGAAGGAGAAGGAGAAGAAGGAGGAGAAGAAGGAGAAGAAGGAGAAGGGGAAGGAGGAAAAGGAATGGAGGAAAAGGAGAAGGAGGAAAAGGAGAAGGAGGAGAAGGAGAAGAAGGAGAAGGAGAAGAAGGAGGAGAAAAAGGAGAAGGAGAAGAAGGAGAAGGAGAAGAAGAAGGAGAAGAAGGAGAAGGAGAAGGAGAAGAAGGAGAAGGAGAAGAAGGAGAAGGAGGAGAAGGAGAAGAAGGAGAAGGAGGAGAAGGAGGAGAAGGAAAAGAAGGAGAAGAAGGAGAAGGAGAAGAAGGATAAGGAGAAGGAGGAGAAGGAGAAGGAGAAGAAGGAGAAGGAGAATAAGGAGAAGGAGAAGAAGAAGGAGAAGAAGGAGAAGGAGCAGGAGAGGGAGAAGAAGGAGAAGGAGAAAAAGAATAAGGAGAAGGAGAAGAAGGAGAAGGAGAAGGAGAAGGAGAAGGAGAAGAAGGAAAATAAGGAGAAGGAGAAGAAGGAAAAGGAGAAGGAGAAGAAGAAGGAGAAGGAGGAGGAGAAGGAGAAGGATAAGGATAAGGAGAATTACTAAAAATGTGATCACTGGGAAAGGAGCAATATAAACACTTTCCCTTACCTATACCCCCGTAATATATATATATATATATATATATATATATATATATATATATATATATATATATATATATATAAATATATATATCAACCACAATGCACTATATTTCTAAGCTATCAACATCGGAAGAACCGTGGAGGCACATACGGAAATTGAAACGTGGTACGCACAAGGACTTTTCTTATACATTTGTATGCTCGAGTTACATACACATACACGAAAGTTTGCGTTCAATCCATCTCCACTATGATAGTACAATTGGTAAGTATACGAACGCGGGAAAGTATTTGTACAACACTGAATGGGTCCCAGTGACTAGAGATATATTTTTATCAACCACAATGCACTTTAATTCTAAGCCATCAACATCGGAAGAACCGTGGAGGCATATGCAGAAATTGAAATGCGGTACACCCGAGGACTCGAACCTACGGCTAGCACGTGACCATGCTTGTAGTGACTTAGACCGTTACACCATCAAGAGAGATATAAGTTGAGCGTAACTTTTCTTATATATTTGTATGCTCGAGTTACATACACATACACGAAAGTTTGCGTTCAATCCATCTCCACTATGATAGTACAATTGGTAAGTATACGAACGCGGGAAAGTATTTGTACAACACTGAATGGTTCCCAGTGACTAGTACATGGAGAGGTCACTTCCGGTCCGGCGCCAATCTGTTTCTGAGATTGTCATAATCTGTGATCTCTCCCAGTGTTCCGTGGTCATACGTGTGACCTCCCCAAGTTAGAACACGGTGACTTCTCCCCGTGCTTTTCTTTTCATTTAAAATATGCTCCCTTTTTCTTTTTCTTCACTTCAACTGAGGATGCAGAAAGATATGCGAAACCTCTTGATATTTAATTTGTTCTGCTTGTATTTTATAACTTGTGTGTTTCCTATGAGTTTTGGAAATTTGATTTACTCCCTCTTCCCTACCAGAAATCTACTTTTCGCAAGCTTGAGAGCTAACGGAAAAAGTTAATTAACTCTTTTGCTGTCGTTTTTAACAGAGAACCTCCTGCCACGCTTCACCAATATATATATATATATATAATATATTTATTTATCTATAATACAAGCGCCTGCTTCGCTGCTATGTTGATGGCGCTTGACATGCGGCGCCTATACCTGCGGCACATTTCTCTCTCTCTCTCTAACGAAATTAAAAAAAAAAAGAGATATTGTTCGGACATGAAATTTAACCCGATGAGGGTTTCAATTCATAACAACTCTAGATAAAAGAACCCCCAAGGACCTGTACTCACTAGAGAGGGTCTCGAGATTGACCACAAGTCACTGGCCGCAATTGTATTTGGGATTCTGAAATGAACCTGTAATGTCTATATTTATATATATTTATATATATATATATATATATATATATATATATATATATATATATATATATATATGTGTGTGTGTGTGTGTGTGTGTGTGTGTGTGTGTGTGTATATATATATATATATACATATATATATATATATATATGGAAATAGCCTATGTATTACGTTTCACCTACGAACTCAACATACACAACAAGATCCTTTTGCTCGACGTCATTATCCACTCTAAAGACAACATATATAAGACCACTGTTTACAAGAAAAAGACTGACATTGGAAAATACCCGTTTACCGCAAGTGAATGCCCTCAACGGTGCAAACTTAGTGTCATTCGGGCATACCTTTGACGCGCATCTAGGAATTGTTCCTCTTGGGAACTTTTCCACATTAAAATATCGCACGTGAAACAGATGCTGATTAATAACTTTTTCCAACTCCATCATTGATAAGGGGACCTAATTAGTTCAGGAGAAGACGCCGAGATTCTACAGGAAGGTTTTAAAAAAAATTCACATGGTCGTTGAAATGGCAAATGGACTTTAATATCTCAAAATGCAGTGTGTTAAAAACGTGGGGCTACACAGCCCTGAAAGCAGGTATAGATTAGATAACACGTATTTAGAGAAAACTGAGTGCGAGAGAGACTTTAATCCAGGAAATAGTGTATTAGTACCAGGAATAAAGCTAAAAGAGCATTAGGCTTCATTGCTAGGACGTTTGCGAATAGAAGTGCAGAGATAATTATCAAACTATATCTGGTGTTAGTTAGACCCATTCTTGACTATGCGGTACAGTTTTGGTCTCCGTCCTTTAGAACGGACATTGATTCATTAGGATTAGTACAGAGGAGAATGACCAAAATGATACATGGGCTCAGGAATTTACGTTATGAGGATTGGCTTAGGCACCTTAACTTGCACGCTGGAAAGACGCAGAGTGCGGGCTGGTCTAATAGAAGTGTTCAAGTGGATCAAATGCTTTAACAAGGATGACACAAACAAGGTCATCACATTAAGACAACAGGGCAGGACTCGCAATAATGGATTTAAACTGGACAAATTTAGATCAAAGAAGGAAATAGGCAAGAATTAGTGTATTAATAGAGTGGTCAACGAATGGAATAGACTTAGTAACCATGTAGTGGGCGCTGAAACTATGGGTTGTTTTAAGAAACGGTTAGACAACTTTGTGGATGGGAATGACAGGTGGTAATGGGCATGGAACTACATAGTGTAGTCCTTATGGTCTCTTGCAGTCTCCTTCATTCTTATGTTCTTACTTTTCATCAACCACATCATAACACCACACAGACAAATCAACACACCTTCCGCCCACACAATTTATTACAAAAACCAAATGACACCAGCATACAAGACAGATGAACGTATTCTGAAAGAAGTCATTGCACGTAATATTACATGCAATAACTCACAAGACAAATTGGCCCTTATCGTATGCTAGAAAAATACAAAAGGCTCTAGCCTTATCATGGAAAATAACTCAACTAAAGACAACAATCTCCTTAAACAGACTAATTTGGTGTAGCAGTTCACGTTCCCTGAAGAAGGTTGCAAATTTCTCCTCAGTGCCTCGTACATTGGTGTTACCACTACCTCTGCGAGTAGGAGACTCACAATGCATACCCATGAAGGTAGCACAACACAAACACATGACACAAACACACAATAAAACTCCTACCAGGCAAAATCTACTTAACAACACAAAAATACTTAAACAGTGTAATAATCACAAAAACAACATATTTTAGAAAGTCTACATGTAACAATACACCCCAATTATTAATATACAGACTGACACAGTTACCACTTTACAGCTACACAACTAAACTGCGAGGCAACAGCGACAGTTCAACTTCCTCTGTGGCCAAGTGCCAGCTACCACCCACTAATGAGAAGCTCCCAACCCCCAGGAACTAACTTCCAGCTTCAACCAACCTCTCCCTGTATCATAATATATCTATATTTAAATAATGATCTGTAAGTTCATTTTCATTTACTTGAAGATGGTTTTATAAGTCAACCGAAAGCTAATGTTTCTCTTTCGAATAACACCATGGAACTCGGAGGCTTTATGTCACTGTTTCCCAATCCTATGGGGTTGCCAAGCGTTTTTCCTGGGGTCGCCAAGGTGTCTTGTATGCTAATATTTTTTTTCTTCAAAATTATATGAATTCAATACAATAACCATGATGATGTTAACTTTGTCTTTTATAACCTTACATTACCTTTCTTACACATATATTTATTATACTTGTCCCCTACTTTTTACAGTCAACAACTAGTCATATATATTAACACATATACAAATAGATTAGTGGGATCGCGGTCATATCATGAGGATCATACTGAGGTCGCCTCATGTTTAACCTCCCTTCGAGTTATAAACAATCCATTCGGAAAATCGAAAAAATCACTAAGAAGATATTGGATACAGAATTAGCTCCTGGTCTTCAAACATATATTCATATATATGTACATACTTTATATATATATATATATATATATATATATATATATATATATTCATATATATATATATATATATATATATATATTCATATATATCTACAGGTGTGTATATATATATATATATATTATATGTATATATATATATATATATATATATGTGTGTGTGTGTGTGTGTGTGTGTGTGTGTGTGTGTGTGTGTGTGTGTGTGTGTGTGTGTGTGTGTGTGTGTGTGTGTGTGTGTGTGTGTGTGTGTGTAGTCCCTTCCCCTAAAAAGATAGAAACTATACATACCCTTCCCCGTCAGGTGAGAAAAAAAAGCATATATAGGCCAAGCACATCCGTGTGAAGAATGCGTGCTCGAGCCTGCGTGCATGTTCCTATGCGTGACTGAACTTCACATGAACAAAAACTCGTTGAGTTGTGTGAACAAGACAGCGCACCTATCTGGCTCCGTGTTGTACACATCACGGTGCTGATGAGCCTCACAAAGACACAAGCGTTTGCGTGTTGTTCACTGTTGTTGTTGTCATGGGCTGCGGTCGACCAGCGCTTCTATCCTCGCGGACAATCTCGCGCCTCGCGTGTCCGGGATCGCGTGTCGCCATTCGACGAGTTCGGCGACGCGTTCGGACTTCGTCGACATCGACGTCGACGAGATTCTTAGGAAGTCGAAGATGAGGAGGATAACATCAGCCTTAGTCTCCGTCACCCTCGGCCAGGGGTCCCTCGACACTTCCCACACGAAGAAAAAGAAGAAAGAGCCTTCGTCTTCATCTTCTTCCAAGTAGTCCTCCTCCTCCTCCTCCTCCTCTTCCTCCTCCTCTTCCTCCTCCTCCTCCTCCTCCTCTTCCTCCCCCTCCTCCTCCTCCTCCTCCTCTTCCTTCTCCTGTAGGAGGTTTTCATTCTATATCACATGTCAGTGTTCTCTTATCTCTATACTATTTCGCCTTCTATGTTATGTTATGTTATGTTATGTTATGTTATCTTGTTATGTTATGTTATGTTCGGTTATGTTATGTTATGTTTTATGTTATGTTATGTTATGTTATGTTATGTTATGTTATGTCATGTTATGTTATGTTATGTTTTATGTTATGTTATGTTATGTTGTTATGTTATGTTATGTCATGTTATGTTATGGTGCGTTACATTATGATAGGTTAGGTTGCATTAGATTAGGTTAGGCTAGGCTAGGCAAGGCTACGTTACATTATGTTATGTTATATTGTGTTATGTTATGTTATGTTATGTTATGTGTTGTGTTGTGTTGTGTTGTGTTGTGTTGTGTGTTGTGTTATCTATTTATGTACTTATTTATATATTTATTAATCTATTTATTCATGTATATATTTATTCACTTAGCCATTCAATTATTCATTTATCTATTTGCTTACTCATTTATTTACATATTCATTTATATATTTATCAATTCATTCATTTGTTTACTTACATATCTGCATATCTATCTATTTACTTATCTACCTATTTATCTATTAGGCCTACCAATTTATTCTTATTTTCATCTATTTCATGAGTAAATAATTTTTAAATATATTTCATACTTTGAAAACCACACAAATCAACAGAGCTTAGTCCAACCATTTTGTCTCCTGTACACCATCATCACAAACTACTAACGACCATTGTTACAAATCACTGTTGTTAAGAATAACTCGTATAACACAATAGTATTCAATACAAGATAGAATAATATAAGAATATAAAATAGAATAGTCTTATATTATACACTGTGATATGAGCATTCGCTCTAGTTATATACAAAAATTACATTTATTCTTTTGTTTTAATCAAAAGGTGATTTTCAACAGCGTCCATTTTTTGTTGTTGTTGTATGTTACTCTGTTTCCCCAGTTATGGTAGAATATTTATTGGGGTTCCGTAAATTGCCAGCCTTTATGGAAAAATACAATCAACATTCTGAGGTTGTATTTGGTCAAGCTTTTTTAATGTCTAGTTTGAAAATAATTCCGTTACAAGGTTTGGAGATCTTTTTAAAGAAATATTGACTTCTTGAGTTAAGATTAAAGCATCTCTCACTCATTCTTTCTCTATCTCTCTCTCTCTCTCTCTCTCTCTCTCTCTCTCTCTCTCTCTCTCTCTCTCTCTCTGTCTCTCACACACACACAAATATAGTATCTAGAATAAGAAATATGTTCGTGTAGCCCGCCTATTTGCTTTCACTGGTCAAGCTGAAATACGTGGGCGTATATGTACAATGAAAGTGTGTGTGTGTGTGTGTGTGTGTGTGTGTGTGTGTGTGTGTGTGTGTGTGTGTGTGTGTGTGTGTGTGTGTGTGTGTGTGTGTGTGTGTGTGTGTGTGCGTATGTGTGTGTGTATGTGTGTGCGTGTATGTGT
>NC_134790.1:37741336-37743836 GCF_046742065.1 Oratosquilla oratoria | reverse complement strand
AAACCATTGATAGGTTGCCACTTGCCCAGTGTCTCGATATGGCCATCGCGCAATCGTACTCTAATCTAAAGCTCTCTTATCTTTATAATAACAGCTATTAAAAGGTGATTATATCTCTTTTGTTTACGAAACGATTTCTGGTATCAATGTGCTTTACATAGCTATTATAGTGGTTTAGGTGTCTTAGAGACAATTGATGTACAGTACATGGGCGCATGAAAGCATGTATGTGTACACAATCTCTCACTGACACAAGCAAAGGTGTACACAGGAAATAAGCATGAACGGCGCTCGCTCGCTCGCTCTCGCTCTCCTCCCTCTCTCTCTCTCTCTCTCTCTCTCTCTCTCTCTCTCTCTCTCTCTCTCTCTCTCTCTCTCTCTCTCTCTCTCTCTCTCTCTCTCTCTCTCTCTCTCTCTCTCTCTCTCTCTCTCTCTCTCTCTCTCTCTCTCTCTCTCTCTCTCTCTCTCTCTCTCTCTCTCTATCTCTCTCTCTCTCTATCTCTCTCTCTCTCTTTCTCTCTCTCTCTTTATCTCTCGGCCCCTCTCTCTCTCTCTCTCTCTCTCTCTCTCTCTCTCTCTCTCTCTCTCTCTCTCTCTCTCTCTCTCTCTCTCTATTCATCTGTCGATGTGTCTGTCTATCCTATACATCTGTCTATCCGTCTGCCTTTCTGTCTGTCTATCCGTCTGTCTGTCTATCTGTCTCTCTGTCTATCTGTCTCTCTGTCTATCTGTCTCTCCGCCTCTCCCTGTCTATCTGTCTGTCTGTCTGTCTGTCCATCTGTCTATCCGTCTATCTGTCTTGTCTCTCTGTTTCTCTATCTGTCTGTTTTTGTCTGTCTGTTTTTTGTCTGTCTGTCTGTCTGTCTCTCTCTCTCTCTCTCTCTCTCTCTCTCTTTCCTTTTCTATATCTGACTGTCTATATGTCTCTGTCTTTCTCTTTGTCCCAATGTCTCTGTGTACTATGTCTTTGTCTTTGTCTTTGTTTTTATCTATGTTTTCGTATTTGTGTTATTTTCCATCTTCGTCTTCATCTTTATTTTCATTTATTTCCCTTAGTCTTAGTCTTAGTCTTAGTCTTAGTCTTAGTCTTAGTCTTAGTCTTAGTCTTAGTCTTTGTCTTTGTCCCTGTCTCTGTCTCTGTTTTGGTCTTTCTGTGTCCGCCTGTCTCTTTCTCTCTCTCTCTCTCTCTCTCTCTCTCTCTCTCTCTCTCTCTCTCTCTCTCTCTCTCTCTCTCTCTCTCTCTCTCTCTCTCTCTCTATCTCTATCTCTCTCTTTCTCTCTGTCTCTCTGCCTTTGTCTGCCATTGTTCCTGTTTTTGTCTTTGTCTTTACCTCTGTGTCTGTCCCTGTCCTTATCTATGTCTCTGCCCATAGCTCTGTTCGTCTTGGAAGAAAAAAATGGGAATAAAATCCCGAATACAATCTTTTCCTTATAATTCATTTCTGAAACTTCTATTCCATTTCCTCCCAGTGTCCTTCCCCTGTTCCTGACAAAGTAATTCTTATCTTTTTATTCTAAATACTTTCAGGCTATTTGTGCGCTGGTGGCGTATGCGGAAGCGTGCTGGTCTCGCATTTGCTTAATAGGGGCAAAGGTGACGGGTTTGGCCGCAGCTACTCAGCGCCTCCTGACGTAGGCTCTCACCTTCACTTCTTTGTTTGTGGTTTCCCCCTTTGGTTGGAAAGAGATTAAATTCTTCTTGATTAAACTCTCCCATAAAAGCGTTACCTTTCCGTGTATTCTGGATGCTGACAGACACATGAATTTAACCCCTAGGTACCCTGTCAATAAAGACGTAATTTGATATTCAAACGTACATTTATTCCGCCACTCACCGTGCTCTCACCCTCCAGCATTTCCAGCCTCGATACATCGCATATACTGCAAGTCCAACGTTGATCCTGATAGTCCCTTCTTTATATGAATTATCAAAATAATGAAATGGCTGTTTTGGCAAGTAATCAAGCTGTAGCTTATTGGGGGAGTTGTGTAACAGCTAATTCCTCTTGATTCGATTTAACGTAGCGAACTTCCGCTATAAGGAAGTTAGGACGGTGGCCCTTTACAGAGGACTTTGTAGCGTGAAATTTTATGAACCATGCCCTTGGTCCAACTCGCTGGCGGCAGTGGTCGAACTGCCGTCACCTCGACCTCTGCCGCAAGTAGCGACGCTCTAATCCGCTTGGCCAGCGAGCATCTTTTAAAGCATCAAATTGTCTTACTCCCACACAAAAGTCTTGCTAACATCTTAAGTGTTAGTGACAGTAATTGGTAGATTGTTCCTTGGGTCCACGACTTTGCGAAACAGAGCCTGTTGATGAAGACATTCACGGTCTGTTGATCAAGAATCTGTTCATTTACGAAACAGACCATGTTTGTTAAATAGAGCCTGTAGATGAAAACAGCTCAGTTACGAAACAGAGCCTATTGATCAAGAATCAACTCACGAAACAGAGTCTGTCTATAGCAACCCTACGAAAGGGAACCTGTCTATCTGTCT
>NC_134790.1:37731336-37736336 GCF_046742065.1 Oratosquilla oratoria | reverse complement strand
ACCCGGTTTGTCAAACAAATGTTTGACGTGATGTTTGACAAACGTGTTTGACAACCAAATATTCCATTCACACGGTCAAACATCACTTCAAACACTTGTTTAACAAATCGGGTTTGACAAACCGTCTGATCGTGTAAATGGCTCTTAAGGGATAATACCGCACCGATGAAGTGGAGTCGTACAAGTGGTAAGGGAGGAAGGCAGCAGAGCAGAGAGACAATTAATAAAAGGTAAAAACGATTAGCATTCTTGTTTTGACTGGAGACAAGTCACCAACCATAAAAGAATTCTGAGCGACTCTGGTCCATAGGGATGCCACTAAACTCTCTAATATACTGACTGCTTATAACATACAATCAGTACACCATACAGGGAGTGTAAGGTACACACAAGTCTTGAACATCCGGAGGGCGCGTCCAAGTCCAGAGCTTAGTAATGCAACAGATGGACAGGAATTGACCGTATTTTGTGTATCATTTATTCAACTTTTCATTGATATGTTTTTTTCATCCATTTATTGGAGTTTTGTTGTTCCAGTAGTGTTACCACTGCCGGAGCATCATTTAATGGACCTTGTACAGCATTTATTCAATTTTTCAATCATCTATGTTTCTATTCTTTCATCCATTAATGAACTTTTGTTAAAGCATCAGTGTTACAGACGTTCCTATTTAGGGAGTGCGTTTTCCCTAACATTACCGTCTTAAACAACTCACGGATGATTATGAGAAGCCTACGCCAGGAGACGCTAACTAGTTCCTACCGAAGCCGTCACCATGCCCTACTATGCGTTTTAAGGACTGTTGTGAGAGGAAACAAACAGTCACTATTGGAAATCGGAGAGGCGTACAGGATTCGAACCCACAAGCAACCAAATGCGAGAACAGCGCGCTTCCGATGACGCCACCAGTCTCCTCAATGAGTGTCCTATCGATGTATTATCAATATCTATTTTGGTGCTTCGCGCCTGGGAAGGTCACCGATTATAATACAAAGAAGAACAGAATCCTCAGTGAAGTGGTTATGAATAAAGTAGGAGGAGGAGGAGAAGACTGGGTGGGGATGAAGATGGGTTGGGGGTTGGGGTGGGAGAGATGAAGAAGGAGTTGAGGGAATGGACGAAGATAGAACGTGGAAGGAAGACAGAGAAGGTTGGAGTTGGCCCAAGGAAAAGATACCAAGTATGAAATCCCAAGTAAAGTGAAATCATATAAAATCAAAAACAAAAACCGGAAAAGACAGAAGATAGGATGAGGAGGAGATTAAGAGGAAGGTGGAGGGAAGGGGTGAGGAGGTGGATGTGGGAGGAAGATGGAGAGCGTTGGGGGGAAGTTTCAGGCTCGATTGATCTCTGGACCCGGGTACTCGCCCCTTGCCCATATCGGGCGGGGCCCCCTGAGCGTTGAACCTGTCTTGGACGTCCCGTGGCTCTCGACTGGCTCTCCGTCGGCGGCCGGCCAGCCAGCGGCGCGGCCTGGCAGCGAGACGCGTTCGATGATACCGCGAGCGTTCCTCTTCGTAATACGAGAATGGGGGAGGAGGAGGAGGAGGAAAGAGAGGATGATGAGGAAGAGGAGGATAACGAAGAGGAGGATAAGGAAGAGGAGGAAGAGGAGGATAAGGAAGAGGAGGAAGAGAAGGATAAGGAAGAGGAGGAAGAGGAGAAGGAGAAAGATGAAGAGGAAGAGGAGAAGGAGAAAGATGAAGAGGAAGAGGAGAAGTAGAAAGATGAAGAGAAAGAGGAGAAGGAGAAAGATGAAGAGGAAGATGAGAAGGAGAAAGATGAAGAGGAAGAGGAGAAGGAGAAAGGGTAAGAGGAAGAGGAGGAGGAAGAGGGAGATGAGTAGGAAGAGAAAGATGAGAAAGAAGAGAAGGAAGAAGAGGAGGAGGTGTACAAGAAAGATGAGTAGGAGGAAAATGAGAAAAGGGAAGAGGTGGAAGAACAAGAGAAGACAGAAAAAGAGAAGGAGGAGGAGAAGGAGGAGGAGAAGTCAAAGATAGAGGAGAAGGAAGAGGAGGACGACGAAGAGAAGGAAGAGAGAGGAGGCGTAGTAAGACAAAAAGAGAAAGTGAAGAAGGAAATGAAAAGGTGAGTGATGAAAAGGAAGAGTATGTGGATGACAATAGAATGAGAATGAAAATGAGGATTTATTAGAATCAGTATCAAGATTAGGAGGAGAAGGAGGACGAGGAATTGGAAAAGGAAGAGAAAGAGGAGGAGGGGAAGAGGGGGAGGAGGAAATTAATGAGAACCAGGACGAAGAGAAGGATGAGTGTAGAAAGGAGGAGGAGGAGAGAGGAAATAGGAGAAGTAAGGAGGAAAAAGAAAGGAGGAGCATGGAAGAGAGCAGGAGAAGAAAGGAGAAGAAGGAGAAGAAAGAAGGAGAAGGAGGAGGAGTAGGAGGAGAAAGAAGGAAGAGGAGGAGGAGGAGGAAGAGGAGAAAGAAGGTAGAGGAGGAGGAGGAAGAGGAGAAAGAAGGAAGAGGAGGAGGAGGAGCAAGAGTAGCAAGAAAGAAGAAAGGAAGGAGGAGGAGGAAGAGGAGAAAGAAAGAAAGAAGAAGAGAAGGAGGAGGAGGAAGAGGAGAAAGAATGAAGAGGAGGAGGAGGAAGAGGAGAAAGAAGGAAGAGGAGGAGAAAGAGGAGAAAGGAGGAAGAGGAGGAGGAGGAGGAGAAAGAAGGAATAGGAGGAGGAGGAGGAGGAGGAGGAGGAGGAGGAGGAGGAGGAGGAGGAGAAAGAGGAGGAGGAGAAAAAGTAGGAAGAGGATGTGTCCGTCCCGCGTGAGAAGCACCGTCGAGGGCCGGAGTCGCCAGCTGACAGAGCGACGACGACGAAGACTTTTTTTTTTTTTTTTTTGACGAAATCGAAGAAGAAAACGAAGACAATTTACTGCACGTTGGAATCAAGAACGAAGTGAAGGAGACAGTGGGAAGGATAAGAATGAGGACAGAGGGGGAGAGTAAGAGGAGAACGAAGACAATTATTTGCCCGTAGGAGTCAAAAATAGAATGTCAAAGCCGGTGGGAAGAATTCATATTAAGTTAAAAGAGAAGAGAAAGAAGAAAACAGCAAAAATTATGATAAAAAAGGAAGATAAATAAAGGAAATCTGGATGAGATAGAAAACAGATAATCAAAAAATAATTCAAAGATGAAGACGATAACAAAGCGGATAACGAAGAGGGGGAGGAAAAGGAAGAAGATATGGAGGTGAATAATAGGCAAAAGAGGGGGAAGAGGAGAAAGAGAAAGAAGAGGAGAGAGAGAGGAGGAAGAGCAGGAAGAGGAAGGAGAAAAGGGGAAGAAAGGCTGAGTAGAGGAGTAAAAAGAAGAGTAGGAAGAAGAACAAGATTAAGAAGAGGAAGAAACACAGGAGAAAAAATAAGAAGAGGAGGAAGGAGAAGAAGAGATGAGGAAGAAGAGGAAGAGGAAAATAAGAAGAATAGGTAGAAGTGGATTAAAGCAGGAGAAAGAAAAAAGATACAAAAAAAACAAGAAAATGAGGAGTAAAAGAATAAAGAGAAAATAAGAACAAGGAAGAAAAAAGGGACAGGAAAGAATAGAAGAACATATAGATTAATAGGAGAAGCAGATAAGAAGAGGGAGAGAATCAGTAGATAAAAGAGAAAAATAAGAAGGAAATAAAAAAGAGTGAGTATAGATGAAGGCGAGGAAGAGGAGGAAAGTAAAAGAGGAGGAAGGCGAGGAAGAGGATGAAGGAGGAAGAGGAAGAAGATGAGAATGAGCTGTAAGAAAGGTGAGAGGAAAAATAGAAGAAAGAACATAATCAGTAGGAAATAAAAGATAAATAAATAAAAAGTTGGCAAAAATAAAAGAAAGGGGGAAAGACCTCTAAGAGAAGGGAGAGAAAGAAAAAACTGAATTAAAAAACTAATGAGAGAAATCAAAATCTTGGGGGAGGGGGGAAGTAAGAGGGATTAAGATGGAGTCAAGAAATAGATAAGAAAATTGGGGAAAAAAAGATAAGGAGAAACTGTAAGGCAAGGGGGAGGAGGAGGAACAGGAGGAGCAGGATTATAAGAGAGTAAAAAGAAATAAATAAAAAAAAAATAGTGGGAAGGAACTGCAAGAAAATGGAGAGGAGGAGGAAGAAATAGAATAAGATAGAAGGGGTAAAGAAATAAATTGGCAAAAAAAAAAAAAAAAAAGGGGGTGGAAACTAAGAGAAGGGAAATGAGAAGGAATAGAAACAACAGAATTAGGATGGAGTAAAAGAAAAGCCCAAATTAAAATCTTTAAAAAAAAAAAAAAAAAAAAAAAAACGTCTTCTCAAATTTCACGGTCACTCTTCAGGAGTCTCACAGGTATTTGCTCAAAGTCTCTCGCTGCATTTGTTTCCCGCGGCTGGCTCGAATCGCGAAGCGCCGGAGGAGAATAAATTATCTGAGGTGACTGCCGTAGAGAAGAGGTTAACCAAGACGGGTTCTTAATCCCTCAGACTAAAAGGAAATTTCCTTAGAGAGACAAAGATCAACTACCCCACGGCTCTATCCTCTGAAGCCGCTTGCAGAGAAAGGACCTTTCGAGGTGGAGTTTAGACCTCTTGGTACGGGGAAGGGGGAAAAGCCACTCCAAGCAACAAGAATAATATATTTAGTAGATATGTGACCTCCTGAGTTAGATTAAATAGCTTTGCCAATGGGGTTCGAGACCCAGTGACAGAACGGTTTAATCCAACTGTCATAACTTCACACACTTGTCAGATTCACTCCTTAATAAAAGATCCGATGATATTAAGACTACATATCATGTCATGCGAGTTGACGTCGGGGAATGTATAGGGCAATTTTTTGGAACATTCCTTTTAAACACGTCATGCGTGGTAGGATGGTAGCGTCTTTGCCATGTGGTAAACAGTCGCGCAGCCAAAGGTTCGAGTCCCAGTGGCAGAGCTATTTAATCCAACTGTCCAGCGTCATAAAGGGGGGGAGGGGGATTTCTACTGAATAATGAAAATATCATGCACTGAGGAACATGCGACG
>NC_134790.1:37723836-37726336 GCF_046742065.1 Oratosquilla oratoria | reverse complement strand
AAGTCTCCCGAAGGAGTCCTCAAAGTCTCACGAAGGAGTCATCAAATTCTCTCAAAGAAGTCTCTGAATGTGTCTCCGAAGTAATTTCTAAGAATATCAGCTAACATGGAAAGCGTGATGCACAGAACCCGAGGAAATTCAACTGTTATTCAACTTTGAACTTCAAAGTCTCCCGAAGTAGTCTTCAAAGCCGCCCGAATGAGTCCTCGAAGTCTCCCAAAGGAGTCTTTAACGTTTCCCGAAGGAGTCTTCAAAGACCCCTGAAGGAGTCTTGAAAGTCTTCCGAAGGAATTTTCAAATTCTCTCGAAATAGTCTTCAAAGTCTCGCAAAGGGACCTCAAAGTCTTCCAAACTTATACCAACAAGTTACATTTCTTAAAGAATGTGCCCATGTGTGTGTGTGTGTGTGTGTGTGTGTGTGTGTGTGTGTGTGTGTGTGTGTGTGTGTGTGTGTGTGTGTGTGTGTGTGTGTGTGTGTGTGTGTGTGTGTGTGTGTGTGTGTGAAATCATGTGTATCTGCATGCTTACGTGCACCCACACATATGCAAGCGTGTTTGCTCGCAGAGGCATCGACCGTTTTTGAGCAAAGAAGCATTAACTTGATTTATTGCATTGGGTTGCCAATACCAAAGAGCCTATGAAGATATGAGATGGATTGTAGTTATCACATTTCTGGACTTAAAGAGAGGACGCGCATTTACTTGCCATTAATGTAATGATTCTAGTAATACCCCTTTTGATTACATTATTGGTGTTTACAAGATATCATTTACCTAATTTTCTACACCATTTCTTTTTTATTCAGTAGTGCCAAAAATATTAGAATATATCTCCCAGCCCCTTTCTGCACGGTCATATTCTTCATAAACATCATTCAGTAACCATGTGAATGGTTATTTAACTAAAGGGAGTAAGAAATGGAAATTGGTAGTACGCGAGAAAAAAGAAGGATGTGTTAGCGCCGAATGAAACAAAACTGAAAGGAAAAGATGGGGCCTGAATTTTGCGAGTGTGATTGGTAAGGTGTCTTAAGTGGGGAGAAGGCGAGGAAAAGATAGAGTGGCTTTATTGTTAAGTGATGAGTTGTGTAAATGTGTGGTACGAATCCACTGGTTAATGGTGATTGCTACTTGTCCTAGCATTCCAATCACACCAACCAGTGTCATCTACTGACTTTGAACCTGATATGTGACGGTATAAGTAATCAGTGTGATAGCTATCTTGACCAGCAAGTTTGCGAGAAAAAAAATGAAAAAATATTGGACAAAGAAAAAATAAATTACTGTCGTCTGAAATCACTGCTCCTTGACGGACCCTCGAGTAAAGATAGTTTTTTGGCCAAGTCTGATGACTCTATTATCATTCGGTTTCTGTACGTTTGCGTGTACAATAACAAATGTATGTTGCACGGACTTATGTCTTCGTGTACAATCTTCTGACGTGACATAATGACAACATTTATTTTATTTTTTATTTTCTTGTTTTTTGCTGAATCTCGTTTGCTACGTGTTCCTCTCACCACTCTCACCCTCCCTCTCCACCTCCTACGTCTCGAAATCTCATCATCTACGTGATTCTCGTAATTTTCTTTTTTTATATATATATTTGGTTGTATTTTTCCTTTTATTCCAAATCCGTCTTTTTTATCATCAAATATTTCCTCTTCTAATTAACTGCATTCTTCTGTTTTGTTTTGTTTTTCGTTTTGTTTTTATCACACTTCCTTCGTGCTTCTTTTCATCCTTTTTTTACATATTGACCTCTTGACGTCATCGTCCTCCTCTTAACCTCAAAAACTCTACAACTTATTTGATCAAATTGTTCGCAGAAATAATTCTATCACAAAAAAATTATCAATTCTCTCCATTTTTATTGTTATTTTCCATCTTATTCTATTTGTTGTTTTCCACTTTCTTGATAATGTATAGGATATTTATTACATCTAATTGAAATTATCTACTAATAGCTACAATATATGAAGAGAGCGATACAGGGAATGGATGAATACTTTTACATATTATGTGTCTCCGTCATACTTCCTTTGTGTGTATGTATGTATGTGTTATTGATATGTATATTTTAGATGGTCATGTGGATCGAACCAGAGACTCTGTGTCTTTGGGATGAGATCGAAGACAAACGTGCCACAACCAGATACAACTACCAGACGATTTCATTTACCTTAAGTGTAACCCCAATCAGAAACCCCGAACCCCGAACCAAAACATCACCCGCGTCTTTAAGTTATCGCATTTTACAAAAATCATTCTCCCCCATCGGCAGACGATTTTACTCAGCTTAAAAACCGCCTCACCTAATACACGTCTCCCCGGTGAACACCCGTGATGAGTGTTCACTGGGCTCCCCGGACTGAAGAGGACGAAGCTCTCCGGATCACTGTCTTCCCGGATCGACCGCTCTGACAGTACTAGTCTATCAGCCTCGATCGTTCATTAGAATGACACGATGTCCCGCTAAGAGGAGGTGTGTCCAAGGGAGG
>NC_134790.1:37701336-37708836 GCF_046742065.1 Oratosquilla oratoria | reverse complement strand
CTCCAATGAACTTGAAGAATCAGAGTCTGCCCCGAACTTAAGTGCTCCGTGGCTTCCCCCGAACTCAAAGAGCTAAGAAAGTCTACCCCGAACTCGAAGCGTTCCATGTCTTCCTCCCTACTCGAAGAACTATGAAAGTCTCTTCCGAACTCGAAGAGCTCAGAGGGTCTTCACTGGCCTTTGGTGATGAAGTTAAGATCAGACGCGATACCATCTAAGATCAGATACAGACTGGCCGAGGAGTGATTACGAGTGAAATGGATTTTGTTTGCGCGCGTTTTATTGCGACGCGGCGGCTGCTGCTGCTGCGGCGGCGGCCCTCCCCAGGCCCTCCCCCAGTCCCCCCCAGCCTTCTACCCCAGCCTCTTCCCCGACTCACTCGTCGTCGTTCGCTTGCCAAACCACTCTATTATGTTCTTGCTCTCCAGACGACGAACAGACAACGAACAGAAGACGAAAACAACGATAAAGACGTCGATGACCGGACGACGATGAAGATGAAGACGACGACTGAACGAAGACCGGACGACGACTGGACGACGACAATGACGACGGTGATGACGGCCAAATGACAACGAAAATTACACATCGACTGGGCGACGACGATGACGACGTTGATAACATAAGAACGTAAGAACGAAGGAGACTGCAAGAGATCACAAGGCATACACTAGGTAGTTCCATGTCCATTACCACCTATCCTCCTCATCCATAAAGCTATCCCAGCTTATTTTAAAACAACCGATAGTTTCAGCACTCACGATATGGTTAGTAAGTCTATTCCATTCGTTGACCACTCTATTGGTAAATCAGTAATTACCTATTTCCTTCTTGAGACTTAAAAGATAACGATAACGATGACCTGATGAAAACGAAGATTAGACGACGACCACGACAACAACCGCTGCGATTATCTCGTCCCTGTAGACATTCTCCCGTGTAATGGTTTGTTTTTTCCTCTTCCCCACCTCCTTCTCCCCCTACCCCTCCTCACCACCACTGTCACCGTCACCACCGTCACCAACACCGTCGTCGTCGTCGTCGTCGTCGTTGTCGTCGTCATCTTTCACTTTCCGCATCCAATAATTAATTCTCCCTTCTCGATCGCCTCTCCATCCTCCTCCCCTTCCTCCTCCTCTTCCTCCTCCTCCTCCAATTTCTGATAATTCCGATTTTCCGCCTCATGAGTTTCCATTTTCCCCACACCATCCTCTCCTCCTCCTCCTCCTACTCCTCCTCCTCCTCCTGCTTCTCCTCCTGCTCCTCTTGCTCCTCCTCCTCCTTCTCCACATTCTCGTTCAACTCTTCCTCCGTATCCCCCTTCAGCTTCTCCTCTTCCCCCTCATCCTCCTCCACCTTCTCCTCCTCATCTACATCCTCATCCACCTACATTCATCCTTCATCTTCATCTTCTGCTACTCCTCCTCCTCCTTATCTTCTCTTCTTCCTCCACCTTCCTCCTTTATCCCCTGTCTCCTCATCCTCCATTTGTTCCTCATCCACCTCTTCCTTTTCTACCTCCTCTTCCACTTCCCTTCCACTTCCTTCTCTTTTTCTCTTTTCCTCCTTTTTTTAGTTTAGTTTTTTCTTTTCTTGCTTTTTATCTTATTTTCATTTTGTTTTCCGTCACTTCTTTTACTCACTATTCTTCGTCCCTTTCCCTCTCTCCTCATCCACATTCTCTTTTTCATCAACACGCTCTCAATCATTTCCTCTTCATCTCCACACACCATTTCCTCCTCTCAGACAATTTAACTCTTCCTCTTTTTTATTTTATTTCTCTTCATTTTCTTCTCTTTTTTTCGTGACCAATTTTTTGCACTTCTTCCTATCCTATGTTTTTCTTTTACCGATTGTCTTGGTCTTCTACTCCATCAATTATTTCAATTGTCTCAATTCTTTCCACTTATCTGTTTTCCTCTTAGACTTGTTTCCTCAATTTTGTCCTCAATCCTTTTGCTTCTTTTATAATCACTTTTCCTTACCCTATTTCTAGACCGGTTCATCCAGGTCCAAAGTAATATAATTTTTTTTTCTGTTCCCTTTCCTTCTCCAAATATCCCTATTTTAATCTTCAGTTCCCTTTTTGTCCTTATTTTTTCTTCCCTATCCTCTATTCTTTCCCCTGACTTCCCTAGTTTCTACGAGTATTCCCCATCTTTGTCCCTATCAAAAGATGTCCTTATTTTATTTTTCCCATCCCCTTTTGTCAACAAATTTCCCTAGATTCTCCTCCCCATCCCTGCCCATGGCCTCAAATTTCCCTAGTTTCTATTCCCTATACCTTTTTCTATCCCCAAATTCTCCAATTTTCTCCATCCCATTACCTGTCCCTAGATGTCCCTGTTTTTCTTCCCCATTCATTTATACATAACATAATTTAAGAAAATTATTTGTGATAATGAAACGTCAGGAAATGAAAAGGTTGTGTCATTTCAGTCAAAGTTTTCTTTTGCCATCATATTGCTACTTATTCAAATGAAGATTGATTATAATAACATCACACTCTTTCTTATCAAGCGTCTTCCTGCTGCACTCCATCCCCAAAACCTGTTAACCTCTCACCCTAACACTCTTTTCTCCTCTCTAATCCCTACCCTGCTCTCTTTCCTCTAAGTTCACCCAGTATGGTCATGTACCAACACAGAGTATTTTATTATGGATTATAACAAATTTTTTATCTCAAAAAGATTAACAGGGCCAAACTTCCTTCTTCATGAAGACCTTTCGTTGGAGTTTGGTTTATGCAGACTCTCCCATAAGAATGAAGACATCCTGAGACTCAGCTCTTCGGTCTCCCCTACCCCCTCCACTCACCCACCCACACCCTCCGTGTCGTCATCGTTCAACAATATATCGTTTATTATGAGGCACATAAGATTTTTACATCACCTCCGCTTGTCGTATCTCAAGTTGTAAGATATCTCCATGTTTCCTCCCTCCTGTTCTCCTTTCTTCCCTCTCCTCATCTCCCTTCCTCCCTCTTCCTCTCTCTTAATCCCTCCTCCTCTCTCTTACTCCCTCTCTTCCTCTTTCTCTCTCTCTCCCTTTTCATCTTCTTATTCCTCTTCTTCTCTTCTTCTTCATCTATTTTTTTTTTACACTAGCACTGACTCTGACTCTTTCTTCTCCTCTCCCTATTCCTTTCCTCCTCTCCATATCTCTCTCTGTTTCATCCTCTCCACCTCCTCTCCCTCTCTCTCTCACTCTTACCATCTCTCTTTCTCTCTTCCTCTCCCTCTTCCCTCCCTTTTCCTTTTCTCACTCTTCCTCTTCGTCTCCTCCTCTAATCATCTCCCTCTGCCTCCTCTCGACTTTCTTCTCTCTCGCTCTCTTCCTCTCTCCACCTCACCTCTCCCTCTTACCCTCTCCCTATTTCTCACCGCGTCTGTTTTGCTTTCCGTTGCGGTAGACGTGCGGTGTCTGACAGCGACAGTAATGGAACTTAATTGCATTTTACTGGTGTTGCACTAGATCATCTAGGATTTTATGGACGCTGGGCTAGATGAGCGCTTAGTCTGTAGGCTCTGTCTTCCTCTCCTCCTCCTCCTCCTCCTCCTCCTCCTCCTCCTCCTCCTCCTCCTCCTCCTCCTCCTCCTCCTTCTCCTCCTCCTCCTTCTCTTCCTCCTCCTCCTTAGCCTCCTCCTCCTATTCTTGGCATGCTCTCCTCGAGTCTTCGTCGTTTGGCCCAAAAAGACAGGAGCACCTGTGACGTCACTGGTGAATATGTCGGGTCAATGTGTTTGAAACCCCCATATCTTATTTATTTATTTATTTATTTATCTATACAGCTATATTAATTGATCAGCTAATCTATTTATTTCATTTCATTTATTTATTTATTTATTTGTTTATCTATTTATTTGTTTATCTATTGAATTGTTGATTTACCTCTTTACTTATTTGTTTATTTATTGTTTTTATCTATGTATTTGATTATTTATCTACTTCATTTATTTATTCATTTGTATATTAACTTGTTTAGTAATTCATTATTCTTTTCATTTGTGCATTTATTTATTTATCTATTTACTTAATTATTTGTTTATTCATTTGTTTATGTATTGCCAACAGTAAAGCGTTAATGATTATTTGTCCTTCTTCTAAAGACAGTATGTCTTCGGGTAATAATCTCTTCTAGAGTTAAGACTTCTCTTATGCTTTAATAGAATGAATTTTGCTGTTGTAACAACCTAATTATGTTGTCTATAAAAATTTAATCTTTGTGCCTCAACACCGTTGCATAAACAACTTTGTTCCACAGTCATCACCCTAAGTGTCTTCCCTAATATGTATATGTATTTATATATATGTATGTATATATATATATATATATATATATATAAATCTATATATATATATATATATATATATGTATATATATGTATGTATGTATGTATGTATGTATGTATGTATGTATCTATGTATATACATATATTTTTTCTTTTATTTTTCTTCCTTTCTTGTTTTGCTCTTTAACTTTTCTGTATTAGATAAACTTACTCTTTCTGTTGTTGTTAAAGGCCTCAAACCGCCTCCACGAACATATCCAGTTGTTTGAAAAAAACACTGCATAAACTAAAACATTCCGTTATCTATGTTTCAAGATAAACTGTTCCTAAAGAAAACAATTCTATAATCAATATTTTTTTTAAACTAACTTCAGTTAGTCACCTTCCCTGTATCTGAAGACAGAATAAACTCCCTATTTGAGGTTTGAGCCCTGTTGGCATCATAGAGGTTCCAATCGTTTATGTCAACAGCGCTGCATAAACAAAGGGATTCCACTGCCTTTGTTTTAGAAGAGGCAATCTCAAACGCTTAATCATCCTCTATTATTTTTACTTTTACGTTCGTTAGGCACATCTAAATCTAACTGAAGCTATGAAGTCTAGTTTGTATCATCATATGAACAGAATTTGAACCTTACGAGGATCTGTAATGTGTCTGAAGTTCTCTCTTGCACCAGATGGGTGCTGGAGGATTTGAATATTCATCTACATGCATGCGCAGAGAGGCTGAAGTGAAATCAACGACTCGCGGGGGGGGGGGATAGGGGGGGGGTAAGTATACTCCCCATCTTGCTATCAGACTGACTAGCTGAAACGAGTTACGAAAGGGAAGGTGGATTTATTTATCCTTTTATTCTGTTTTATTTATTTTTTTCTTACTTATTCATCTAAATATATTTTTGTTTATTTAGTTACCTATATATTTATTTATTTATTCATTCATTTATTTATCTATCTATTCATATATTTCTCTATTTATTTATTTATTTGTTTAATTATATATTTATTTGTTTATCTACTTATTTATTCACCTATTCATATATTTATTTATTCATTTATCTTTTTATTTTGATTTTTATATATGTATACATTTACATATTATTTCTTACTTCGTACCTTAACCTTACAGTCATCCAAAAATTGCGTTCGGTAATTAGTTATGCAGGAACAAAGTAAATGATCGAGTGAGTGATTACGAAGACTAAGAATGAAGAAAAATGAAGAGACATACGAGTCAACTAACACAAAATAAAAATCAATGATTTGTCAACGACAAATAAACAGACTGAGAAAGACTGACGAATTAAAGAGAGACGGATTTACTGTCAATTAGACCGAATGATGAAGACAGTAATTGGACGAACAGGACGGGGAAAGAGAATGTAGAAGCACACTATGAGTGACTTAATACTCATGGCATCCATTTTAACACCACCAGCCGATAGGAGATAGGATACTTGATGAGCTTTCTGAAGTAGACAGACTGACTGACGGTAAAGATAGTCAATCCATATGTCTCTTGCTCAAAGAAGCTTTCCACGGTCATAACTGTTTTGAATATATATATATATATATATATATATATATATATATATATATATATATATATATATATATATATATAAATAAAAATATATATATATATAAATATATAGTTGGAAAGTCACTGTCGCATTTGTCATGAGGATGCCAGGTTCGAGTCCTGGGCGGTACCACATTTCAATTTCAGCCTGCTGGCCTTTGATGGCTTAGAATTAAAGTGCTTTGTGGTTGTTAATATATATATATATATATATATATATATATATATATATATGTATATGTATATATATATTATTATATATATATATATATATATATATATATATATTATTATATACATATACATTATTTCTTGATAATGTCTAAAATAGACGAAAACGTTCGGACTAAGCTTCTTATTTCCCAGTGGTTTTTTTGCATACATATATATATGTGTGTGTATATATATAATATATATATATATATATATATATATGTATATATGTATATATATATATATATGTATATATGTATATATATATATATATATATATATATATATATATATATATAATAAAATATTCAATTATCTATGTTATTCTAAGATAAAGGTAGTCTCTGTTGTTGTCACACTGGGTTATTTTTCCTCCGACTGCTGGAGATAGGAATCAGAGATGCTGACGAAAAATAATTTTCGTCCAACATATCAAACGACATTCTAAGTAAATCGTTGAAAAAACAAAAAAGTTTCCCATAGTAATTTTGAGGCGGGAGATAGAGGTACCACCGATTAATTGGAGGTTGGAGAAAAATTAGCCTAGTGTGATAATGTATTAAGTCAGGGATGTAGACGACCAATGGTTACCAAGCCAGACAACAATTAGCAAAAAAAAAAAAATCCGAATATATCGTCAAACTTTTCCTAATTCGAACAATTTCCTTAACAATTAAGTCATTCATCAAACGTGTTTCTCCTCAGATTAATAGTGTGCTAAGATTAATTTCTGCATTCATCAGAGCTCCTTAAGTATGAATTCTCCATAATCATGCTGGTGATGAATATATGTGTTAATTCAGGTTTGGTCTTGACTAATAAACAAAAACAAAATTTAAGCACCTCAAAATATTGCCATATTTTCTGTGTGTTTGTGTGTGTGTGTGTGTGTGTGTGTGTGTGTGTGTGTGTGTGTGTGTGTGTGTGTGTGTGTGTGTGTGTGTGTGTGTGTGTGTGTGTGTGTGTGTGTGTGTGTGTGTGTGTGTGTGTGTGTGTGTGTGTGTGTGTGTGTGTGTGTGTGTGTGTGTGTGTGTGTGTGTGTGTGTGTGTGTGTGTGTGGGCGTGCGTGTGTGCGTGCGTGTGTGTATGTGTGTCTGTGTGGAGAGGAGTAAGAGAGAAAGAGAGAAAGAGAGGGAGAGAGAGAGAGAGAGAGAGAGAGAGAGAGAGAGAGAGAGAGAGAGAGAGAGAGAGAGAGAGAGAGAGAGAGAGAGAGAGAGAGAGAGAGAGAGAGAGAGAGAGAGAGAGAGAGAGAGAGAGTGAGAGAGAGAGAGAGAGAGAGAGTGAGAGAGAGAGAGAGAGAGAGAGAGAGAGAGAGAGAGGGTGAGAGGAAGAGAGGGAGTGAGGGAGAGAGGGAGAGAGGGAGAGAGGGAGAGAGGGAGAGAGGGAGAGAGGGAGAGAGAGAGGGAGTGAGGG
>NC_134790.1:37678836-37681336 GCF_046742065.1 Oratosquilla oratoria | reverse complement strand
TTAAATATATCTGTGTTCATGTGGATTGTATTATCAATTTATGCATAAATGATTCTCTAAGGACTCGTTTTTCTTATTCTGAAAGGTACCTAACAATATGAGACTTCCAGAAACAGAGGGGCATCCCCGCCACATTTACTGGTTTACAGTTAAGCACGGATCGTTGAAGGAGTAAACCTCCTCAATATATGTATATCCATGCTTAACTCGAAACCAATAAAAGTGGCTTGGATGCCCCTCTGTTTCTGGACGCCTCAATTATCTCCACAGCAATAAAGACAGCAGGTAATAAGCCAAAGATCAATTGGAGGCGTATGCAATTCTGGGTATTGGTGTAATTAAGAGAGTAATCCAGGCTAATATATTACATTGCTTCTCTATATGGCACAAGAAGTTTCAGATTTGGCTGGCTAGAAAACCAAATAACATTCCAGTCAAGAAAAAAGCGGACCTGCTCTAAATGTGCTGTGTCTTGCTGCATTGCTTCTAACCCGAGCGGTGGGCAGGAGACTGGGATGATCCTTCATCCACGAGGAGCTAAGATGAGAGGGAAGCAATTGGTGGTGGATGGGAGTGGAATGGGTAGGAGTGGTTCCATCCCTTGTCTTGGTTATCTCCTTTAGAAGTGGGAAGAAGCCCTTAGTATACAAATAGATAGATAGAGGCTGAAAGAGGATGTATAACAGACCGAAGATCGAACGAATTCACTGCAAACAATAATTCTACTACTGCGGATTCAATCCACTAAATTTTAGCACTTGAGCAAAGCGCGTTTTTGAACGGACCACCACAACCCAAGCATCTGCTAAACTCAGCATCTGCTGACCTCATCAGAACACAGAATGCCTCCACAACAACCAACTCAACCATTTTCAACACCACAACCACCAACATTCTCAAAACAAATTCTCACCAAAGGCAAACTTACAACCCTTCCAGGAGAAAGTATGATTACCATACCTGGTGCACTTCCAGGCCAAGATATAATTGTGTCTCCTGATACCTGTAAGAGCAAAAATCTCAATATGCCTGCTGTTTGGGATACAGTTAGAGAGAACAAAGAGGCAGTAATCTTAATAGAGAACACCTCGCATACCCAGTTAAGCTAAACAAACACACACAATTAGGAACAGCCAAAATTATATATAAAACCCCATTCAGGAAACATACACCACTCCAATCAATACCATCACCACCAAACCAAACCCCACTCCAATCCCCCTCGAAGATATCCCAATCATAGGTTTCCAGCAAGCTAGAACCACTCTTAGGAACATCCTTCAATCCCCATCGTGAGGCAATCGCCTTAAACGATGAACCATTACGGAAGACTTCTTTGGTTAAACACCATATACATATACCACCCCACACCCCTCCCATCTACATACCGGCCTACAGAATTCCTCAGAGCAAAAAAGAACTGGTAACACAATACATAGACGAGATGCTGGAACAAGGTGTCACAGACACTCTCAATCCCCTTGGAACTCCCCACTTTTCCTAGTTCTTAAAAAGGATGGATCCTTTAGACCAGTCATAGATTTCCGTAAAGTAGACACTAATATCACCCCAGATAAACACACACATACACACACACACACACACGTACACACACACACACACACACACATACATGCACACACACACACACACACACACACACACATACACATACACACGCACACAAAATACACAAACATACACACACACAAATACACACACACATACGCACACACGCACGCACGCACATACACTCGCGCATGCACGCAGTAATATAATTTGTTCATGTGTTCAAATTACAGCACCCACCCGTATAACTACGAGTGTGTGCACATGGTTGTACAAAATAAATTTGATTCTAATTTCTCCATTCGTCGATATTCTTTTGGAAGTTTGTGGTTCTTCCATTTGACGAAGACCGAACATCGGGAGGAAAGGTGTCCTTATTCGCCTTTGGTCATTTGGGAGCTGCTATCAGGGCAATCAGGATCAGTGTGTATATACATACATACATACATACATATATATATATATATATACATATATATATACAATATGTGTATATATATATACATATATATATAATATATATATATATTATTAATATATATTATATATATATATATACATATATGTATATATATATATATACTAGCCAAATTACCCGCGCGTTGCTGCGAGTTCGTGAATAATCCCTAACCTAACCATACCGCACCTAACTTTAACCCTTAACCCCAACCAAAATATTTTCTAAATGAAATATAGCTTTAAACACTCCCCCTCCCAGGTGTGCGCCGCCCTACCCGAAGGTTAGGAACCCTAGTTTGAAAACACATGCATACACAAACACAAATATCATGTACACATTCTTTTGCGTGCGTGTGTGTGTGTGTGTGTGTGTGTGTGTGTGTGTGTGTGTGTGTGTGTGTGTGTGTGTGTGTGTGTGTGTGTGTGTGTGTGTGTGTGTGTGTGTGTGTGTATTGACAATAAATGTCTACAG
>NC_134790.1:37651336-37676336 GCF_046742065.1 Oratosquilla oratoria | reverse complement strand
CCTCCCTGTCTAAATCCGAATTGTCTCTGATTTAGTATATTGTTCTCCAGATGTTTTATCCATCTACTTTTTGTAACTTTTCAAAAAAATTTGGCTACCGTCTGTAATTCGTTGGGTCTTCCTTGTTTCCTCCTTTATATGTTGTTACGATATCAGCATTTTTCCAGTCTTCAGGTATTTATCCTTCTTTGAGTGAGCAACTTATTATGTTATACATTTTGTCTATTAGTTCTTCTTTGCATTTAGTATCCAGTTTGCGATTACATCCGGGCCGTGTGATTTTCTGACGTCAAGGTTCATTAAACGGTCCATTATTGCTTTCCGTGTTACTATCATTTCCCTCATGGGGGGGCATTTCACTTCTCTCCCTTCATCCCCATGTTGTACATTTTTTCTAGCGAAAACAGACTTGAAGTGTTTGCTCATGACTTCAGCCATATCTGTATCATCTTTGTATTTCATATTTCCTTGGCGTATTTTCATTATTTCCTTTGTGTTTTTTACTTTACCGTTCACATATCTATAGAATATTAAAAAAAAAAAAAACACAACCCATCCGCCCACCGGCCCACGGCCCCCGCCTCTGTCACATCCAAGAAACGGGCCCTTAGACCTATGCATACATTGTCAATCACGGGTAACTCCACTTCTATACACACAGTGACAGCTACCTCTGAATTGGTACGCTGATCTCCTCCATCTCTATCTTTACCCCTTCTTGCCTCGCCCATCACCGAGGACTGCAGTGTAAACAGACAGATGCCTCATCTAGACTCCTGTAGATGCTGGAGAGCTGTTCCTCTGCACACGCATCCTCTAACCTCACTCCTAAAGCCTCCGCCCCCCTCTCCCATAGCTGTTCTCCGATACCTCGTCTATTTTCCATCCACCACTTCCATCCTCAACCCACATTCGCAGCCCATACACACACACTTCCTACCCCCTGCGACACTGCCTAACCTAATCCACACCACCTGTTCACATATATATGTTGTCAGCAATAAAACACTCAGAGATGTTCCAGTGTTCACCAATGATGCGTATAGTTTCCCTAGAGCACTTAAAACCAACTATATGCGCTTTCGAAATAAGTTATTATCTGTCTCTAATATATATCGTATCCTATCATTAAAAACATTAAGAGATTGTGTGTCATTTTCCTCTATTGTCCTGCCAGGTCCCCTCGCCAGCAAGTACATCTAAGAATGAAAAGATCGCTGAACACAAGCACGATCCCTTTCTCTCGTCGTCACATTCACTCGCTCGATAATGTTGCATCGTATTTTCACTCGTTACCAAGATTACACCTACAACCAACAAATTCTAATTAACCATAACGTATGTAGTTCTTGTTCACCATAGTCTTACAATCCACCTCAGTCAACAAGATCACTACCCCTCCACATCACCTCCAACACTAGCCGTATGTTATAATCATCCCTTATTGATTATAATACTCAATATTCAGTCTCCATCTATCAGTGATTGTCTAATACTGTCACATTTCAACAACTTTAATTAACCCCTCTATCATATCTTAGCCATCTAGAGAAAAGTGTTCTGTACACACACAACAACTCAGACCCACTTCAACACATGTTTCGTTACATATACGTCTCTTGTACTCACGTATCATAAGAACTCATATATATTCTGTCATTGATTTATCGCATGACCATTATATCCCAAAAGATACGATCCATCACAAAGAATTATATGTGTTGTACTTACATGTGATCCATCTAATATTATATAGATGTCGACTAGTAATCATAGCGTATGGACCCAGTGTTAAACCGTGCATCCCCGTTCAGAGTCTCTCTATAATTCAATGCCCCGAACATCTTATAAACAAATTTTTTCCATTCATGCAACCTGATTCTCGCCCCTCCCTTCATTGCTCCTTTGTTTTTTCTTGTTCTCATTCTTCGTATGTATCTGTCATTTGTATTTCTTCTTCTTCTTCCTCGTCTTCTTCTTCTTCTCCTTTTCTCCTTCTTCTGCTTCTTCTTCTTCTTCTTCTTTTTGCTCTCTGCCATCGACCATTTTGACTGAATGAAAGCACTCGTGCATGACGATTAGGCCTGCAAGCGATTGTCTCATTCCTTCTTGCCTGACCAAAATGCTGATCCTCATAACAATGGGGATACAATGTAAAGGAGGAGAAAGCGTTTTTAACGAGACCTAAAAAAAAAAAATGTCTTGACTACGGTCACCTGTAATGTACTTTCGTACTTCTTGTTCTGTCTCACAAATTTACACGATTTGTTCACTTGTTCAATAAGTGAGATTCCCGAGGAAAAATACTAGAGTTATTTTACTAAACATCCTTAGCTTGATGCCAAAGCACATAGATTTCCTCCTAATTACATATATTTTCCTCTAACTAATGTTCAGTAGTCTTATTCGGTAGTGAGGATAATCATAGAATATATATAATCAACCCCATTGGATATATTCTTCAAGGTTGTTATCAAGCCATTAATTTTTCCTCTCTACTGTTTGAATTAAGTCCCCCTCACGTGATTGTCATTTGTCATTTGGTCAGATGAAGTTTATAAAATGATCCAGAAAATTAAATAGATTAATCGAGTAAAAATTAACCTCTTTCCAACCGAAAGTCTTCCCTCAGTTGTGTCACAAATTAAGTCAAAGTCAACACTTTATATTTCGATTAAGTTAATTTCCATATCCGATACGCCATATAGAGAGTGTCCATCAACAAAGAATTCCTATGGATATTTAGTTGTATTACATAACGTCCGAGAACGAGATTAAACCAAAGGTTATCATAACCCTCATGCTATCTATCCACTTCAACCCACTTTCCGACCTGCACGACTTAAACTAGAGTTAAAACCCTTGATGGATGACGTAATCACCGTAACCTCAAAAAATTACCTTGTCCATTACGAAAGTACATCTCGCCCCGCGGTTAAGAGAAAGAAAATAATCATTTTATAGATTAAAGAACTTTAGTAAAACAGAAGAAAAAAAACTTCTTACTCTGAATCATTACGTCTGCCGCAATAACTTAATTACCTTCTAATTGGGTTATTCTCGTATGGTTTTCAGATAGATCTGTCAGTCAGGTGTCAGGTAGCAGCGCCTCATAAACGTAGCAGTGTTTGCTTCGTGTAGTTGGTGGCGGCTCTGAAGTATCATTCAGTATGTAATAACCAGATATATACTCGTACAGTATATCTAATATCATATATCTTTTATATTTCATATTATATATTTTGTACATACTATGCATATACTTATTGCATACATTGTGTACATTTTCACATTATATGTGCTATATATAAGTACATATTGTACATACTGTATACATCATATACGTTGTACTGAATATATATATTGTATATATTCTACTGTATATATTGTATATCTTGTATGTATATATCCTATGGTATATATTGTGTATATTGTGTATATTGCATATACTGTATATATTGTACGCATTGTATATCGTATGTCCTGAATATATTTTGAATATTTTCGTTCTACTGGATGCATCAACCACGTTATGGCCCAATTCCGCCATTTTGATTTTTCGACACATTTCACAGTTGACCTTTGGCATTGTTGCCTCGGACGTGAAGGACCCTCCTACCAGAGGGTTTCGACGACTGCCACGCCCAAAGACAGACGGTTCTTGTTTTGAGAGTACATTGGATATAGTCTAGGTCATGGGTGGGCAGCCCTCGGCACGCGTGCAAAATCTGGCACACTAACGACTTTTTCCCCCCACGCGAAACCCAGTGGTCATCTTAAGAAAAATAGTTAATAAATCTACAGCGTCTTTTGTGTGACCACTGGTAGCCACATGATGCACTGGGCGGTAGATTGGGGACCTAGGAGGTCAATGGAAAGGGTCCAAATTTTTGGATCAAAGATTTGATGTTTTTGGCACCCACAAATAAAAACGTTGCCCACTCCTGATCTCGGTTATCCTCTTTGTCGTCAGGGTAAGTTTGGGACAGATATATTCATTGCTATTGTCTATCATGTTTCACAAGATCACGAGATCGTTGGACTTCGCTGATTCCTCTTGCTTGTGACTTTCTTGATGTCTTGCAGTGGGAACTGGCTGCCCATTCTGGGGGCCAGTATTCGTGGGTACCTATGCAAATATATATATATATCTATATATATATATATATATATATATATATATATATATATATATATATATTCATATACATATCTATATACATATATATATGTATATATATATATAAATATACATATAAATATATATACATATATATATATATATATATATATATAAGTGTATATATATATATATATATATATATATATATATATAATATATATATAGTGTATATTTATATATATATATATATATATAGATTATATATATATATATCCCTTCTCCCTATCTGTCTGGTTGTCTGTCTGTCTGCTTATTCCAGTGGCTAAGAAAGAACAGCAGTATATAAGTATACCTGGAATACATGACAAAAGACTGGTTGAGGTTCCTTGCTCTAGGAACCAAGTGGCTATTTTCACGGACAAAGGAAATCACATAAGACGCGAGAGAAGGAATTCTTCGCTCGAAGAACTTTGTGGTTATTTTCACGACCAAAGAAAGTCACACATGGTGCGGGAGGAGGAAGGCACAGATTACGTGCAAGTCCGAGCGCAAACGCACGCACACACACACACACACACACACACACACACACACACACACACACACACACACACACACACACACACACACACACACACACGCCAGTAATATTTTTTTCTCTCTTTTCCTCCTCCTTTGTTCCCTTTTTCCTTTTTTCCTTTCTTTCTTTCCGAAGAAGGTAATTCCCCTTCCCAAAAGCATGTAACAGCCTTTTCTCTCTTGTTCTTGAGGTATATGTAGAAATAAATTCGGATAGTCGTGGACGTGGAGAAGGGTGGGAGGGTGTGTAGTCCCTGCATGTGAACTTGCTTGCTTTGTCAAAAACCTATTAGAAAACCATATTATCGTGACGTTTCCTGACGGGTAGGTGTGGCCCTGGATAAAGCATCTTATTGTTTGCGAAGAAGAGAGGTCTGCAAGAACAAGCCCTCCGGTTTGTTTATTCAGGATCTACGTATCCGAACACTGACCCTTATATGGAAGAGACCTAAGAAGGAGCCATGTTCTTCTCTGGGGGATATGTCAGGAAGTAAATGCAACTAGGGTATTATGCGGCGCTGTTGATGGTACTTCATTGTATAAATGTCGGTTTCCACATAAATTTTTCTTAATTTATATGTGAAACTGAGTTAAGATACACTTGTGTATACGAACACACATACACATTAAAATATATGTACAAATGTGTTGCACAAATCACGTAAGAAATATCATTTGAGAAATTTCTCTAATGAGACATATGTCTATACAAATATACAATAACTTTTTTCGCGCTATGTCATCCCGTCATGTCTAAAATGGTCAATACGAAAATAAACACAAAAATACGAAATAAAATAAACAGCCTGATCGGTACTCCCTAAAGAGGCAGTCCACGATGCTGGAGACTATTACAAAGACTCCATTCCCCGATTTTGAAAGACCACTTCGACTGAGACTTCGAGAAGAATGAAGACCTCACAATGGCCTTCGGCTTTACTAATTAACTCTTCCCTTGGTCTTCGCATAGAGACTATTCCTGTCCATCCTCGGCTCGCCAAAAGCAAAGTACTTTTTTTTTTTTTTTTTTTTTTTTTTTTTTTTTTTTTTTTTTTTTTTTTTTTTTTTTTTTTTTTTTTTTTTTTTTTTTTTTTTTTTAAGTCTTGAAGCGGACCTAAGAAAAATATGCGAATGGAGGGAAGGTGAAAGGGTATTGGCATAAATGAAGGAAAGAATGGAGTAATGAGATGAAGTTGGAGAAGGACGTGGGTGGGAGTAAAGAAAGGTTGGAGAAAAAAGAAGATATAAGGATTACAAAAGAATGAGAGATTAGTAGAGAAGGAGGACGGATAGGGTGAGGGTAAGGGGGAAGGGTGGAACACAAGAAAAGGAGTTGGAAATGAAAAGAAGACTACAAAAAGATGGAAGTTGTGGAATACGTAAAGTGAGAGCACAGATATAGACATAGACATATACATGTAGATATAGATATATAGATATATAGATATGAATAGAGACATAGATGTAGATATATACTCGTAGATGTATAAATATGAATATGGATATATAGATGCATATATATATGTATATATATATACATATATATATATACATGTATATATACATATATATATACATATATATTATACATATATGTATACATATATGTGTATATAAATATATATATATATATATATGTTTTGTTAAAAACAACTGCGCATTCGGCACTACGAAGCTTCTTAAGTAGACTTTCAAGTCTTCTGAATGTAGATTTCTGTTTTTCACAGGACAGACGGAATAAAAAATTTCCAGTCTGTCCTGTGAAAAACAGAAATCTACATTCAGAAGACTTGAAAGTCTACTTAAGAAGCTTTGTAGTGCCGAATGCGCAGTTGTTTTTAACAAAACATGTTTAAAAGAAATCCTGCTGCCAAGATTTATATATATATATATATATATATATATATATATATATATATATATATATATATATATATATACTCAAAAATATTGATATAGATATATAGACATAGATATGAATAGGTATATAGATGTAAATGTAGACATATATATATATATAATGTATATATATATACATGTATACATATATATATATATATATATATATATGTGTGTGTGTGTGTGTATATATATATATACATATATATATACCCGTAGATATATAGATATATAGGCATATGCAGAGTTTACTAGGAAGTAGAAAAACACACGGAGTCCGAACGCTTTCGTGATATATTCACATTATCAAGGAATACTCACTCAGTCACTTTTCTGTATTACTTGATAATGTGAATATATCACGAAAGCGCTCGGACTCCGTGTGTTTTTCCTCTTCCTAGTGGACTCTGCATATTTGTGATTCACGTGTGACTTGTGAAATTTGTGCATAGATGTAGATATATAGACATGGATATACATATAGATCAAATAAAAATATAGATAGAAAAAATATAGATGGAAAGAGAGACCAGGTTTATAGAATGCAGAAAGGAAGGTAGACAGGTAAATAGAGATATCAAGAGACAGATGGGGCAGATTCCCTCAAAATTGTCTGAATTGACGCTTTCAGCAAAATTATATAACCACTGTTCCATACAGTAGCTTAAATAAGATTATGAGGCGTGAAACTCCACACTATTCTATTCAGGTAGTTGGTGGGCTCCCAATATATTTGTTAAGATCACCTTTGCTGACACTTTCTAACGTTTAAAGAAGTTTGTTTCAGGAGACTTAACCAATTGAGAAATTTGAAAATAAACTCTCCTACTGGGATTCGAACCCTCGCCTGAGCGGCTTGCTTCGTAGAAGGCGAAGACCGTACCGTCACGTCACCACGGTCTTCGCCTTCTACGAAACAAGCCGCTCAGGCGAGGGTTCGAATCCTAGTAGGAGAGTTTATTTCCAAATGTCAAAATGACACAAACAATTGAGAAATTATTTTCGTATTCAGGTTAAGAGATTTTTCAGAGTATTCTATTCATCTGCAACTCAGAGAAAGTTTTATATATATTTTTTTATTACTAATATCAGACAATATTATTCACCTAAGGTCCAGGTTGGTTGTGAAGTCTCCTGTCTACTGGAGAAGGCATTGCTTGACGACATGACGTCACAACGTCGATGGAGGAAAACTTAAACATAAATAATCAAATATCGATAAGCATCAACGAAACTACTTCTCATTACCTCTTGTATTTCAATTTACTCTTTCCTCTTCCCCCCCCCACACCCCACCTCTGCTTCTTATGTCCGAATCCTTCTTAAGTTAATTTCTCTTTGTCGAAGTAGCCATTCACTCCTTCGCCAAATCACATATCTTGGTTTCTTTAAATATAGTTACTTTTGGATAATTATTGCAATGGAAGTCTCATCAATACTTATCTGAGGATGTACTGAGGGAAATAAATCTTTTATTCGGAGAAATACAAAGCCTCAGAAGACGGGATTATTCTCTTCGATTTTTTCTTGGCTTTTTCCTTGTATCAAACCATTACCAAATATTTCACTGCCGGTTGGTCAGTGCATTGACAAGCTCCGTGAATAAGAAATAAAATTGCCACAATTAGATATAGGTTTCTCCGAATAATTGTTTCTTCAGCGAGTGGAAGGGGGAGGTGGAGATGGAGGGGGAGGAGAGGTGGAGGGGGAGGAGAGGGGGAGTGGGAGGGAAGGCGAAGGGGAAGGGAAGGGGAGGGAGAGGGGAAGGAGGAGATGAATGCAAAGGGAAGAGTGAGGGGATGGAGATGGGGAGGGGGAGGGGGAGGGGTGAAGGAGAGGGGGAGGGTGAAGGAGAGGGGGAGGGGGAAGGAGAGGGGGAGGGGGAAGGAGAGGGGGAGGGGAAGGGGGAGGGGATAGGAAAAGGGAGAGGGGAAAGGGGAGGGGAGGGGGAAAGGAAAGGAGAGGGAGAAGGGGGAAAGGAAAGGAGAGGGAGAAGGGGGAATGAGGAGGTGAAGGGGAAGGGGGAAAGGTGAGGTTAAGGGGAAGTGGAAAGGTGAGGTTTTAAGGGGAGAGGGTGGAGAAGGGGAGGGGCACCAAGCAGGGGCAAGGGTCAGGGGAATGGGGACAGGGGATGGGGAGGGGGGAGGTGGAAGGGGATGATAGGAAGGTGTAGGAAAAAGGGGAAGATGGGGCGGGAGGGGAAAAGGGAGGAGCAACGTTTTTTTTTTTTTCCGAGCGCGAATGTTTTCTGGTTAATTAATATATATATATATATATATAAATATATATATATATCTATATATATATATAGTTAGATATATATATATATATACAGTCTATAAAGAGAGCTCTCCTGGTAATTTATTGAATATTCGGTATTTCTTTTATTTAAATTATATGCCCATTTTTATATGAGGATGCAGGAACTATTCGTGCTTATGTGTATATATGTGTATTGTGTATATGCACATGCTATTTTGTATATGAAAGTGTGTATGATTCACCATGGTCTTGGATCACGTGTTGGACTCGTGATGGACAGCTATTTCCCTCTCGGAAGAGAGCTCAAGGCTCATATATGACCGATCTATGGGTAATGTTGTGACCTTACACGCACACGCACACCCAACTCCCCACCCACGAGAGTTGGAGTAATAACTCGCAGCGCAGCAATACTGAAATTATTTCAGCCCTGGGCGGGATTTGAACCCAGACCGCCGTAGTGGCAGCCGGGGACTCTAACCACAGCGCCACGAGGTGTGTGTGTGTGTGTGTGTGTGTGTGTGTGTGTGTGTGTGTGTGTGTGTGTGTGTGTGTGTGTGTGTGTGTGTGTGTGTGTGTGTGTACGTGTGTGTATACGAACTCCTGCACATGTGTGCGTGTCTGTTTACTCGTGTGCGTCTTTCCATGTGTCTGTCTCCACGAGGATGTACACATCAACTAGCGTGTACGTCTGCAATCGTGTACATAAACACACATGAGCCCAGGCACTCGTGAGTAGCTGTCGGACATGATGAAAAAGAGTTAGTCTCTATAACAGAAAAAGAGAAAAAAAAAAAAATTGAGGCCCCAAAACCTGTTTTGCCCCCAACGCTCTCCGCCTCTCCCTTCGCTTCGCTTCGCTTTGCCTCTCCTTCGTTTCATTGGCTAATACAAGTGCCAACCTCTGATCAGATAAGGCTCATCACAGAACGAGATTGTCCGTTTTCGCTTTCATTGGCTTAACCCCCTCAATACGGTAACATGAACCCTTGTTCAATACAGTACCAGACAGTAACGTTCAACACAGGCCTTGAACTCGGAACATCACGAGATCCTGAATGTATGAAAGACGCCTACCCATCCCAGAGAAATAGTGAATTGATTAAAAACGTCTGTCTTTAACCAGAATAAAATATATGGTGTTCCGTCACCGTGGTTAAGGGAGCAAAGCCGAAAATTACTGAATCGCTTCGAGATTTCGTATTACCTTGGTAAGTAATCGACTAACGTTGATTTATCGTTGCTCTCCACACCGTAGTCTCTCCCTCTCTCTCTCTCTCTCTCCTTCTGTCTCTGTCTTTCTATCTCTCTCTGTCTATATCTCTCTCTCCTTCTGTCTCCCTGTCTCTCTATCTCTCGCTCCTCATCTCTCCATCTCTTCTCTCTCTCTCATCTACTCTCTCCTCTCGCTCCTCTCACCTCTCTTCTCTCCTCTCTCTCTCTCTCTCTCTCTAACCTCTCTCTCTCTCCTCCTACAACCTCTACCTCTCTTCTTCTCTCTCTCTCTCTCTTTCTCTCTCTCTCTCTCTGTTTCTAAGGACCATTTACACGGTCAAATGGTCTGTCAAACCTGGGTTCTCAAACAAGTGTTTGAAGTGGTGTTTGGCCGTGTGAATAGAGTATTTGGTTGTCAAACACGTTTATTAAAAGTGCTTGACAACCAAATACCCCATTCACACGGTCAAACACCACTTCAAACACTTGTTTGGCAAACCGGGTTTGGCAAACCACTTGACCGTGTAAATGGCCCTTAGACAACCAACATCACTCCCTTGGAAGACTACGGATTTCGAAGTTAGCGTGGAAGAAAAGGGTGTTTGTAGGTTTAGAACATAAGAGTGGAGAAGACTGCAGGAGACCATATGGCCTACACTAGGCAGTTAAAAGTCCATTACCACCAATCATCCCCATCCATAAAGTTGTCTAATCTTCTTTTAAACAATCGATAGTTTCAGCGCTGACTACATTGTTGCAAAGTCTACTCAATTCGTTAACCACTCTGTTAGTAAACCAGTTTTTGCCTATTTCATTCTTAAACATAAAATTGTCCAATTCAAACCTATTATTACAAGTCCTATTCTGCTGTCTTAATATTATGACCTTGCCTGCATCACCCTTGTTAAAGCCCTTGACCCACTTGAATACCTCTTTTGGATCACTCCGCACTCTACGTCTTTCCAGAGAATGTAAGTTAAGATGCCTAAGCCTGTTTTGGTAAGGTAAATATCTAAGTCCTTGCATCATTTTGGTTATTCTTCTCTGTACTGATTCTAGTGAATTAAAAGACATTCTTTATGACGGAGACCAAAGGAAAAGGATACTGCCTGATTGAGATATTCAATTAAGAGTTCGTAGAAGATTTCACTTGGCTATGATCGAAGTCATGATCCTTGCTCTACGTGCATCTATTCACATAAGGAAAGCTGACACTCAACGTCCGCTCCTTTCCTTCTGCTAATATAAGCCGGTAGCATAGAAAGTGTTCAACACGAGCATAATAAAGTCACTGGTTCAACGTGTTTTTTATTAATTCCATTTCTCTCTCACATAATCTCTCTCTCTCTCTCATTCTCTCTCTCTCTCTCTCTCTCTCTCTCTCTCTCTCTCTCTCTCTCTCTCTCTCTCTCTCTCTCTCTATAAATATATCTCTATATATATATATATATATATATATATATATATATATATATATATATATATATATATATATATATATATACATACACACACACACAAATATCTACATAAGTCCTTCTTTGTATCTGCACTGAAGACGTAATTATACGAAAGCGCTCGGCTTCGTTAGTTTACTTTTCCTAGTGGTTACTTACGCATTTGTGAACACACGCTCCTAGTGTTTTTATTTGCATATATATGTATATATATATATATATATATATATATATATATACATACATATACACACTATATATATATATATACACTATATATATATATATATATATATATATATATATATATGTAATATATCTGCCTATCTTACTCTATATCTAGTTATCTATGTATTTCTTTCGTAGATCTTACCACGAACACTTAATGTATTTGCATATTTCTGGGGTAAATGATGTTTGGCAAACAAAACTTGCGGGAAAAAATGCCTTACATTGACGAGGGAATTGGTGATTAACAAACGTAGAGAGTTCTTGTCCATCTGAGTAAATGCATTTCGCGATTTTTCTTTCACATCTGGGACGAGATACATTTGTATTTCATTATGATATTATCATCGCGAACCCGACTGGGGTTCCTGATTGGAAGCTGACTTCGTATCTAAAGCTCAAAACAAAAAACAAAAAACAAAAACAAAAAAATTACCGATGTGAGCATCTTGATGAAGAATGCTATCAGGATTTGGGCGAAATCTTAAAATCAAATCAAGGTTACATAAATAATATTCAAAGAACTGTCACAGATATTAGGGAGATATATGATATATATAAAAACATATGTGGCTTTCGAAATGTGTCTAAAATACAAAATTTACAGATGCTGTCTCATCCCAGCTACAATCTCAGAACATAGTAGTTGGAAAAATATGAGATGATTAAAACTAAGGCAAGTACTACGATGAGAGAGAAAGAGAGAAAGAGAGAGAGAGAGAGAAAAAGAGAAAGAGAGGGAGAGAGAGAGAGAGAGAGAGAGAGAAGAGAGAGGAGAGAGAGAGAGAGAGAGAGAGAGAGAGAGAGAGAGGGAAGGAGAGAAAGAAAGAGAGAAACGGAGAAAGAAAGAGAGAGAGAGAGAGAGAGAGAGAGAGAGAGAGAGAGAGAGAGAGAGAGAGAGAGAGAGAGAGAGAGAGAGAGAGAGAGAGAGAGAGAGATTACAATGGCGAGGTTATTGCTGAGAACAACACAGATATAAAGAGAACAGGCCGTGCCAGAGACCACTCTCAAGTAAGATATATTATGGAGGCGATAAAGGAAGCACAAGTGGACACGGGCAGGAAAAGTAGCCTGAAAACAGAATAATACATAGGGCGAGTGTGCTACTGATTAGACACCAGAAGACGATAAGGAATGATTTATATATTTTTCAATAATAAACAATGCCTCTAATTTTGAGGACAATATTATACCAAAGAGGTGGAGTCATAAAAACAGTGGAAGATTATTTATATTACAGTAGAAGTTTTGGAAACAGTAGAATTTAATTTTAGTTATGTTTACATTATTATTGTTATCATTATCACTATCATTATTTCATTATTATTATTAAATTATCATTGTCGTTATATCTATTATTATTATTATTATTATTATTATTATTATTATTATTATTGTTATTATTACTATTATTATTATTATTATTATTATTATTATTATTATTATTATTATTATTAGTATTATTAGTATTATTAGTATTATTATTATTATCATCATTATTAATTATTATTATTATTAATTATTATTATTTCATCATCATCATCATCATCATCATCATCATCATCATCATTATTATTATTCTATATTATTCATCTTTATTATCATTATTATTATTCAGAGGAGGTTATTTTCCAATACAAAAAATACTGAGTGATATAGGGCGAGTGCGCTGCTGATAAGACACCAAAATACGATAAGAAATTATTTATATGCATTTTCAGCAATAAACAGCGCCAGTATCCTGGTGGACAATATTGCACCGAAGAGGTGGAGTCACAGGAATAGTAAGAGTAATGTTTAAAGGAAATAGTAGAACGTAGGGATAATATACATATATATATATATATATATATATATATAATATATAAATATTTATATATACACATATATATATATATAATATATATATATATATATATATTTATATCACAATTCAATTTAATTCTAAGCCATCAACGTCGAGAAACTCGAGGAGGCATACATTCAGAAATTGATACGTGGTACAGCCAAGGACTCGAACCTCCGCTAGTACGTGACAAGTGACAGTGACTTAACCGATTGCGGCAACAAGAGAGATATATGTTGAGCGCCACTTTTCTTGTATATTTGTATGTTACACACACATACACGAAATTTTGCGTTCAGCACAGCTCCGCCATGATAGTATAATTGGTAAGTATGTAACGAGGGAAAGTATTTGTACAACACTGAATGGATCCTAGTGAACAGATATAAGAAAAGTTGCGCTCAACTTTTATACGTATACATACATACATATATACATACGAGTGTCTATATATATATATATATATATATATATACATATTTATATATATAAATATATACATTCACACACACATATATATATATATATATATATATATATATATGATGTAAGCGGAATAGGAAACACAGGAGTCTTGGTCTTGAGTTTATTCCTGACTAGTTTCGCAGGTATGCTTTTTCATATTCCTTTGAAAAAGCATACCTGCGAAACTAGTCAGGAATAAACTCAAGACTAAGACTCCTGTGTTTCCTATTCCGCTTACATCAACCTGTCAGAATGTCTCAACAATCTATAATATATATATATATATATATATATATACATATATATATATATATATATGGGTTCATCGTCCCTCCCCACTTTTCCAAGCCAGAGACTGTCCTTGATACTTCTAATAAAAACATGTGATATTTCGCCTTTACAGAATATATAAAGTGAGCCACAAAAATAATGAGAGCAAACGTGGAGGTGAAGAACCCACATGCAATCTTGTTACTCTGTATGACCCCACTGAATACGTTCATCAACAATAACCACGCATACCTCTTCCCCCACCCCACATACCCACACCCACACCCTCCGCCCGTGCCCACACACCCCTGGCAGGTGGTAAGGGCGTGCGTGGAGCAATCACCAGCTCATTTGGCCCGTGATGGATGAAGCAATACCAAATACCGGATGAGTTCCATCCAACACGCTATCCATCACGTCCACAGAGTCACGTGATCGTGTGTGTGTGTGTGGGGGGGGGGATCGTGTCATAGGTAAAACGAACAGTCGTCATCTTTGCGGTCGTCAACTGGGTTTCTGGTCGGTCTTGTTCATATATAAACAACCCACACCGGCTTCATGGATTTGGTCAAAGTAAAACCGTACATCTACAGATCATTCCGTTGTGTTAGACTATTAAATGATGACCCTCTTGCAAGGGGAAGAAGGTCTTTTGGTGCATGTATGTACATACAAATACCAAGGGTTTTCCCCCCTTACAAGGAAATTAGCCAAAGTCAAATGGCATAAATCCACTTGCACCCATTTCATCCTCACATACTCCACTTCCATTCACCATCCTTCCCTCCCTCTTTTCTTGGCTCTTCCTGAATTACGGGTCATCCCTGCATCTCACCCATTGCCCTGGGTCATAAACAATGCAGCAAGACACAGCACATTCACAGCAAGGCCGCTTCATTTAATCGGCGACCCCCCACCCTCTCCGCCCCTTCATGCAAAATAGGAAAAGACGGGGAGAAACCTCCTCGGGCCGCGTCAAAATATCATTCGCACATAACCACTCCCTAACCCCTTAATATACATAATAATTTCTATCAATAATGCCTAGAACACGCCTAAAGATTATCATGCAATTCTCATCATAGAACTCTTACTAAGCCGAATGCATCGTCCTCCAGATGATAGTCCGACAGACCAGCAGAGGAACCTCAGGGAAGACATTACATACCGGTAGATGGAAATGGTGAGGAAGTTAGTGGGTCGGGGAAGTACGAAGGGGAGGGGAGTGGAGGGGGTGGAGGGAGGGTGGGTGAAAAAGGGGAGGAGAAGGGAAATGGGAGGGGGAAGAGAAGGGGACGGCAGTGGAGTTGTAAAGAAAAGAAGTTTTTAAGTTGAGGGGAGGGGAGAGGAAGGGAGGTAAAAAAGAAGGGAGAGGAGGGGAGAGGAGGCGAGAGGAGGGAGGTGAAGAGAGGAGAGGGGAAGGGAAGGGAGGGGAACGGAGGTGAAAAGAAGGGAAGGGGAGGGGAGGGAAGTGGAAGGGATGGGAGAGGAGAGGAGAGGAGAGGTGAGGAGAGGAGGAGAGTGGGGAAGGGAAATGAAATGAATAGAAGGGAGGGGAGGGGGAGGTGAAAAGAAGGGAGGGGTTGGAGATGAAAATAGGGAAGGGGAGGGAAGAAAAATTGAATAGAGGGAAGGGGAATATAGTGGAAGAGAATGGAAGGGAAAGAGAGTAAAGTCCTGGGAAAGGGAAAGGGGAATGAAAATATGACAATAACCTATTAACCTACTCGTCTGGTTGTTTATTTACTTTTTTCATTTTTTTTTTATCATGATCATGATCATGATAATGATCATCATCTTCCTCCTCCTTCTCCTCCTCCTCCTCCTCCTCTTTCTCCTCCTCATCATCATCATTATCTTTCTCATCATCAGCAGCAGCAGCAGCAGCAGCAGCAACAGCAGCATTATTATTACTGTTATCATTATTCTATTTATTTGTTTGTTTATTTATTTGCTTTATTAATTGATTAATTTGTTTATTTGTTTATCTATCTATTTATTACAATTTCCAAGGCAAACATCATTAGCCAAACAAAAACAGCCGCGGGTCAAGACGCAATATGTCTGTGTCGAGGGACGCGGCGACGAGGCCGTTGTTTCGTGCTGGGCCGCCGACCGATCGCGCTGACGGGAGGTCTTCCTCCAGGGATGAGCGGTCCGAGATCATCCTACCAAAAACAATCTTTCTTCCTCGTTTACGTTTACCAATCGTCTCCCCCTTCCCTCCTCACTTTCTCTCCTCCTGACCCCCATTCCCTCACTCAACTTCCTCCCCTCTTATCCTCGTCTAGCATCTTTGTTTTATTTAGGTCTACGACAGGCGATTTTATTCAGTTTATGTTAAATATCCTCATGAAGAAGGTGATGTGGTTAAAGATCTTATGGTAAAAAGCTTAGAGTAAAGATCTTAGGGTAAAGATATTAGGGCAAAGATCTTAGAGTAAAGATATTGGGATCAAAATAGGTGAAAAATAGGTAAACCTAGGGTAAAGATATTAGGGCAAAGATCTACGAGTAAAGATCTTGGGATCAAAATAGGTTAAAGATCTTAAGGTAAAGACAGGGTAAAGGTAGGCTAAAGACTTTAGGGAAAAGATTTCAGAGTAAAGACCTTTGGGTATAGACCTTCGGGTAAAAATCTTAGGGAAAAGATCTCGGAGCATAGACCTTCGGGTAAAAATCTTAGGGAAAAGATCTTAGGGTGAAGACCTTTATAATAAAGAACGTGAAACAATCTGGATTCTCTTACCAGAATGGCACATTTACAGTTTTTGGTTTAGTTAACGCCGATTGATTTTATTCAACTCAGTGTAGGATTCCCCCCTCAACCTGTTGAGGGAGACAGGAGTCAGAGATTCCCCTTTTAATTACATTTCCCCTAAATAAAGCACATCTATCCCTCGTCTCCCCCCCATTACGTTCTCTTATGAATCTAAACATTACCTTTGTTCCCTATTTCAAAACTCCTAACCCCATTGTGATGGAGAGAGGAAGGGGAGAAGGAGGAAAGGTGTTAAGAAGGAAGGGGGAAGGGGGGGAAAGGGAGGAAACGAGAAGGAGAGAAAAGAGGAAGGTGATCCTGAAGGCGCCTGGTCCTGACTCCTACGGGGCATAGTACCCGGTGGGATCGTAATTGGGCTGTCACGGGAGCGGTCCCGAAGAGGGGGAGGGGGAGGGGGAGGGGGAAGTAGGAGGAGGAGGAGATGGAAGCGGTTGGATGTTGTGAAGAGGTCGGGGGTAGGAGAGAAGGAGGGTGGGGGAAAAGAAGGTGGGGGAATGATGGGGGGAAGAAGGAAGGGGAAAAAGGAAGGGGAAGGAGGAGGAAGAAGGTTCTGTGAAATATAAAGGGAGAACTGACTTCCGTTACACAGTTTTTTTTTACAGGTTGTGTACTTGAATTCTACCGAATTTCATGATGTGTGTGTGTGTGTGTGTGTGTGTGTGTGTGTGTGTGTGTGTGTGTGTGTGTGTGTGTGTGTGTGTGTGTGTGTGTACGTACAGTTACGTGTGAATGTGTGCACGTGCGTGCGTGCGTGCGTGCTTGCGTGCGTATGTATGTGCGTGTGACCTGAGTGACCTACGGGCCAACTCAGTGGCCGTGACCGGATTCCATGGGGCCGCGGATCTTCTGCAAGCGAGTTCCGAGACCGAGTAGTGGAAACAGTATCTCATACGTGCTTGTAGCATACACTCGTTGCTTTCTTGAGGAGATACTGACAATAATATAAATAGACTTAAAGCTTTATTAACCTTTTGGTTGATCAACCTTTAACCTTGGAGTTAGATCCTTACTGTGTAATCGATGTTTACAGGAGTTAATCAAACTCCTTCTCTTTTCTCTCCCAACCTCTCTCTCTCCCCCTCCATCTTTCTCACACTCCCCTTCTCTCCTAATCGCCTTCTCTCTCAATCCCTCTCTTCCTCACTCCCCTTCTCTTCCACTCCCCCTTATCTCTCCCACTCCCCCTCTCTCCCGCTACCTCTCCCTCTCCCACTCCCTTCTTATCTCAGTCTAACTCGTCCTCTCCTCTCTCCCCAGCTACCAGTTTCAAGCACAGTACAGTAGTAACATTACATTAGAAGTTTCAATGAGTTGTAGATAGTTATCTCTCCAAAGCCTCTCCGACTCTTCACATGTTCCTATGATGCATTTCTCGTGTGCTGAGAGACGGATGGTTACAAGTGGCTCTTGTGATGGATTGTCTATATCGCTATCTTGAGTGATTAACCGGTCCTTCTTCACATGCTTGATTCTGGTTGCCGCTAAAGGGGGTCTATGCCTCGTGGGCCGCGTTGCTATGGTAACGTAATCGAAAGTTTTTACCCTTGTCAGCGTTGGATGATTTTGATCAATTTGGGATATTTCACAGTCATTCCTCACTCCCGCCACACTGTTCGGGTTAGACGCCACACAGTAAGACATAGTAGGGCTTCCATAGTAGGGCTCCCGATATTCTTTCTGTAGTTTTCAATTGTCCCAATGCTTTTATAAATTTCAAAGACTTGCGTCCATTTAGTCTAAGTTTGCTACCAAAGAGATCTAGAGGAGGGACCGAGGAACATTTCCGACTACTGTGAGGCTTTGAGCTTATTTTCTCTATCGTTGAAATACTCTATATACTAGTAAATCAAAAACATCACCAACTGAAGTCTACATCCATCTATATACCAAGGGCTTCTCCTTTATGAGAGAGATAGCCAGTCAAGGCACGTACCTACTCCTAACCAATTGAAGTATATAAAGACATATGAAAATACAGTCAAATAAAATCGATGCATAAATGATATATTGGAACAAAGGTGAATACAGATATGGGAAAAAATAATAGAAACGTAGGAATATTTACGCCATATCCTGGTTTCAAAATGAAATCGCTCTCAAGATAATACATACATTAATCATATGTACAAGAAGATCCAATGAACTGATAGTTTTTTATTATAACTAATTGTTTATATATATTACTCTAAAGAAATAGTAGCTATATGAATAAAGAAACAGATTAGATAAACCTAGGTATCAGGTTACTGTACAAAAAATATCATAATTAAGGAAAATTAAAAAATAAAATAAAATAAAATCAGATTAAATAACATAAAGCTAAAATTACAAAAAATAAGATAAAAACAAAAAATAAGATAGAATAACATAAAAATAAACAAACACACAAGCAAAACACCTCCATACCCCAATCTTCCTCCTCCTCCTCCTCCACAATCTCTCAACCTGACTCAATTTCATTATTCACGCCAGACCTTCCCAGTTCCTGCAGCTGGTCCCTAACCACTTAATGACTCTTTCTTCCTCGGCTCTTCTCCCCTGTGCGGTCCGGCACATCTTCCGGAAGTCACCGGGGCTTTATGGAAGCTCCCCGGGTCCTTATACCAACCCGGATGCCTTTTCCTGCAAACAGCTGAATTCCGGAAAACAATAAACCGGACAGCTGAAGAACCCTCCACATGCAGGTCTGTCTCTTTCGAAACCAAGTGAACCAGGCAACCTGGGTCATGCATTCATGCATGAATGCAAGCATGCACAGGCACTGGAATGCATGACGACACCCGTTCAAAAAAGTACACGTAAGCACGATTCCCTGTACGGGAGGAGAAGCGATGTGGTGAGTCGTGGGGTGGTACTGCGTATGCAATTGGAAATTGCCGACGAGTTTATCAAAAGAAACACTGCGCTTCTATCTTTTAGAACAATCTTGTACCGCGTGTTATCTCATGAGGCGCTCCATGCCAGACAGGCGAAGACGCCAAAACCATGTCTTGAGTTATCGCTGTCCAAAGTTGAACCAAAAGAGACGCTCAAAGAAAACGTACTTTAAGACGTCGGCGTCTTCGCCTGTCTGGCACAATAGCGCCTTATATTCCATTGCATGCCCTGATGGCGTCATTGGAAGCGTGCTGGTCTCGCATTTGCTTAGTTGTGAGACCGAATCCCGCACTTCCCACCGATTCCTAGCTGCAACATGCTACCTGCCCCAGTAGTCCCCAAAGCGTATAATAGGGCAAAGGTGGCGGCTTCGACCACAGCTACTCAGCGCCTCTTGGCGTAGACTCCACACCTTTATATTGGCTTTGGTCAAGGGTATCTATCATTTTGTAAATAGTTCGCTTAAGTTTGCGGGGAAAGGCCATCACCTACGCTTGCTCCGCCCAGTGTAGCTTACACTGCAGTATTTGACATGCGTTCCCCCATAAGCTTGCTAGTGGAGCACAAAATAGACAAAACACGCTCTCTGAAGATAGCAATCAGAGCCAAACAAGGAATGACAGACATCGAACCACCTGTGGTTTCGTATGTAAAGTTCCGATATAAATAATCGTCAGGGGTTTGGACCTTTTGTTATGTTCGGAAATTAGAAAAAAAATCGGTGTTATTGCTAATGTATAATTTGATATTACTCCCTTCTCGACGATTACGCATTTCCAAGAGATCTGTGGATGTTTGTGAATGTTTTCGTTTCTTTAAGAACTGTGAATGCTTTGAACTAAGGTTTTTTGTAGTTCTGCATGTGCCATGGGTATGTAGTCACGAGCTAAATTTTTAACCCATCCACAATTTTTAATGCATTTTTTTTTTCAATTCAAGAACACTACACGTTTGCAATCTGAATACTACATAGGAGAATAAATCACGTACTCGACAATATATATATATATATATATATATATATATATATATATATATATATATATATATATATATATACATATATATATACATATATATATATATTTATATATATATATACATATATATATATACAGATATATATATATATATATATATATATATATATTGACGTTTTGAGAACTGTAGCGTGGGTCAAAACATTTGCTCGTGACTGTACAATAGGGAATGTACGCACGCCAGGTAAGGTTGTAGTATGATGGATGTTGTCACCTTGGCCGTGTATTTTTATATAGCCAGAACTAGTGGGAGTCACTAGTGGTCGCTTGAAAATGATATTGAGCAGGCACATTTGTGACGACGATTAAGGCAGTTCTCACACCGACGCAACCAGTTGCATGAAACTGATCGCAATGGATGCCTACACTCTGTGAAAGCAATACTCCCTATACGTTTGCCCGCAAGCAATCAAGTACATCCATCTCTGAAATAACAGGTAAAGTGAAATTATATGTTCACGTTCATATAGCAAAGGAATACTGGTTTCATCCGGTGCGATCGGTTTCATGCAACTGGTTGCGTCGGTGCACAAGCTGCCCAATATAACATATTTATAACTACATGTCCCTTTGTAGATTTCATCACAAGATCTGACGGTTTCTACAATTTCCCTTCATTTAATGGTACTTCAATTAATTACAATGATAGAGTATGCCGCAGACAGGAGTCCTTTTGGTCCATAAAAGACCCACGGGATGGCTTCGGGAGTAAACCGACTTTGAGTAAGAAAAATACATTTTCTCGGCAGAAACCAGCGCTTCTGTTTTTATGGATAATGATGACGCCAAAGTGAGAGACGCGGGGAAGAAAAAATTAAAGGCGGATAGCAGAACGGATAAAAAATAGAATAATAAATTATCTGTATTCTTTTTTTGAACAAAGGTTTGGTTTTCTGATCATAACCTAATACTAAGTAACTCTGGTCCGTAGGGATACCACTAAAGTCCCTAAAATATCAAATCCCCAAAATATGTCACCATCCCATACGGGGAGTGAGAAAAAAAATGTGGTGAGGAGGAAAGGAAATGGAGGGAGGGGGAGTGGGATAGGGGAAGGGGAGGTGGAGGGGAGGAGGGATGGGGAGGTGGAGGGGAGGAGGGACGGGGAGGTGGAGGGGAGGAGGGACGGGGAGGTGGAGGGGAGGAGGGACGGGGAGGTGGAGGGGAGGAGGGACGGGGAGGTGGAGGGGAGGAGGGACGGGGAGGTGGAGGGGAGGAGGATGGGGAGGTGGAGGGGAGGAGGGACGGGGAGATGGAGGGGAGGAGGGAGGGGGAGGTGGAGGGGAGGAAGGAGGGGGAGGTAGAGATGAGGAGGGAGGTGGAGGGGAGGAAGGAGGTGGAGGATAGGAGGGAGGTGGAGTGGAGGAGGGAGGTGGAGGGGAGGAGGGAGGGGGAGGTGGAGTGGAGGAGGGAGATGGAGATGGAGGGGAGGAGGGAGGGGGAGGGGGAGAGGGGGAGCGGGGCACTGACTAATCGTTAGCCTTGTTAATTGGCTCGTTGGCCAGCGGTGAGTTTTCAAGTTGTTAGTTGGAGGCGCGGTGGGATGGGGGGGAGGGGGGAGAGGGGGAGGGGGGAGGGGGAGGGGGGAGGGGAGGGGGGAGGGAGGAGGGGTGCCCGGTACTGACAATTACATTTCTCTCTTCCCCCCGGACTTATGCAAATTCCCACCCTTCCCTAGGCCTCCTCTCTTCCCCAGTCTCCGGACATGTCTTCATGCAATGTTAATTGTTATGTTAAATGTTCTTGGGAGGGGGGGAGGGGAGTGGAATATATAGGGAACGGAATGGGTGAGAGTGGTTTCTATGCCTTTTTCTTTTTGGCTACCCTCCGTGTAAGGCGGAAAAAGACTTTGGTATATGTATGTATAAATGTTCTTGGACGTCCCTTGTTCTTCAATGTGCCCCAACCCCACCCCCTGGGGAGTGGGAGGAATAACCATAGATGAATAAAATCGCTAGACGACAGCCAGGGAATAAAGGAGTTTGTAATTTGACTCTCGTGCTGGGTCTTAGAGTGATGTATGGTCTTAGATCATGTGCTGGTTTCGTGATCGACTGCTGTTAACCTCTGGTTTAGAGCTAATAATTCATATGTAGCTTGAATATTTTTTACTTTCTCTCTCTCTCTCTCCCTCTTTCTCTCTCTCTCTCTCTCTCTCTCTCTCTCTCTCTCTCTCTCTCTCTCTCTCTCGCTCTCTTTCTCTTATCTCTCTCTTTTTCGGTCTCTCTCTCTCTCTTGCTCTCTTTTTGTTTTGTGCAATCACTATTCTAGGAATTTTAGTGACACCTTCCCATAAAAAAGATGCTAATCTCTTTTATCTTTTACTCTCACTCCGTCCTGTTACTACTAAACCTCCTTAGATCTCTCCTTCCCCACCTCTACCACTCAGCTTCTTCGGTGTGATCTTGTCCTTAAGGATAGAAGCGCTGTCTATTGCTCACAAAATTCTCCTCCTTTAATTTCATCCCTCAATATCCCAAACTTACTTTTCCTCTCCCTTTCCGCCTCCTCTTTCTCTGTCTACGTCTCCGTCTCCGTCTCCGTCTCTGTCTCTGCCTCCGTCTCCGTCTCCGTCACCGTCTCCGTCTCCGTCTTCGTCTCCGTCTCTGTCTATGTCTTTGTCTCTTTCTCTGTCCCTGTCTCTGCCAGCCTCTGTATCTGTCTCTGAATCTGTCTCCATCTACGTATCCGTCTCTGTCTCCGTCTCTCTCTCTCTCTCTCTATCTCTCTCTCTCTCTCTCTCTTTCTTTCTTCCTCTCCTTTGTGCATTAACCTCCACGAAATCTTTCCCCTTTCTAGCATTTCTCCTTGTCTCACAGAACCTCCGGAGGGCATAAGATTTTACACCACCGTCACTGCAACACCCCAAACGGATGAAAACGTCCCACCAGTTCCTGGACCCTGAAGAGTCCGGGAACCGCTTATCTGTGATCCTCATCCTCCTACTATCAGAGGACTAATTAAACGGGAACAGGAAGAAGCTGTCACTAGGATACAAACGAGGTCCTCTTCTTTAAACCCAATTATCTTCTTTCTGGAGCACGTGATACGTTGCCTGGACTAATTAACAACTAATTCAATTAGAAAAAGAGGAAAAAGGAAGAAGGTTAAGGCACTCTGAAATGTTTTCTGAGAACGGTAGAGTCTGTCTGGGGACGTGTGTATGTCGGATTATGGTTCTTCTGAAAGTGTATATTGCTGACAGGTATGTTTTTGTAATGCCACCAACGATGGGGATTAAATATTTTGGGACCTTAGAAACTAAGAATTTTGAAATTGAGGCTTAGGAAAAGAAAATCTAGATACTATACACATAAATATACATGTACGTATAGATATACATGTACATTTATATATACATTTATATATACATATACATATGCATATATATATATGCATAAACATAAACATAAACATAATCATATATATATATATATATATATATATATATATATATATACATATACATATACATATACATATGCATAAACATATACATATACATATACATATATATATACATATACATATACATATACATATGCATATACATATACATTTTCATATACACATACATATGCATATACATATATATATACATATACATATATATATCCATAAACATATACATATACATGTGTATATATATATATATATACATATATACATATATATACATATATATATGTATATACATATGCATATACATCTACATACATATGTACATATATATATATATATACATATATACATATATATATATATATGTATATACATATGCATTGCGTGTACATATGTATGTATATATATATATATATATATGTGTGTGTGTGTGTGTGTGTGTGTGTGTGTGTGTGTGTGTGTGTGCATACATATATACATACATACATACATACATACATACATAAATACATACATATATACATACATACATACATACATACATACATACATACA
>NC_134790.1:37643836-37646336 GCF_046742065.1 Oratosquilla oratoria | reverse complement strand
TCACCATGGTGCGCTCCATACTTCGAAAGATAGCACTATATTCTATCATAATTGGTGCCTGCATTAAAAAGAAAAACAAGAGACCACAGAGACGTGTCTGGTGCCGGGAGTGGTTGCAGAGACGTGAAAGAATGGGTAGCTCTGTGACAATCCTACGTGAATTGCAGGAGGAAAATGAAACTTTGCTCCGCAATTATGTGCGGATGGACATAAACAGTTTTTATATTCTTGTATCGAAAGTGGAGAGCTACATTCAGAGGCAAGAGACAAATATGAGGCAAAGCATTACACCAGCAGCACGTTTGTCTCTATTTCTGTAATCAAAACACCTTACATTCCACAGACATTCATGTGATTTATATATATCAATCAAAGTTATAGTGTCTTGTCGTGACCAATATGCACTAGCACTCGGTGTGGACATGGTGTACTAATAACGTGGTAGTCAGTGGATCTGCCTGCACCTTACCTCGTGCGTTTGGCAGTGACGGAAGACCTCTTTCCACTGCCCTCTATTGGCGCCGGGAGCGGACAGTTTGATGGTTTGCCCGCTGAAACTGCTCGTACAAGGGCAAAGCCTTCGTGCCCGACGGACACTGCTCGACCGTGTGGACGTGGCTTAAGAAAATGAAAAGATAGTAGTGTATAAAAGAGGGCTTTTGCCATTGGGCGATTGAGCGAGCGATTAATTGGCGGTCTGTACTTAGCGGGTTTGCTAACTTTGCTCGCACCTCACCTCGTGCGTTTGGCAGCGATGTCAGCCCTCCATCCATCCACTGCCCGCAAATGGCGCCGGGAACGGACAGTTTGATGGTTTGCCCGATGAAATTGCCCGTTGTCGAGCAAAGCCCTCGTGCCCGGCGGACAGTGCTCGACCGTGTGGACGTGGCTTTAGATCGGTTAAGTTAGGATTGGTTAAAGCAGGTTAAGTTAGGTTAACTTTGGTAGGTTAGGTTTTATTAGGGTAGATTTAGCAAGATTAGATTAATTTAGGTCAGGTTAAGTTTGTTTAGATTAGTTGATTTCATTTTAGTTTAGTTTAGGTTAGGTTGAATTAGACAGTGCTCGCGCATATGCCCCCTTTTCAATTTTACTGTTCCTTTGTCTTATTTCAACTTCAATATTCAGCGCATGTAATAATCTTAAACGCATTTTCTCAGCCATATCCTTCCTACTCCCCCCACACGCTAGATTGTTCTCTGGATAAATGCGAAGTTCTTGAAAGAACTTTAAAACATGAAATTATCAATGAAAAATAGTTAGAACTAAGAAAAATATTGCTATACTATGATATAGCTATAAATGTGACCATCCACTAATGAAACGGACATTGTAGTCTACAAATTGGTGAGGTTGAAGTTTGACCATCCCTTATTTCACACACCCTCATTTAATTATTTTGTATATATTCACTACTTATTTACTATTTGTATGCAATCACTGGCACATTGTCTCACTGTGGAATGTCATTCCCCAAAGATCATTGTTTGTCTAACCAAAACACACACTCCCCCGTCTGCCATTGCTCAACCAAACTAAAGCACAAGACTGACAAACTTGACTGGAGTAGTTGTATGTATTACTTTACTTCAATTGTCCTTAACTGGCTTACCTTAACTATCCTCGTTTCATCCTAGCCTGGAAGTAATACTCTTTGTTGCACTTATCTTTTCCACTATCAATGTTACAGTAAATCATTACAGAATAAAATGAATAACACAAAATGATACACTGCACTGTGAAAATAACACTATCCCATTTGTAAACAAAAGAATGAAGCGAAATGTAATGAACTGAGACACTGGTTCTTTCAGGTCGTATGCTAAAAGAAATTATCGTACTGCAGAAACAATAATCAAAGTATAAAAAAAAAGTCTCAGATCCCTCTATATGTTCCTGAATAAGTAATTTTGAATAAGAAGAATTAAATCATTACGTGTTTAGAGAAGTATACATGGTTATGATATGTGTGTGGTTCATTGTCAGAAAATTTTCATTCGATCGAGACAAAGTGTCAAACAATAGTAATACATTTGACTTAATATTTTCACAATAACTTCAGCCGGGCAAGGATATAGGAGAAATATTGTTTAGAAAACAATTAACTGCATTTCCTATGCCATGATCAAAAAGGACAAAAAAATAAGATTACATTAAGTATCATTTTACACCACTCCTACCCCCAATATATTAATTGTTGACAAAATACTAAAACTTCAACTAATGTATTTTCGTCATATAACTCTTTGCCTCGTGATGTCATAATTCAAGCAAGAAAAAGGCTAAAAATATTCATAAGCTAATACGACCATTACTAACGTATAATGATATAGAAAGTATTATGCTTTTTATCATTAATGACATTTCATAAAATGAATAATCTAATGCTTATTAGATCTACGTTTGTGCGTGTTTGTTCATGTGTGTGTTTCTTTTATGTGTGTGTGTGTGGTGTGTGTGAATGTGTGTGTGTATGTGTGTGTGTGTGTGTGTGTGTGTG
>NC_134790.1:37626336-37631336 GCF_046742065.1 Oratosquilla oratoria | reverse complement strand
ATCTATCTATCTCTATCTATCTATCTCTCTCTCTCTCTCCCCTTCTTCTTCCCTCAGGTTCGGCGTTTACTCTTCTAGTCTCACTGATTTTCGTGCTTGAATTTCTTACCCATTCTTTGCTCTGTGGACCAGAGTCACTTGGCATTCTTTTATGGTTTGCGACTCATCCCCAATCAGAGAAGAATGCTGATCATTTCAAACCTCACCAATCCCTCTGTTCTGCTACCTGTGTTTCCTAAATATACCTTTTACCAAACGCATAATAGAGCAGAGGTGACAGCTTCGGCCGCAGTCAATCAGTGGCTCCTGACGTATGTTCCCTACCCCCACCTACACACACAGGAAGAGCCGCCGTGGTGGTTTAGCGCGGTAGGCTCACGATCGATTTCCTCACAGGAAGAAAGACAGGAGGGTGTGCCCCCTTTCGCAGGGAGTGAAAGGATCCTCCCAAGGGATCCCATCCCCTCCCGTGTAAGGCCTGAGCCCCTCCCCCGTTCCCTCCCTAAACGGGCATTATGTCCCTCAGTGCTTGGCGCATTATGTCTTCCCTGAAAGAAACCAAACGCCTTTCAAATTGCTTTTGGCCATATCTAGCTCACCATAACCGCCTAGAATTGTCACAGAAATTGTCTTCAGATTGTCAGTGAATATTGTGATGGATTGTGGTTTGTTTGTGCTTACTGGTAAGTAAGGGTAAAGTTGTTGTTAGGATATACATCGAGTTTGTGCGCTTTCCGTTTATACGTATATATTTTTTTTTCTTTTTTGTCTAAATGTATTTCAATCGTGTTAGTGTAGTTCATCTACTTGGCCCATTCCTTATAACATCATATTTTAAACTAAAATTGTTTGAATGAAAACATTAAAAGAATGACATCAAGTAGATTAATAGCAATTGTTAAATTGTTTTGTGAAACGGTGTCTCTGTGGATACGTCATTTTTAAATTTTTCTGCTTAATAAGGATTTGTTGTGCTTATCAATCTTTACATAAAATGTTTTGGTTTGTTGGAACTCGGCAAAAGAATTATGTTTTCGCTCACTAGCGTCTCTTATTTCTTTTCTTCTTTTTTTTTCTTAAACCTTCGGAAATCTTTTGCTGTGGGAAACCGTTCCAGGATCATAAAGAAAAAAGATGAGATAAATATTTTTATCGAAGTTTACTTTTATGCATATATACTTCTTCCACTCTTGTTTTGTTTTTAAATACTGCGACGAAACTCATAAGAACAAGAGAACGTAAGAATGCAAGAGACTGCAAGAGGCCATATGGCTTACACTATGCAGTTCCATGTACATTACCACCTATCATCCCCATCCACAATACACGCTATGAAAACCAGAAACTAGGCAATGAACATAATGTCTACGACAGTTTGTTATCACGAAAACGAAAAATCCCTTAATCTATTTTCTACTGTGCCGTCATTCTCATTTTTTTTTCCAAAACTGGTCTTAGGTCAAAACTGGTCTTAGGTCAAAACAGGTCTTATCCTAAGCCCATACCGAGACGCAGGCGACACTGGTTACGCATCATAGAGCAAAGACAGACTTCTTGTTGCTAACCTGAAGTATAGTTTGAACTTCTCTTTCACTTCAGCATATCAAGTGAGAGGGAACTTCAAACTGTACTTCAGTTCAGTAACAAGACTCATATTTAACCCAAAACCTCCCTTTATCTGAATCAAATCGTCTAGATTTAACTAGAACTAGACTCCAACTTCATGTGAAATTAACTAGAACCAGAACTTAACCAGTACACTATCGTAACAAAAGTATTAAACAAGGTTAAGGGGATCAAATAAAGTTTTGCACTAGACAAGGCCTCTTGAACCTCATGCATTTATCGTTATTATTATTACTAATTCTGAATTTATATTAATCTGTAAATAACAAATCACAAATATTCCCATACATCTTTTTTCTGTATCAGTGTTTAAAATAACAACAGAGTCAGTCATTGGAAAAGTTGAGGTAAGAGTATATAGTCTAAGAACAATTAAAATAGAAATTACTAAACTGTTGCTAAGGTAGTAGAGACTCCATTTCTTCTGTACTGAATTCTTACAAAGATGTTATTTTGACCAACACCAGACGATTTCTTTTCAGGTGTTAGGCAAACTTTTAAAAGGGTCATCACACTGGGATATGTTTGCTCTAATCTCCAATCTATTGGCTGTACCATCCACGTCCAGAACTTTTCAGCCATGAAATCACTATGGCAAACTATTTTGTTTTGTTCACAATTTAAATGGAATGTTATTTAATATGCTAAAGGAAAATGAATTTCCTTCAATATATCAGATTTCTTCCCGAAACCAGCTGGCTGTAAATCTGTTCCAACAGTCTGAGGAAAAATAGCCCACTGTGATAACGCTTCAATTAGAGATATCTACGCCTGGAGGCGCTGAATAGCTGCGGCCGAATCCATCACCTTTGTGCGCTTTAAGGACTGTTGAGACAGGTCATAATCATTGCTGGGAATCGTATAGAAGTGCTAGATTCGAACCAGCAACTAAGCGAAAGCGAGACCAGTACACTTCCGAACACACCACCAGAAATCCCTACGGATTTATAAGATTGTCTAAGTTCCGTTCTCTAGATTAAGTTTGTCTGGAGTTCGTCCTTTTGGTAAGCTCTTAACCACCCAATGGATGAATTCGGTGATTACAAAAAGATATCTATATGTATATATTTGTTTGACACCAGAGGATTTTATTCATCTTGGGGAAAATGTTGGTCAGTAACAAGCTATCTATAATTGTCATCTAAACAAAAAACATAATTCATCCATCAAATCTAAAAATATATATCAAATTAATCCCCCATGATTATGCAAGATGATGTGGGCGTGCGTGCGTGCGTACGTGCGTGTGTGTGTGTGTGTGTGTGTGTGTGTGTGTGTGTGTGTGTGTGTGTGTGTGTGTGTGTGTGTGTGTGTGTGTGTGTGTGTGTGTGTGTGTGTGTTTAAATAATAATAATAATAATAGAAGGTTTATTTCAATTGCAGTAGTACACTGATAATAATACATTGCAAAAGCTGATTAGAAATATAGGACTTAGAGTATATACAATGTATAAGTGTGTGTGTGTGTATGTGTGTGTGTGTGTGTGTAAGTGTGTGTGTGTAAGTGTGTGTGTGTGTGTGTGTGTGTGTGTGTGTGTGTGTGTGTGTGTGTGTGTGTGTGTGTGTGTGTGTGTGTGTGTGTGTGTGTGTGTGTATTCACCTCGGATCTGCTGCAGTCTCTGTCGAGACAGCCAGACACCACCCTACGGCAGTGAGCTCAGAGCTCCTTATTAGTCGATCTCTGGGTAGGTCTGAGACCACTCACACACCACACACCGGGACAGCAAGGTCACAACTCCTTGACTATCGTCCCGTACCTACTCTCTGCTAGGTGAACAGGGGCTACACGTGAAAGGAGACAAACCCAACTTATCTCCGCCCGACCGGGGAATCGAACCCCGGTTCTCTGGCTTGTGTGTGTGTGTGCATGTGTGTGCGCGCGAGTGCGTGGGTGTGTTCGCGCGTACCAGTGTGTGTGCGTGTTTGATTTTGTGCATGCGCTCTTGAGTAGGTGTCTTTGTGTATGTGTGCATTCGCGGGTGTGTGTGCACATACATGTGCGCGCGTGTGTGTGCGCGCGTGTGTGTGTGTGTGTGTGTGTGTGTGTGTGTGTGTGTGTGTGTGTGTGTGTGTGTGTGTGTGTGTGTGTGTGTGTGTGTGTGTGTGTGTGTGTGTGTGTGCGTGCGTGTGTGCGTGCGTGTGTGCGTGTGTGCGTGTGTGCGTGTTTGTGCGTGTGTGCGCGTGCAACAACAATTTTGTATATATATTCAAGTAACTTATCCAGTCCCATAAAACGTCACGTTTCCCCGTATAATGAATAAGAAAATCAATAATATTAAACCACAACAGCAATGAAATAAATTTCCTCACTTTTAATGACCTCCTTGATGAACACTAACGACACCCCTTAGCGTATCCCCCCACTAATAAAAATCAAAGACCTTATTAATAAACCAGATTGTAATGTAAATGCTCCCATGCCACAATGGTGGCCTTTAGCATTACCGAAGGAGATTCATTCTCTAATATATAACTTGCGGAGAGAGATTCGATTTTATATCCTTGTGAATTCTTTTCCTGCTTCCTTAACTAAAATTTATCTCTGTTTGAGAAGACCACAGGTTCTATAGCGTTTAGTTCCTCCAAGTTCTTTATTAAAAACGTGGGATATACTGATTTAAGCGTTTTGTCATGGTAGTGTTCTTTGTGGATTTTTCTTTAGTGTTGTCATGTGATTTTATTCAGTGATTTATGCGACGCTGTTCAAGTACTCATAAAGATCTAATGGTTTATTTTCTTTATCAGTTACAAAATATATGAAATACGTGTATTCATGTAATATATTTACGCAAAAACAGAAATGCTTTGACACAGATGCTAATTTATATCTCCATAATGACAAGATAAACATGATCACAGATACACATGAAGACACAGTGAACGCACGCATACACACACAAACACACGCTGCGAGTCGTTACTCCAACTCTCGTGGGTGGGGAGTTGGGTATGTGTGTGCGTTTAAGGTCACAGCATTACCCATAGATCGGTCATTTATGAACTCTAAGCTCTCTTCCTGGAGGGAAAGAGCTGTCGATCACAAGTCCAACACGTGATCCAAGACCATGGTGAATCACACACACACACACACACACACACACACACACACACACACACACACACACACACACACACACACACACACACACACACACACACACACACACACACACACACACACACACACACACACACACACACACACACACACACACACACACACACACACACACACATATTCACACACACAAAACATTCACACACGCAGACACACAAAGGTATACATATACGCACACACATATATAATCACTTTCATGTATACATATGAACACACGGAGGAAGTTACTCGCGCAGTACCACAGATATCAGGGTTA
>NC_134790.1:37601336-37606336 GCF_046742065.1 Oratosquilla oratoria | reverse complement strand
TACCTACTTCCTTCTGCATCTACCATCTTCTCCTCCTTCACCCTCAATTTCCCTCTCTTCCTCCCACCCTACCCCTCTCTCCTTCTACCTACACTTCCCTCCAGCTCCCTCCTCCTCCTTCTCTCCTTAACCCCTCTCTCCCTCTCCCTCACTCCCTTACTCCCTCCCTCCCTCCTCATCTCCCGAAGACCTGAGTGAGCGACCAACCCACCTGTCTTCGACTCTTGATGGATCGGGAAGCGGCTGAGTCTTCTCTGCGGCGGAGCGTCCGCGATTTGATTGTCGGGGGGAGAGGGAGGGGGGAGGGGAGAGGGGGAAAGGGGGGGGAATAGATGCGGGAAGAGGGACCAGATACGGATGCTGATAGATGTTCTGTGGGTGATACGTGTCCCGAGGAGATTTACCTTTGCGGGATTCAGGGAGTGGGGAGAGGTGAGAGTAGAAGTACAGGAAGATTTAATATATGCATACATTCGTATATATGTTTATATATACATATATATATATATATATATATATATAAATGTATATATACATGTATATATGTATATATGTATATATATATATATATATATGTGTGTGTGTGTGTGTGTGTGTGTGTGTGTGTTGTGTGTGTGTGTGTGTGTGTGTGTGTGTGTGTGTGTGTGTGTGTGTGTGTGTGTGTGTGTGTGTGTGTATGTATGTGCATGAATATATATATATGGATATATATATATATATATGTATATATATATATATAATATATATATATATAGATATAATGTATTTATATGTACATGTATTTATATATATATATATGTATATAAATATATACATATATATATATAATATATACATATATACTGTATATATATATATATGTTTATTATATATGTTTATATATACATCCATATATGTTTGCATATATCCATATACATATATATATACATATATATATACACATATATATATATATATATATATATATATATATATATTATATATATATATATATATTGGTACATTGTGACAAGTTAATGAAGGTGGAAAAACAAGTCACGGGTCTAGGACCGAGTTCCTGAGTTTATTCCTGACCGGTTTCGCCCTATGCTTCATCTGAGGAAGCATAGACCGAAACCGGTCAGGAATAAACTCAGGAACTCGGAACTAGGCCCGTGATTTCTTTTTCCACCTTCATATATATATATATATATATATATATATATATATATATATATATATATATATATATATATATATATATATATATATATATATACACGTATCTATCTATCTATCTATATATCTGTATCTCTCTCTCTCTTTATATATATATATATATGCATATACATACATATATGCATATATACATATATATATATATACATATGTATATAAATATACATATATATATACATATATATATATATATATATATTTGGTTAAATTTAATGGGAAGATTATTATTGCAGAGTTTTTTATCTGCCTTTTCTCTTTCTCTGAGAATCTTTTTCCCTTCCACGGGAAGTTGTCTTATAATGTCACCATATGACATTGTTTTGTAAGTTATATCCCAGAGAAAGTAATGAAAGACCTTTTGGAATGTTGCACCAAAGAAGCCCCCTTTACGTGCCCAAGAGGAAATAAATATTGCCAAACCGATGGTGTTGCAATGGGATCACCACTCGGAGTACTTTTTGCTAACTTTTTTTATGGGTAGCATTGAAAATGAAATTTTCGCAAATCTGCAAAAACCTCACATTTACTGCAGATATATAGACGATATTTTCGTTAAAGCTGAAAATTGCCAACAAATAGACGATCTAAAAGAACGATTAATAGAGACATCTGGTATCAATTTTACAATTGAGCACAGCATTAGTAAAACAGAGAGATGAAGGCACTTACGACACATCTGTATACATAAAAACATCTAATTCAGGACATTGCCTAAATGGGACTAGCGAATGTCCCCAAAGATACAAAGATTCTACCATCAGTGCCTATATTAGAAGATCTCTTAGTCACTGTAATAATTGGGAAACAGTACATAATGAGTTAGAAAGAGCTTCTCAGACCCCCTTATAAATAATGGATTCGCCAATAAGGATATAGAGCGAATCACAAAAAGAACTCTAGACAAATGGTACTTGGACAAAAACCACCAGGACAAAAGCCACCCAGACAAAATCCCACAGGACATTAACGCCAAAAACCTGATTAAAATTTACTATAAGTCCTTCTTCTCCACAGCCTACAAAGAAGATGAAAGGGTTATGCAACAAATTATTAAAAGAAATATTAAACCAAAAGAAGAAAACTCTAAAGTACAACTGATTATATATTATCAAAATAAAAAGACATCTCAACTGCTACTAAAGAATAATATAAGAGAAAGTAAAAGTGACCTTCAGAGAACTCACGTCATATATAGGTACACATGCAAACTTGGGAACTGTGCATCCCAACCTTCAAACTATATTGGCATGACAACAATGAAGCTCTCACGCCGGTTATCATACCACCTCTCTTCAGGAGCTCCCAAAAACCACCATCATTCTGCTCACAAAAGAAATTTAAAAAGAGAAACTCTAATAGAAAACACAGAAGTGCAGGCAACAAACCAAGACCATAGAAGACTACCTATCCTCGAGGCTCTCTTTATTAAAGAAACATCTCCCAATCTTAATATACAAACTAGGGATTTAGAGGCCCTCCCTAGCGTAAGGAGATCTCAGCTCCCTGAAAGAAGGCACAATACTGATGACGTCACACAACAGCCGACCAATCAGGAAGTAGAATAGTTCGGGAGTCCCAGTCCAGCCCACTAGCCAATCAGAAGCCTCAAAAATGAAATATCAGACCAACACTAATAGTATATAAACACAAAAATTCAATCAGATATTCACACTCTAGCCACTGATGAAGCACTAAGCAGTGTAAAAACGCGTTCTGGCCAGTTTTTCACTTTGGTAAAGCCATGCCCAAAGTAACTTACAAAACAATGTCATATGGTGACATTATAAGACAACTTCCCGTGGAAGGGAAAAAGATTCTCAGAGAAAGAGAAAAGGCAGATAAAAAACTCTGCAATAATAATCTTGCCATTAAATTTAACCAAACATGCTTGAGAGAAAATCTCCTGCCCATATATACAATGAATATATATATATATATATATATATATATATATATATATATATATATATATATATATATATATGTATATATATGTGTATATATATGTATATATATATATATAATGTATGCATGTATTTCTATATATATACGCATATATATAATGTATATATACGTATATATATATATATATTTATACATATGTATATATTTTATACACACATATACACGCACACATACACACACACAGACACACACACAAACACACATAAACACGCACACACACACATACACATACACACACACACACACACATATATATATATATATATAAATATATATATATATATATATATATATATATATGTATATATGTATGCACGAGTGTGTATATATATATATATATATATATATATATGTATATACATATATATATATATATATATATATATATATATATATATATATATATATATATATATACATGTATGTACGTACATGTATATATATATATATATATATATATATATACATATATATATATATATATATATTTCTATATATATGTATGTATACATGTATGTACGTCCTCAGTATCGGTGAAGTTCTGACAATGATGCAGAGTTTGATGAAGTTCAACTTATCGGGGTTAAAGGTCGGGAACGGGGAGGGAAGAAGTCGAGGAAACACGAGTCTTTTATTTCTTCTTCCTTTCTTTCTTTCTTTTTTTTTTTTTTTTTTTTGCAACATGGAAAAGGCCTTTCTCATCCATAATTCTAACTTTGTACTCAATGCATCGATTCCTGGTGTCTTGTTAACCCTCAAGCGCTACTGAGACCAGAGAGGAAAGGAAAGATTGAGAACTGGCAGGTCTAATTGAGGTTGGGAATAGTTAGCAACAATGGATTAAACTGAATCGCAGTGATAAAACATAAAGGCCAACAGAAAACGTGTCCATAACAAGATCGGAAAAAAAGGAAAAGAAAAAGTAAAAGAACAAATATATATGGATATATATCCATATATATACCTTGTATATATATGTATATATATATATATATATATATCATATATACATATATATATATGCATATGTATATATGTATACATATACATATATATATGTATATATATATATATATATATATATATATATATATGTGTGTGTGTGTGTGTGTGTGTGTGTGTGTGTGTGTGTGTGTGTGTGTGTGTGTGTGTGTGTGTGTGTGTGTGTGTGTGTATATATATATATATATTTATATATATATATATATATATAAGAGAAGAAGAAGAAGAAGAAGAAGAAGAAGAAGATGATGAAAAAGAAGAAGAAGAAAAGGTGAAGAAAAGGAAAAAGGTGAGGAGCTTACGCCAGGGGACGCGTAGCTTCGGCTGAAGCCGTCACCTTTACCCTACTATGCGCTTGGACTGTTGGGGAAAATGTTCTTTAGAGTCTGCAAAGTGTCCAAGAGGACTCAGACAGTGCGGTGAGTGAGAAGAAAATGCCATGGCTTCAGAATTGATGAAGGAAGCAGCTTCACCACATGAGCCTAGGTTCTTGGGATGATGTAGATGTGTAGATTTGTTTTAGGTTAGGTTAAGTTAGGTTAGGTTAGGTAGGGAGAATGGAGGAAGGGAGGAAGAAGGGAGAAAGAGGAACAAGTTGGCATGAAAGATGAACAGAGGCTAGAATTTTGGAATATGCAAAGAAGCGCTATCTGCTTGGGAGCATAAGCGATTTTTTTTTTCTTTCATTGACGATATGCATTTATTCTAGTTACCGCCAAGGGATTTCATTTGGCTAAGAATATCTCCCTGCACTGCTGCGAAAAGGTTACCGAAGTTAGACGAGATTGGAGGAAGATTGGGAGAAGATTGGGGGC
>NC_134790.1:37591336-37596336 GCF_046742065.1 Oratosquilla oratoria | reverse complement strand
ATAGTAACAATAATAATGATAACATTAATAATGATAATAAAATCATAACAAAGCAGAGCAAAGGAAAACAAAACAAAACAGGCTAAACAAACCAAAACAAAACAAAACAAGACTAAACCAAACCAAACCAAAACAAAGCAAAATAAGCTGAACCAAATCAAACCAGACAAAACAAAACAAAAACAAAACAAAACAAAAAACAAGACAAGACAAAAGAAAAGAAAAGAAAAGAAAACAAAAAACAAGGCAAGACAAAAGAAAAGAAAAGAAAAGAAAACAAAACAAAACAAAATAAAACAAAACAAAACAAAACAAAACAAAAGAAAACAAAACAAAACACAATAAAAAACACCAAAATCTGCTACCAGTTGGCTCTTCATGCTACGAAAGGGAGATATCCCAGAATGCGCACTTTCGACCCGAGCGAGGCAAAGTCTGCGCAGCGTGAATTGCGCATGCGCAGTCATCAATAAACGGCCCCACAGCGCAGGCAGGTGCAAGTGGGTCCCTCACTCTTCAGGCCTCCCCATCCTCCTCCCTCTCCCCTTCCTCCCTCTGTTCCCCTCTTTCCCCATCCCTCCCCCCTCTCCCTCCCTCCCTTCCTTCCCATCCCTCCCCATCCCCCTCCCTCTCCCTCCATCTCCTTCCTCTTCCCTCTCCCCTCCCCCTCCCTCCGCGTCCCTCCTGATACCTCTCCCCCCCCCCCACAACAGCACGTAACCTCTTCATTACTTGCGTGCACGTAATCGCCTCATTGCTCTTCGGTCCACGTAAATATCTCATTACCTCTCGACGCTTGAGCCATTTTCAGCTTTCGACGGAGCAAGGGTACCCCTCCCTCCCCCATCATTTTTTCTCAATATTTATTATCTTTATTTCTCATTTATTTTATACATTATTATTTTCTTTTCATTATTTATTTATCTATTTGTAAGGGAAAATGCCCACACCATTGATGAGGTCAATGTATGTATGCATACATATACATACATATATATATATATATATATATATATATATATGTATATATACATATATATATATATATATATATATGTGTGTGTGTGTATATATGTATATAAATATATATATATATATATATATATATATATATATATATTGTATATATATATATATATACATATATATATATGTTATATGAATATATACATATTTATATATATGTATATATACATACCGGTACATATATATATATATATATACAGTATATATATATATATTATATATATATACATATATATATATATATATATATATATATATACATGTTGGTTGTATAATGCTTTGTGTTGAAATAACGCATTATTTTCCTGGACAGATCTCACACTATATTTATATTGGGAAATCCTTGTTTCCAAGTTTTTCCCTGTTTGTCCAATATAAAAAAACGGATATCAAAGTAGCTTTTGAATATGACCACACCATTAAGAAAACTACAATTAAGAACAGCCCTCCTAACAACAACGGTATGATCTATAAAATTCCATGCCAAGATTGCAACAAGTTTTATATTGGACAAACTGGGGAAAACTTGGAAACAAGGATTTCCCAACATAAATATACTGTGAGATCTGCACAGGAAAATATTGCGTTATATCAACACAAAGCATTATACAACCATCATACTGATTGGTCTAAGGCAACAATTTTAGCCAACGGAAAGAACCTGCATGAAAGTAATGTAATAGAATCATGTTTGATATCACGCACTTTTGATGAAAATATAAACTTAAGCTATGGACATTTTAAATGTGATAAATTGGTAACTCTAATGGTGACCAAGATGTTTCCGCCAGATTGAACCATATGTGTTGGTCAGGTCGATAGAGGTAAGGTCATCCCCCTACCCCGGCATTGTATTGTCTCCCCCCTCCCCCCTACGGTTGCTATCTGATACTTACATTAAACACAACTCTGTATCTCTTTCATTTAGTCCGAAGATGTAATAAACAAAAGTACTTACTGTCTACAAGTTTCCCATCTCTTGTGGTTATTTTGCATTCTGGTATCACGGTGATGTGATTGCTTGCATGTATATATATGCATACACACACACACACACACACACACACACACACACACACACACACACACACACACGCATGCACGCACGCACACACGCATGCACGCACGCACGCACACACACATACACACACACACACACACACACACACACACACACACACACACACACACACACACACACACACACACACACACACACACACACACACACACACACACACACACACACACACACACACACACACACACACACACACACACACACACACACACACACACACATATATATATATATATATATGTATATATATATATATATATATATATATATATGTATATATATATATTGCTTTTCCGCTTGATTACTTAATCTTGTTTCTGTGATTTTCTTTTCTGTACAAAATTAAGTTATCCTTCATTTTTCAATCAATGTGGAAGATCATTACCACCATCAACTGTGAAATGAGACTTAATTGGTGTGAAAATTAAAATGTTCTTTGAAATCGCTGGAGTGAAATTAAATTAGTTTTGATATGAATATATAATGTATCATTCTAGAATTGTAAAATTATATTCTATTGCAAAAGGAGGAGAGGGTAAGTACATTCTTTGAGGTGGTACATGGTAATGGTCTGAGTTTCTCTCTCTCTTTCTCTCTCTCTCTCTCTCTCTCTCTCTCTCTCTCTCTCTCTCTCTCTCTCTCTCTCTCTCTCTCTCTCTCTCTCTCTCTCTCTCTCTCTCTCTCTCTCTCTCTCTCTCTCTCTCTCTCTATCTCTCTCTCTCTCTCTCTCTCTCTCTCTCTCTCTCTCTCTCTCTCTCTCTCTCTCTCTCTCTCTCTCTCTCTCTCTCTCTCTCTCTCTCTCTCTCTCTCTCTCTCTCTCTCTCTCTCTCTCTCTCTCTCTCTCTCACTGGTAATAAAGAATAATTATCACCTGCCTAGAATTTCAGAACGTATGAAATAAATTTATCTTTTATTACAGTCTTTTATTACTTAGTACTCATACTGCAAGCATTATCTGTAGAAACTTTCATTTCGTTTTTATATTTTAGGTATTCGTTTTTCATTTTTATTCATACATCTATTCGTTCATTCGTCTATTCATTTACAAATGATTCAATTTATTCATTTATTCATCTGTTCATTCATTTTCTATTTGCTTGTTTAATAATCTACCTATTCATTTACTTAGTTATTTATTCATCTATTTATGTGTTTTCTTGTGTAATCATCTATTATTGATTTATTTTTATATATAATTTTATATAATTATTTATTAATTCGTTTATCTCCTAATTTATTTATTCATTTATCTACTTCTCTATTTTTTCATTTGTCTATGTATCTACATTCTACTTGTCTATTTATTTCATTTTACTTTTTTCAAACTCCTCATGACGTCATTGGCTAGTTCTACGTTACCCCTGATGAGCTTAAGCTTCTGCCTTGACTGAAACTATACTACGTTTCGGAACCATGTTTTCCGTTGCCTGAAACTATACTACGTTTCGGAACCATGTTTTCCGTTGACTGAAACTATACTACGTTTCGAAACCATGTTTCCCGATGACTTGTCACAGATTATCTTTTGTAAATAATTCTGCTCAGAGTTCGTAGAAACAGTTTCTAGATTTTTTGTTGCTATCTTTTTTAACTTTCCTCTCTGATTCTCCATGTACTGGAAAACTCCCTTATTAACTTTACAAAAATAAGAATATGAATAAAATAATAAATAAATATCTAAATTAATATACAAGTTAGTAAATAAACTAATAAACAACTAAATAAATGAATAAATAGATATATAAATGAGCAAATAAGTAAATCAATAAATAAATAGAAGAATAATTCGATAATTACACAAATAAATAAATAAATAGTTAAATATCTAGATAAAATACGAAATAGAAATAAATTAAAAATAAAGGGATAAGTAAATAAATTAATCAATCAATCAGTGAATAAGGAAATAAATAAACAAATAAGTAAATAGATAAATCATTAAAAATCTACGTTTACCAGAAGTCCTTGGGAATAGAACCAGAGACCTTAATGCCACGATAATTACTCCAAAACTCAGGCACACAAAACTCCACTACGCCCTCACCTCCCTTCCCCCCAAAAAACAAAACAAAACAAAAATATACAGGTATCACTGCAAAACACCAAAACAAAAAATGAACACTACCTTCTCTCCTTTCTTTCCGACCATTTCGGAACATCATCTTCCTAGCTTCGACCCACGTAGCAAGATAATGGCCCATCCATTGATAATTTCTTCATTGATTTCTCATCATGTGCCCACTCCCGCAGGTCTTCCCTTATGGGACGCTATTTACGATCTGCACAGGTGAATCCCTGATTTTTATTACCACAGGGAATGTTTATCTAAAGGAAGATTTCTTGCTGGGGAGTTTGTAAGTCCTGTTAGATATCAAATCCTCTTCCAAAGTAGAGACATAGTTCCTGAGTATCTTCTCGATAACGGTATTTAAGTCATTTTAGGATATGAGCGTGAGTTGCTTCCTTGATTGTTTGTTTGCCTACTTATTACATTCTTTGTTTATTTCTTTATTTCTTTATCTGTGTATTTCTTAATCATATTTACTTATTCATAATTATTTACTATTTCATCTTATTCCATGACTTATTCATTTATTTATCAATTTATTTGTATTTGTTTTCCTATTTATATTATTTCATTTATTTACATATATCATTTATATATTTACTTTCTCTCTCTCTCTCTCTCTCTCTCTCTCTCTTTCTATATATATATATATATATATACATATATATATATGTGTATATATATATATAAATATATATATGTGTGTATATACATATATATATATATATATATATATATATATATATATATATATATATATATGTATATATATATATATATACATTATATATATATATAACATCCAAAAGCATCACATAAGGTTTC
>NC_134790.1:37576336-37583836 GCF_046742065.1 Oratosquilla oratoria | reverse complement strand
ACAGATGAGAGTAAAAGGGAAGAGATAGGTAGTATGTTTGTGAGAAGAAAGATGGATGTGTTGGCTTTGAGTGAAACTAAGTTGAAAGGGAAGGATGAGTGTAAGTTTGGGAGTGTAAGTGGGAGGTTATCAGGAATGAAGAGAGGGCGAGGGAGGGATGGGGTGGCTATTCTAGTAAGTGAAGAGATAGGTAAACGTGTAGTGGAGTGGAAGGAGGTTTCCTCAAGGATAATGTGGATGAAGGTGAAACTGGGAGAGGAGATGTGGGTCTTTGTGAGTGCATACGGGCCTGGCAGTGAGAAGAGTGTAGAAGAAAGGGAGGCCTTTTGGGTAGATTTAAATGAGTGCATAGAGGATTTAGGGAGAAATGTCAATGTAATAGTACTGGGAGACCTTAATGCTAGGGTAGGAAATGGTCCAATTGATGGAGTGGTTGGGAAATGTGGAGTTCCAAGAAAGAATCGTAGTGGAGAGTTGATGGTGGAAATGTGTCTAGAAAGAGAGTTGAGGATAGCAAATACAGTGTTTCGGAAGAAAGTCAAGCATAAGTACACATGGGAGAGGGTGGTGGATGGAAGGGTGGTAGATAGAGCGTTAATGGATTATGTAGCGGTAAATAGGATTATGATAGAAAGAGTTAAGGATATACATGTGCTAAGGGGAGAGGGTGGGGGAATATCAGATCATTTTTTGGTGGAAGGTAAGTTGAGAGTGGAGGATAGATGGAGAAAGAGGAAAGGGACAAAAAGTAGGGAGGTGCTTAGAGTGAACTCTTTAAATGAAAAGGAAAAGGAGAAGGAGTACAAGAAGAAGCTGAAGGAGGAGTGGGAGGGAGTAAAGGATAGAGTAGAGCTAGGTGTGGAGGAGGAATGGGGATGGTTCAAGGATGTAGTCACAAAGTGTGCAAGGATGGTGTGTGGAACAAGAAGGACAGGAGGAAATAGAAGGAAGGGTAGTGAATTGTGGGATGAGGAAACAAAGAAGGTTGTAGAAGAGAAGAAGCGAGCTTTCACAGATTGGCTACAAAATGGGACGAGGGAGTCACATGAGAGGTACAAAGAAAAGAAAAGAGAAGTAAAGCAAAAGGTAAAGGTTGCAAAGAGGAGAGCAGATGTGAAATGGGGTAAGAGTATGACAGAAAATTTTGAAAGTAATAAAAAGATGTTTTGGAAAGAAATTAAGAGAGGACGAGGAGGCGAATCAAGTAGAGAAGAAAAGGTAAAAGGTGCAGATGGAGAGATGATAATGGAAGACGGGCAGAATATTTTAGGGAGTTGCTAAATGTGAAGGAGGATAGGGAGGGAAAGATAGCTGCAGTGGGAAATGCTAAGAAAATGACCGTGATGAATTAGGAAAGTGAAGGCAGTTGTTAAGATGATGAAAGCAGGTAAGGCACCTGGTCTGGATGGATGCCATGCAGAATGTCTAAAAAGAGGAGGTACAGTGATGGTGGACTGGCTGGTGAGGTTATTTAATATTTGCTAGAGAGAGGGTAGAGTACCGGACGACTGGAGGAGTGCCTGTATAGTTCCACTTTACAAGGGAAAAGGGGACAAGTGTGAATGTAGTAGTTTCAGAGGGATTAGCTTGTTCAATGTAGTTGGGAAGGCTTATGGGAGGATTAGGAGAGGAACAGAGGGAGTAATTGGTGAGGAACAGTGTGGATTTAGGACGGGTAGAGGTTGTGTAGATCAGATCTTTGTGGTTAGACGAATATGTGAGAAAGCTATAGGAAAGGGGAAGGATGTTTTCTGGGCTTTTATGGATCTGGAAAAGGCTTACAATAGGGTAGACAGAAAGGCACTGTGGGAGGTTATGCAGATATACAGGATAGGAGGAAAGCTTCTCGGAGCTGTCAAGAGTTTTTATGAGAGTAGTAGAGCTTGTGTAAGGATTGGAAATGGAGAGAGTGAGTGGTTCGAGGTAAAGGTGGGACTTCGTCAAGGATGCGTTATGTCGCCCTGGCTGTTCAACTTATACATGGATGGGGTAGTGCGAGAGGTAAATGCAAGGGTAGTGGGTCAGGGATTGGAGATGGTTAAAAAAAAATGGAGAAAAGTGGGAGGTGAGCCAGCTGTTGTTTGCTGACGACACTGCGCTTGTGGCAGGATCGGAGAAGGGATTGAGGAAGTTGGTGGCAGAGTTTGGGAGAGTGTGTGATAGAAGAAAGCTAAAGATAAATGTGGGTAAAAGTAAGGTGATGAGGTGTACAAGGGGTGAAAGTGGCAGTAGACTGGAAGTGAGCATTAAGGGAGAGCGACTGGAGAAAGTGGATAGTTTTAGATACTTGGGTGCAAATGTGGCAGGAAAAGGTGGAGTGAAGGTGGAGGTAGAATGTAGATTGAGAGAAGCGAGTAAATGCCTTGGTGGATTAAAGAGTGTAATGAGGAATAGACATTTGGGAATGGATGCTAAGAGGAGACTGTATGAAGGAGTGATTGTGCCAACAGCACTGTATGGGGCAGAAACATGGAACATAAGAGAGGAAGAGAGAAGGAGTTTGAATGTGTTTGAGATGAGGTGTCTGAGAAGTATGGTGGGGGGGGGTTTACTAGGCTAGATAGAGTGAGAAATGAGGAGGTGAGGAGGAGAACAGGGGTGGAAAGGGAGTTGGGAGATAGGGTTGATGAAGGAGTATTAGGATGGTTTGGACACATGGAAAGAATGAGTGAAGAAAGACTAGTAAAAGAGGTATGGAAGGCAGATGTGGAGGGAGTGAACATGAGGGGACGTCCTAGGATGAGGTGGATGGATGGGGTGAAGGGGGCTTTGGGGAAGAGGGGAATGTCTGTTGAGGAAGGACAGGAGAGGACAGAAGACAGGGGTGAATGGAGAATAGTTGTATATGGATGATGTTGTGATGCATGAGGTGGAATGGGCGGGGGGATGGGGGTGAGGTAGTATGTGTGAGCAAAATTTGACGCAGCCCGAAGGGATTTCTCCCCATCTTCTCCTTTTATGCAATGGGGGGACGGAGAGGGGGGGTCGCCAATTGAATGAAGCGGCCTTGTTGCGGATGTGCTGTGTCTTGCGACACTGCTTCTGACCCAGGGCAGTGGACAAGGTGCAGGGATGACCCGCCATCCAGGAGGTGCTAAGATAAGAGGGAGGGTGGAGGGGTGTGGAGTGTATTCAGGGATGGAATGGGTGGGAATGATTTTATGTCTTTTCCTTTTTGGCTACCTCCCTTGTAAGGGGGAAAAAGCCTTGGTATATGTATGTATGTATGTAAATTAAAATAGATGAATAGATAAAAAATTAATAGAAATAGATAAATAAAATTGATTAAACAAAAAATAATAGAAAGCAAATAGACAAATAGATAAGTAAGCAAAATAGATAAAATAGTATGTATAGATTGGTAGGTAGATGAATAGAATGTATAATATATATACATATATATATATATATATATATATATATATATATATATGTGATATATATATATATATACACACATATATATATATATAAATTAATATATATATAGATAGATAAATAAGTGAACAAATAGATAGATAGTTTGATGAATAATAAGATAGATGAAAAGTTCATACATATAAATATACCAAGGGTTTTTTCCCCCTTACAAGGGAGGTAGCCAAAGTCAAAGGCATAAATCCACCTCCACCCATTTCCTCCCCATATACTCCACTCCCATTCACCACCCCTCCCTTTTTTCTTAGCTCCTCCTGGATGACGGGTCATCCCTGCATTTCGCCCATCGCCCTGGGTCAGAAGTAATGAGGCAAGTTACGGCACATCCACAGCAAGACCATTTCATTTAATCGACGACCACACCTCTTCTCCACCCCTCATTCAGAAAAAGAGAAGACGGGGAGAAATCTCCTCGGACTGCGTCAAAACATCATTCACATACACTCCCCAACCCACCCACTTCATTCTTTGCATCACAGCATCATCCATACACAACCATTCTCCTCTCGACCTTGTCTTCTGTCTTCTCCCTTCCTTCTTCAACAGACATCCCCCTCTTTCCCAACGCCCCTTTTACCCCATCTATCCATCTCATCCTTGGTCGCCCCCTCATATTCACTCCATCCACCTCTGCCTTTCACACTTCTTTTACTAATTTTTCTTCACTCATTCTTTCCATGTGTCCATGAAAAACAAATAGATTATAAATAAATGAATGAGTAACTAGATAAAGATAAACAAATGAATAGATAAATTAATAGATAAACAAATAAATAGAATAATGAATAAATAGATGTCGATGGGTATATTAAAATGATTAAATGAACAAATATAAAAGCATACACGAATAAACAAATAAACAAAATAAATAGTCAAATAACAAAAGAAAAAAAGAAGCATATATATAAATGAAAAATAAAAAGATAAATCAATAAATAATCGAGTAAATACATAGGTCGATAGATAAATTAATAAATGAATGGGAATGAAATACTACATTTCCAACTTATAAATTCTCCGTATACACAAATGTATTTTTTTATGTTACTTGAATGCTTCCCAAGAGTTATTCCATCTTGGCAAATTAATCTTCTTGTTTTTTTTTTTATGCGGTAATGCTTAAACCGAATTCAAGTCTAAGCGAAAATGAAACTTTATTGAATTCCCTCTGTACAGGTTGAGTCAATTTGCATAACAATTCGCTCACTGTCAGCTATATATATCATAATTTTATGAGTCATTTATCGAAAAACATTCAACATACATCATAAACATTTAGTTGGTAAATATTCTAAGCAATAGAGATATGTATGTCATTCAAATACATATTAAATTTTGACTTGAAATAAGAGCAAATATAGCGTGTAAGCAAGTGTATTAAATAATATGAAACTGTGCGGAACCCAGCGGAAATATTCGACGACTTGTACGTCATCAGGCCACCCGCGAGCACGCTGCCTACCACCACACTGCCCATGTCTCGCTCTGCTGTCTATGTCTTTTCGCCAAACTGTCTACGTCTAGTTCATGTACAACTCATGTCTGATGCCTCTCGTGTACCTACAACCTCGTAGAACTCAACATGTTTTTACATGTTCAACTTGTAGCTTCATCTTGATTAAATATTAATATCGCCTTGTACCTCTTGATTCATAGTATGTATGTGGTTTTCTGGTTTTATATGATATTTGAATAGTCGCAAAAGTACTAATGCATATATGTGTGTATGTATATTTTATGGATGAATGCATGTATGTATGTACGTACGTATGTGCGTATGTATGTATGCATGTACAGTATGTGCGTATCCATGTATGAATTATGTATATATGTACACATACATGTATATATGTATGTGTGTATGTATGCATATATATTTATATATATAATTATTTATGTATATATGTATGCATGTATAAACGTATGTGTGTATGTACGTATGTATATACGCATGTATGTGTGTATGCATGTATGTACAGTATGTGCGTATCCAAGTATGAAGTACACATATATCTATACATGCATGTATACATGTATGTATACATATATATATACATGCATGTATACACGTATGTATGCAAGTGTGTGTGTATGCATATATGTTTGTATATAATTATGTATGTATGTATGTATGTATGTATGTATGTATGTATGTATGTATGTATGTATGTATGTATGTATGTATGTATGTATGTATGTATGTATGTATGTATGTATGTATGTATGTGTGTGTGTATGTATGTATGTATGTATGTATGTATGTATGTATGTATGTATGTATGTATGTATGTATGTATGTATAATGCATGTATGTATGTATGTATGTATGTATGTATGTATGTATGTATGTATGTATGCATGTATATATGCATGTATGTATATATGTATGTATGTATGTATGTATGTATGTACGTATAATGTATGTATATATGTATGTATGTATGTATGTACAGCGTTTATCTGTGTATGTAGGTATATATGTATGCATGTATGTATGTATTTATATATGTATGAATGTATGTATGTATGTATGCGTGTATGTATGTATATATGAAAGTATGTATGTATGTATGTATGTATGTATGTATGTATGTATGTATGTATGTATGTATGTATGTATGTATGTATGTATGTATGTATGTATGTACAGCGTTTATCTGTGTATGTATGTATGTATGTATGTATGTATGTATGTATGTATGTATGTATGTATGTATGTATGTATGTATGTATGTATGTATGTATGTATGTATGTATGTATGTATGTATATATGTATGTATGTATATATGAATGTATGTATGTATGTATGTATGTATGTATGTATGTATGTATGTATGTATGTATGTATGTATGTATGTATGTATGTATGTATGTATGTATGTATGTATGTATGTATGTATGTATGTATGTATGTATGTATGTATGTATGTATGTATGTATGTATGTATGTATGTATGTATGTATGTATGTATGTATGTATGTATGTATGTATGTATGTATGTATGTATGTATGTATGTGTGTATGTGGTGCTACGACTTTTCATCCCTCGTCGTTTTATCACACATTTCATCACCCAACAATTAACCACTCGTCAATTAACCATTCGTCTTTTCACCATAAAGACATTTCATCATTTGACAGCTAAACACCTCGACAGTTAATTATTGTTCATTTCAGCATACGACACTTAATCAGATAATCACTCTTTTCTAACCATTGTACAATTCAGGAAATGGTTTAGTACGAACGTGCAAACTATAAACAATAGCTACGGCACATACTGTATGTACGTATATATATCAATACTGGGGATTAGTGCTTAATATTAGAAAGTGTCAAAACATTTGCCGGAACTAATGTACAATAAAACATGTAATACCATTCAGGGTGAGTAGGTTTATTGATGGTGTCAACATATTCATGATCAGATCTAGGCCTGTCACTTAGATCTGTTACCGACCGTTCAAACAGTGGTGGATTATTGACGCAAAGTATCGCGGACATGCAACGCAACAGAAACACAATGAATTAATTAAAATGTCAAAATATGCGCGCTAGTAAATCTGTCAACTATAAGAACAAATAATCTGAGAAAACCCAGGAACCTTAAACCATGAATGTATAGGATATTGACGCTAAATATTTTGGGAGCCATGGAACATGCGCGGGTTAAGCAGACCACTTTCACCGAAAGTAACCGGATGCATCTGATTGGTACCTTGTGTGGCTGCGCCCCCTGGCAGTGTATATAAATATAATCTCTGGCAGGAATAAAGTTACTTTCACCTTCAAGCCTATTCCGTTCTTATCCTTTTGCTAGACGTAAACGACACGTCACAGTTTCATTTCCATACACATTTTCGAACAGACGAATAATACCCATTGTACAAGATGGAAAGCAGTCCAGCCATACAACATTATGGACATTTTTGGACAGAATACTTAAGACATTGTTCCTCATCGATTTAATTTAATGCAAGGAAATGCTGGCGCAGCTTTGCCACCCGTTAAGGAATACTTATCGATTAAAATAAATATACAACAAATTGGTAATCAGTTC
>NC_134790.1:37563836-37573836 GCF_046742065.1 Oratosquilla oratoria | reverse complement strand
CTTGCATTTTCCTTTTCGATATCTGTGCAGGAATCATTGTATACACCTGACAATAAAATTCATAACATTTGATTATCATGAGTGACATCCAACATAAAAACATATTTAGCGGTCATATTATATTTTAGGTAAAATTTGCATTATGGTAGGCACAGTCGTGACGTCACGTGCTATTGCATATTGTTTTATTTATCACGTAGGTAACGGTATTAGATATTTTCATGTTTTTTATCATATTTCTATAGCAAATTAATCACAATATTTTATTTTTCTATCTCTTTGTTCGTCAATCCATTTATTTTTTAATGACAATATTAATTGTTTTGCTCTCTTGATGGCATTCCGGACGAAACGACAAGTGTAGACATCTGGCGTTTCTTGTAGTGTATTTTTTTTTAAGCTCATCTTGATATATAATGATTATATCTAAGAAAGCACAAGTATGTTTTGATAACTTTCTATTGGAATTAAGATAAAAGGCGTTAGTCGATTTTTCTTTGTTTCGATATTTGTATAATGATAATTTTAGGTATCATACAATCTGAAAGAACCATCGTCTAAGTTAATTATTTCTCGGTCGCCTTCCCCTCGTATGTTGACATTAGAAAAGTGTTTGAAAATCGGTGCAGTGCATTTTTCCGATTGTTTAGTGAAGTAGTGTGGTGTTGATAGTGCTATTATTGTCTCAGAAAATAAGTGCAACAATAAACATTACCTAGGGGCCACAATCAAATGAGAACAATGAAGGTAAGTTAACTAATATGCATCAAGTGTTCTGTTTATGTCAAGTAGTGGCATGAGCGAATGTTGTTTGGTCAGGCAAACGAGAAGCTATATAGAATGGACATTCCACATTGAGACAAATTGTATGGAATTGCCTATAATGAATAATGAAATGAGCAGATGAAATAGGTCATACTTCAGGCCCGCGAATTGCTGCTTCACAATAGATTACCTCACTACCCCTCATTGCCTTTACATGCCAAAGTCCCGCCGCGGGGCAGAGTTCTCAGTGCCCCAACCACCACCACCTCCACCACTTCCGACCTCCAGTACCCCTTACTGCTTATTTTAGCTATTAGTTGACCAAAAGTAACAAATAGACAAACAAATAAATAACACAAAAGTCGTCGATTACGGTAAAATATTCAGGGCTTCATTGACCTTTCATTTTTATAATTATTTTGTCAACCTTGTGGGCGGCAAGACCAGCCTAGAATTGCCTCCCCCCTAAAGGTGCCGCCCCCGGATATATGACCCTCTGCCCCCCCCCATGTGAGGATGTGAGGGCCCTTCTACCCCTATACCATGGAAAGAGTAGAAATATTTTATCTTTTATTGAATTGTACTCGTTTCCATTGAAAAACGCCCCCTTTGGGGACTTTGCCAGCTACCCAGTAGTCTTGATGATGATGGTTTACCTGTATGTGTGTGTGTGTCTGTGTGTGTGTGTGTGTGTGTGTATGTGTCTGTATGTGTGTGTGTGTGTGTGTGTGTGTGTGTGTGTGTGTGTGTGTGTGTGTGTGTGTGTGTGTGTGTGTGATGGGATCAGGGAGGTATTTTGAGTGAGGAAATGCATCTAAAACGATTTACAAAATTAAGAAACTGGGCTAGAGTTAAGGGACCATGGAGATTGTAAAAATGATTATTTTATTAGTCCACCATTTGATACAGCCTAACTTGACCCAGGGTAAGCTAACCTAACTCATCTAAATAACTAGTTTAAGAGGACGACCTCTCCATCGATCTTCAATAAAGGGAGGATATATTCATGACAAAGAAGCTTCATGCCCCCTCCCTTCCTCCTCCTCCCAAACCCTTTCCGCCTCCTATCCTCCTCCCTTCCTCTTCCCTTCCTCCCTCCCTCTTCCCTCCCTCTTCCCTCCCTCTTCCCTTCCTCCCTCCCTCTTCCCTTCCTCCTCCCTCCCTCTTCCCTTCCTCCTCCCTCCCTCTTCCCTCCCTCTTCCCTCCCTCTTCCCTTCCTCCTCCCTCCCTCTTCCCTCCCTCTTCCCTCCCTCTTCCCTCCTTCCTCCCAAACTCCATCTCCCTTTTCATCCTTTCTCCCTCCTCCTCCCTTCTCATCTCTCCCTTCATTTCCTCGTTCTTCTATTTTCTTTCTCTGCCCTTCCCCCTCCCCACCTCTTCTCATTCTCTCTGCCTCCTCCTCCCCCTCCTCCTCCCTTCTCCTCTCTCCCCTCACCTCCTCATTCTTCTCTTCCTTCTCTGCCCTTCCCCCCTCCCCCACCCCTCCCCTTCCCTTCCTCCCATCCCCTTTCCTTCCTCCCTACCTCTCTACCTCCCTCCCTTCCCCTTCTTCCTCCCTTCTCTCCCCTCCCCCTCTTCCTTCCACCTCCCCTCTTCCGTCGAGTCCAGTAATCCTGTAGAACCATTTGCCGCCGGGAATGGTGTTCTGCATGGCACTAACCCATTTCATTCAGCTTTACGTGAATGGGTTTGAAAAACGAGGTTAGTCAACACGATGCATGGCTTTGGGTCAGTGCCATTTGTCCTCTACTGACTCCCACATACCCTTGATATCCAACACCCAGGGCAAAGGTAAAGATTCCTTCAGTGTCAAAGGCCCTGTGCACACTAGCGGTTTCAGCCGCCGAGGTTCAATTACAATGTCAGTGGAGGAGTTCACCCACAACCGCGCAGTTTATTCTTGACCGCGTGGTATCTCCGCGGTTTCCGCGCGGTTCAAATTGTATGAACAGGGCCTAAGCGTCTCCTGGCGTCAGCTGGTTGCTTTGCATCCTCCTCATTCTCCCAACCGCTCCCTCCGGGTCCTGAATGCTCTCTAAGCGTCAGGCAGGACAAAATTAATCATGCATGCCACAAAGACGAAGTGGTAAAGAGATATACATGATAATTATACTTAATCCATGTTCAACCACCTCTTTGCTTGGCTGGTCAGCTAGCTCCACCATCTCCTCCACCACCTCCTCCTCCTCCACTTCCTCGATATCAATAGTAACAATAGTCGTACATCGTGTCAAGGTGGACCCCTGCGGTGGACCGATGCAAACTGTCCGCTGTGAGTAATACTTAACTCGAGTTGGAGCGTTAACTGCGTTCTGCACCGGAACAAGTTTATCCCGGGCTGCCCATGACACTTGACTCTCAGATTACACGTGATGGTAGTTAGGGACTCCGGCTACCACAGGAGGTACAGAGGCAGGCCGTCAGTGATATCACGTCACTGATAGCACGTCAGCGATGACGGAGCGGGTCTCTCTTCCTCTCTCTCTCTCTCTCTCTCTCTCTCTCTCTCTCTCTCTCTCTCTCTCTCTCTCTCTCTCTCTCTCTCTCTCTCTCTCTCTCTCTCTCTCTCTCTCTCTCTCTCTCTCTCTCTCTCTCTCTCTCTCTGCCTCTCTATATATACATTTTACAAATACCCGAGTCATGTTAGATGTCACATTGTATTTCAGTTTAGTATTTTTTCAGGTCACTGACTACATTTTTACTGCCACCCATTTTCGGGCAAAAGCTCTCGTTGTGCACCATTAGTGATAAAAATAATAACAGTATACCAAGAGTAAAAAGTAGTAAAAATAATAACATAATAGTAACAATAGAGGTAATAAAAAACAGCAGTAACAATGGTATGACGAATTTGAACTATAGCCCTTCAGTCAAGCATTTATTGAACATTTTCGCGTTAAAGAGCTTTGTTGTTGAAGTCTTTGAGGTTGTTTTGGGAGTATTTCCCACCACTTTATGGTTGTGTGCATCAGTTGCCTTCGGTGGTGCTAGAACCGCCAGGTTTGACACCAGTGGAAAGTGAAATGACAATAGGAATGAATTAGTCGATGTGTTTTCATATGTACGTATGTAGGTACATGTGAACGTATACGTGTATACGTATACATGTATATATATACAATATAAGAATGTTTGTTGTGCATGTGTATATTGATGTGCTTGTATGTGTATGTGTATGCGTATACATACATATATATATATAATATATATATATATATATATGTGTGTGTGTGTGTGTGTGTGTCTATATACTTATATATATAATATGTATTATATATATATATATATGTATATACACATACATATACATATGTTTGCGTGTGTTTGTGTATGTTTATGCTTTTGTGTATATGCTTTAATCATATAATCTTTAAATACACATGAAAAGACGGCTATATAATTATAAAATTTGTTACTTTTTCACCTTAAATTTGTGTGGTTAACACAAGGACAATGCAGATGGGTATATTTGTGTTTTATGTTCTTCATTTGTATAATATGCTGAGATTGGGTGTAGCTGGTTAATACAAACGGGTGATTTTACCTATTGGAGGAACTGAATATGTTCTTCATGGAAAGGATGATGATGATATGGTTCAACGTCACAGACTCCTTCCTAACGGGAGGCAAGAACGGTACCCCTTACAGAGAACTTTGTAGCGTGGAATTTAATGAACCATGTCCTTGGTTCACTTTCACCGGTGGTAGGGTTCGAACCGCCATCCCATTTACCTTCGCCCCAACCCGCTCGGCCAGCGAACTTACTACTTCAAGGAAAGGAACAGAGGGCTTGTTGTTAACAAGAAGAATATTTGTTGAAAAACGACAGAAGGAAAATCCTTTGTGAATCATGCTGGTGACGTTCCTGTCGCCTGAACAAAGGCTTCGGAGTTCTTTGAACGAATGATAACGTTTCGAAGTGTGAAAAGGCGGTATCACACTGGGCTATTTTACCTCTGACTTTTGGAGGGGATTTGCAATACGCAGCTTTCGGGAAGAAATCCGTTTGACTAAATGATGCTAACAATATGCGTTTATTTATGTATTTTATTTGATACTTACTTTATTATAGTTTTTATTCATTTATTTATTATTATTATTATTATTAGGATTTTTTTTGCATACGACTTAGATATGGACCAAAAGGTCTCCTGTCGGCATGCTCCGCCTTTGTAATAAGAGGTCATCAATAATAATTATAAGGATAAGAACGATAGTGATGATGATTGTTGGAGCATCTATACACATACCAAGAGCCATCTTCCCCCATATAAGGGGGTTTGCCAGCCAAGTCGTGCATCTACCACTCACTCATTCAACACAAATCTTTCGTCCTTGTTATCTTGGCTGGTAAAGTTTTTTAAAGATAAATCTAACAAATATGTCAACAGCAGATGCATTCTTTACATAACTGACTTGGATTCCTGTGAAACAAATTTATTTGCACATCTTCCTTCCACCAACCCCTTCCCCCCAAAAAAAAACAAAACAAAAAAAAACACGTGAATTCAGTGAATTTGGCATGAATATCTTCCTCTTATTTCCTTAACAAAGAAAATCGTTTCTTTCTTCTTGAGCAAAACTATTTTACCCTACTTGACCTCTCGGCCCCAATATGGGTCGGATAACCGCATGTAGGTGCTTGAAGTGCAAGGGAGGCTTTGCAGTCTGAAGGTAGTTATCTGGGTGTTCTCAGGAAATCCCCCCCACCCCCCGACCTTTCTGGGGGCTTTGTCTGGGCGTGTTTTTAAGAGGATAAACAAAACACAAAATCTTCCAGGAATATAAGAATGCATTTCTTCGGTGTTTTTTTTTTTTTTTTTTTTTTTTTTTTTTTTTTTTTTTTTTTTTTTTTTTTTTTTTTTTTTTGTAAAGTTTTGACCTGACATGGCAGTGGGTGCGGATGCCTTCATGTTTTTGGTGCAAGGCGTGTGAAGATATCTCCTTTTTTTGTTTTTGTTGGCGAGGGTGGCGGGGTAGATGATGTTGCTTAAGGTGGTGATCGTGGTGGAAAGAAGGCCCAAGTACATTTGCCACAGAAGCGAGAAGAAAGAAACGTCCTAAAATAAATGAATAAAAATTATAGAGAAAAAAAAAGAAGATAGATAGATAAAAGTAGGGCAACTGCCAACAAGCAGTCCAAGAGAAGCACTATGAGAGGACTTTATCGATATAAAGTCTCACTATTTCAAGCTTTACGTGATAAGACGCAAATTAGCAAGACTGTGTACCAGTAAACGCTTCGTCCTCACTTGGTGCTTCTCTTGACGTGGAATCCTAAAGTGTTTTCTCGTGAAGGGAATCGATATCTCGCCTTGATTCTCTTTTTCTTTCCCTCTCTCCTTGTCCTTTCCCTTCACCTTCTCCTTGTCCTTCACCTGCTCCTTGTCCTTCACCTTCTCCTTGTCCTTCACCTTCTCCTTGTCCTTCTCCTTGCCCTTCACCTTCTCCTTGTCCTTCACCTTCTCCTTGTCCTTCACCTTCTCCTTGTCCTTCTCCTTGCCCTTCACCTTCTCTTTGTCCTTCACCTTCTCCTTGTCCTTCACCTTCTCCTTCACCTTCACCTTCTCCTTGTCCTTCACCTTCTCCTTGTCCTTCTCCTTCTCCTTGTCCTTCACCTTCTCCTTGTCCTTGACCTTCTCCTTGTCCTTCACCTTCATTTTCCCTTTCCACTCCCTTTCCCTCCTCTTCTTCCTACCTTTCCCCATCCCTCAGTCCTTTCTTTTTCCATTTTCCTTTTTCTCCTTCGCATTCCCTTCCCCTTCCTCTTCCCTTTCCCCTTCCCCTTTTCCATTTTCTTTTCCTCTCCCCTCGTCCTTTCCCTTACCCTTCTACTTGCCTTTCACTTTCACTTTCCTTTTCCAATCCCTTTCCCTTCCCTTCGTCCTACTTTTACCCATCCCTTATTCCTTTTCATTTCCCTTTTTCCTTCCCTTTCGGTTTCCCTTTCTCTTCCCATTCCCCTTTCCCTTCTCCTCTCCCCCTCTTCCCTTTATTCCTTTCTGCTTCTCTTCCTTTTCTCCATTCACCTCTTCCCTTCCCCTTTCCCGTTCCCCTTCCCCCCTTCCCCTTCCCCTTCCCCTTTCCCCCTTCCCTCTCTTCCGCCACTTTGTGAAGCCCAGCAAGTCGGCCAGCAACAGAATCTGCTCTTATTGTGTCAACACAAAGAGCGACCAAGAAGTTGCTGGGCCGGTTTGGTTTTCTTATACCCCAGTTCAGTTAATTATTTATTTTATATTATCATTATTGTTATTATTATTATTATCTATTTATTGTATTATTATTTTATTTTGTTTTTATTTATTTATTCTTATTTATTATATATTTATTTATTCATTTATCTATTTTTTGTCAAATAGTTACGCCATTGAAAAAAATACCCTTGATTATACTTAGAAGAAGGATAATTTTCCAGTAACATTCTTCACTGATCCACTATTTCTGTTTCATGACTTCTCTGCACGATGGGAATGATGTCTTGTTCTATGACGTCAATTTTCAGAAGGTGACATTTGACGTGATTCTTCATTCATGGACTCTATTATATTATCGTTATTATTTATTTAGATGGTTATTCTATTTTATTTATATATCTATTATATATCTATTCATTTGTTTACACATTGCTTAATGGTTTTGAAGAAATAGACCAAGAAAGAGATGGACGAATACAGCCGAGAAGAGAAATGATAATGATAACAACAACAACAACAACGACAACAACAACAATGCAGAACCTTCAGGAAGAAGAAATGTTTATGGATCGAGATGCTTAGAGGAGGAACTTCCAGGGCTTGCTTGTTAACTGACAGGGTCCCCCTTACAGAAAGGATAATGAGAAGGTCTTCGAGAGGAACTTTTGGGTGGCTTATGAACTTCTGTCGAAGTCACTTGACTTCGATTTTTTATTTTTCTTAAGTTCGCTGGGTCTCCCGAAGACGTTCGAATGAAACCTTGACTAGATTGTGATTGCTCTATTCTCATTGGTCTATGAGAAGATCATTCAGGTGGTCTATGAGCTTCCGTCGAAGTCGTTTGACTTCGATATCTTCCGTCCTTCAGTTCGACTTTTTCAGTTCGTGGCGTCTCCCGAAGTCGTTCGAAGAGCCTTCGCCACTCATCCTGAGACTCTTGCATGACGTTAACCATCTCATGGGCGATTTATTTCGACAGTTATTTGGCAGTCCAAAGAGGTTCTTCGGATTTATGTTCCTGCTCGTATTAAGTTCTGTTATTCTTCGCCGAAGTCGTGGTCTGCAAGAGAAGAATTTAGGGCATAATCACGTTTTGGTTTCGGTGCGCCAATAAAATGTCTTTAAGAAATGGTCCAGTGGATTTTGGAAGCAAACACGAAGAGTCTTGACGTTTCTTTAGAGTAGGAGGTTGCAAGTGGAAGAAACGTTTGATAATTAATAGGACTGAGAAGCCTTCGTACAATTAAATGTTCCTGCAGAAGTGTTTTTAGACCTCAGCACCACAAAGTGAAAAGAACATAAGAATGAAGGAGACTGCAAGAGACCATAAGGCCAACACTAGGCAGCTCCGTATCCATCACCACCTGTCATCCCCATCCATAAAGTTGTCTAATCGTTTCTTAAAACAACTGATAGTTTCAGCGCTTACTACTGGTTACTAAGTTTATTCCATTCGTCAACCACCCTATTAGTAAACCAATTCTAGCCTATTTCCTTTTTAAATCTAAATTTGTCCAGTTTATAACCATTACTGCGAGTCCTGCCCTGCTGTTTTAATATGATGATCTTGTTTGCATCACCCTTGTTAAAGCCTTTGATCCACTTCAACACCTCTATTAGGAAATCCTCTGAATATGAAATAGATGACACTGAAGCTCTGGACACCAAAGACAAATAACAGTGAAGTTTTGTACACGTAAAGTGTTAACAGGCAATTTGAGATCGTCAAAATTTCTATAGTATACAACGTGTACTCAACCTCTTTCCTCACACCCCTTTCTTATGTATTGATATTTTTTGGCATCTTGAAGGGACCTCTTCTTCACAAACAAGACTCAAATAGGCATCAACTAACTGTGACTAGATTTCGGTCTGTGGCTCCTCTCGCAAAACTAGTCCCTAGTGTTATGTTAGAGTCACAGTGATTCTTATGATATGCCCAGACCATGACGGCTTTATCTAGGGGCCTCGTGGTCGTTCAGATTCACCGGTGTTCTTGTGATATGACCACACCATGATGGCTTTGTCTATAAGGCCTCCTGCTCAAGGGTGTCAGGAACAACTCTTCTTTGCCTGGCAGCAGTCACGGGTTCTGAAAAACACGTAAAGGCTAATTATTCCATTAAGGATGTATTAATACAAAGGATTTAAACTATAACCTTTGGGATACCAAATACGCCAACTAACCGCTGGTCGTATTATGAAGGTTAGCCTAATAAATGGTTTACTAATTAAAACCATCATCTTTGTGTAACAGAATAGTCAGGGCAAGTGACAGTCATCTGGACCAGAGTAATTTGCGGTCATGATATGCAAGACGAGTAGCAAAGAAGGAATAGAGGTAACGCTTTAGTAATGGTTAACGAATTGAAGATGCTTCCTGCTGATGGTATCGTCTGTAACACAAACTAAGTATTTGATACTCGGGTGTACACTTATAGGAGTCAGACTGATTCAACACGACTCAGTTTTGTTTTTCTTGTGTCTTGGACATCTTATGTATTAGCACTTTGCTTTTATTTACATTTAGACTTGTTTATTTTTGTCTTACTTCCCCTGTTACTGTGTTGATGTCCTTTTATATATTATTTCTATTTTGTACTTTCGTCTTTCCTGGTTCCTGTTATGTCAGAAGATTTACTTGTTCATTATTTATTTTTTTTTTTTTGGCCCGCGACGTCCAATCTAGTCATGAAGTAAATAGTCCAGGCTTGTCTCTTTATACATCATTGCATGGTGTGCAAATGTCACGGCAGATTGCTGTCTTGACGTCGTGAAGATGCTAATTGGGCAACGGGGCCCTTTCTTTCAATCTCATCCACGGTTCGAGGGTAGCGCCCTGACCCTCACATCACCCAAGAAACCAACCGGAAACCCACCCTTAGCGAAGGACACCGTAAGTGCGGTTCTTGCATCCTCGCCCTACGCTATCTCGCTCAAGACGCATTCGCGTGGTCTTCAACACGGGCTTATAAATTGGGTCTGAAAGACCGGCTAACGTTTCGTAGATGTAATAAATTACCCTAATCTATGCAAATTAA
>NC_134790.1:37531336-37551336 GCF_046742065.1 Oratosquilla oratoria | reverse complement strand
CCCCTCCTCCCTAAAGAATTTCCCCAATAGGATTCTAGATCGAAAGCGAGTGGGAGTGAGTGGGATGTGTAGCGATTTTATTCAGAGGTGATAAACGGTCTCCGGGAAGTTTAAGCAACAGAATTTCATAAGTCTGGGATGCAAGACTCGCTTCGGAGGAACTGATAATGTGCAGAACCAACGCGCCTCTTCTTCGTGTCTTCTGGGTAACAATTACACATTCTTCGTGCGATCTCACGAGCACTTAAGACGTACATGTACGTTTGTGTACGTCTGTGTACACCTAAAGGTACACATGGACGATAGATTTACATGCGTGAGCGTCCGCCATTTTTCATGTAGATAAGGTGGGTTTGTGCACATTTACATGTCGTGGTATTCGAAAATAGGCCTATGTAAAAGAGAGAGAGAGATAGAGAGAGACCAACACCATTTCTTATCTAATAAAGATTCTAGAATACATAGTCTAGAAGAGAATGGAGACTTTAATAGATGCCCTTACCTCTTAGAAATATACTGAACCTACTAACCTGATCCTTCCTGTAAGTTGGCGATTCCATTGGATGAGTGTTACCCTTATGGCTAAACCTAGACAATGTTACATGGATAAGCGACGATCACTTAACTTGAGGCACTGTTCACCCTAGCGATTTGAACCGCGGCGGTTCAATTACAAGGTAAGTCAGTGTAGGCGTCCACACACAACCACGCTGTTTTTCATTGACTATGCGGTACCGCCCCTGTTTCTACGTTGTTCAGACCGTCTGTGTGAACAGAGCCTAACGGCACGAAGTAGAGAAATTCCTATTTGGCCGATGTCTTCTCATAGTTACAATGACTATCTTATTTGGTACATACAATTGTCTCTCTGGTTTAAGAATGAAGTTTATAAGCTATATTCTGGTGAACGCCAGGCGATTCTATTCACGTGAGAGCCGAATATTATATACAATACTGCCCCTGTTCATGTTAACCCCCCCCCTCTCTCTCTCTCTCTCTCTCTCTCTCTCTCTCTCTCTCTCTCTCTCTCTCTCTCTCTCTCTCTCTCTCTCTCTCTCTCTCTCTCTCTCTCTCTCTCTCTCTCTCTCTCTCCCCATTATCTGTGTCTCTCAAACTAACTACTACTTCTATTATTTGTCTCTCTCAAACTACTACTACTCTTCTATTATTTATCTCTCTCAAAGTAACTACTACTTCTCTTCTCTTCTATTGTCTCTCTCAAACTAACTACTACTTCTGTTCCATTATATGTCTCCAACTAACTACTACTTCTCTTCTATTATTTGTCTCTCTCAAACTATTACTTGTCTTTCTATCATTTGTCTCAAACTGATTACTACTTCTCCTCCATTATTTGTCTCTCTCGAACTAACTACTTCTCTTCCATTATTTGTCTCTCTCGAACTAACTACTACTTCTCTTCAAGTTATGTCCCTCCTTTCTTAATTTGTGCTGACATGAAGATCTCTGCATAACTTGTGATCTTAACGGACGTCGAGATGGAGCACAGGTGGACTCCGGGCATCGGACACTTGCTCCCAATTAAACTCGAGGCGGACGTCTCTCCCCAAGTGCATCAAAGTAACTTTCTGTCCACTACACCTCTTGCGTCACATGTTCTCAAAACGGGATCCTCCCTTCTCATCCTCCCTCCCTCCTCCTCTTTCCTCCCTCCTCCTCTTTCCTCCCTCCTCCTTCGACCCTCCTTACTCCCTCTCTCTTCCTTACTCTTCTCCTCTTCCCTTCGTCCTGTCTCCTCCACCCCTCCTCCTCCCTCCTTCCTTCTCTCTCCCTCCTTCCTTCTCTCTCCCTCCTTCTTCCCTCGTCCTTCCTCCCTCCTTCCTACTTCCTCCCTCTTCGCCTCCCTTCCTCCTCCTTCCTCTTTCCTCCCTCCTCCTTCCTCTTTCCTCCCTCCTCCTTCCTCTTTCCTCCCTCCTCCTTCCTCTTTCCTCCCTCCTCCTTCCTCCCTACTTCCTCCAACTCTCCTTCTTTCTCTCCTCCCTCCTCCCTTCTCCCTATCTCCTCCACTCCTCCTCCTTTCTCCCTGTTTCCCCCACCCCTCCTCCTTTCTCCCTCTCTCATCCTTCCTCCTTCCTCCCTGTCTCCTCCACCCTTCCTCCTTTCTCCCTGTCTCCTCCACACCTCCTCCTTTCTCCCTCTCTCCTCCCTTCATCCTTCCTCCTTCCTCCCTCCTTCTTCCCTCCCTTCTTCCTTCCTCCCTCCTTCCTCCCCCTCCTTCCTCCCCTCCTTCTTCCTTACTTCCTCCAACTCTCATCCTTTTGCTCCTCCTCCTGCTCCTCCCTTCTCCTTGTCTCCTCCACCCCTCCTTCTCCTCCCTCCCTCCCTCTTTCCTCCCTCCCTATTTCCTTTCTCTCTCCGTCCTCCCTCCCTTCTTCCTCTCTCTCTTCTCCTTTCCTCCTCCTCCATCCCTCTTTCATTCTCTTTCCCGCCTCCTTTTTCCTCCTCCTATTCCCCCCCTCCTTCCTCCGTTCCTCTCTATCACTTCCCCCTTCTCTCTCTCTACTCCTTCCTTCCTTCTCTTCCATCCCCTCTCTCCTCCTTCCATCTCCGTTCTCCTCCTTCGCTTCTCCTTCCTTCTCGCTTCACCTCCTCTTTCCTCCCCTCTTCTTTCTCCTTCGTCACTCCTCTTTTCTCCTCTGTTCTCCTGCTCTCTCCTCCTTTCTTGTCGTTCCTCCCTTCTCCTCCATCTCACCTGTGGAATCCTGCTCCTTCCTCCTTCCTCCTCCTTCCTCCCTCCTCCTTTCTCCCTCCTTCCTCACTCCTTTCTTCCTCCTCCTTGTCTCCTTCTTCTTCCGTTCTTCTCAATCCTGCCTTCTTTCTCCTTCCTCCCTTTCCCCTTTTTCTCCATTATCCTCCATCCCTCCTCCCTTCTTCCTCTCTTCCCCTTCCTCCATCTTGTCTCCTCTCTCCTTACGTACTTTTCATCCATCCAGCTTCCTCTCTCCTCCCTCCTCCATCTTCCCTCCCCCTCTTTCCTCCTTTCTCATCCCTTCGCTCTTCTCCTCTCTCCTATCTCCCTCCTCCCTCCTCCCTCCTTTCTCCTTCCTCTTTTTTCCATCACTTCGCTCCTCTCCACACTCCTTCTTCTTCCTACATTCGCTTTTCGTTTTCCTCCCGTCTCTCTTTCTTACGTCCTTCTTTCCTCTTCCCTACTCTCTCCTCTCTCCTCTCTCCTCACTCCACCTCATTCCTTCTTCTTGCTTTCTCTTCCTTTCTCCTCCTCCCCCTCTCCTCCTTATTTCATCCTCCCTTCTTTTTTACTCGTTTCTCCCACGTTCTTCCTTTCTCCTTCCAACCTTCCTTCCTCGTCGTCCTTCCATCTTTCCCCTTTTTTCTTTTCCCTCCTTTTTCTCCCTCCCTCCTTATTCCTCCTTTTTCCTTTGTCAACCTTGTTCCTTCCTCTCACGATGAAATATTATAAAAGAAAAACAGTATTAAAAAATGTAAGAATGTAAAACGTAAGAAAATGTAAATTGTAAGAATGTAAAATGTAAGAAAATGTCAAAAATATAGAAAAAAGAAGAAAGGAGATGGTAAATAGTGAAGAAGGAGGAGAAGATTTTTTTTTTTTTTTTTTTTTTTTTTTTAAAGACCGACCTTCTTACCTCTTCATCACAGGAATTGAGAAGCTCCCCCCATCGTCTATGTTGCTGTCATCGGACCCATATGCAGATGAGCGAGAAGGTGGAAATTTTTACCTCCAAGACCTTCTTAAGGGCGTGGAGGAGGTGATGAAGGGGGGGGGGGAGGGGTGATTGGGGTGAGGGTGGAGTGAGGGAGGGAGGGAATGTTAGGGGTGGGGGTCAGGACCCAGGTAATGGATTGGGAACGCAGTCAGGGCGCCAAGTCTCAGAAGACCACGAAGAATCGTAAATGCCAGTGTAAGACTTCAACCCTAGGAGACCCCGTGGGTTTTGTTCCCTTCAGCGTCAGACGCTTTCATTCAGTTCAAGGGTGACCCTTACCCTTCCGTGATTGTCAAGTATGGTGCCAGCGCTTCTTTCCTCAAGATCTTAGTCTCAGTCACCTGGTTTGTTGTGTTTGGTAGACAGTTTTAGTCGTGTCTGGAGTGGACCCCAGCAAGGAAGATCTTGAAGACTTTAAGATCATGTGGAGGTCTCAACTTCGGCGGGTTGGGTTGGTCGCGCTGGCATGATGCCACCTCCATTCCTAACGCCCCCCCCCCTTCTCTCTCTATCTCCCTCTCTCTGTCTCTTTATCTGATTCTCTATGTTTATCTCTTTATTGCTGTCTCACTGTCTTTCTGTCTGTTCGTCTGTCTTCTCTCTGTCTCTGACTATCTGTCTTTCTTCTCTCTGTGTCTATCGATCTGTCTCTGTCTGTATCTCTTTGTCTGTTTGTCTGTCTTTTTTACATTCATCTCTCTCTCTCTCTCTCTCTCACACACACACACACACACACACACACACACACACACACACACACACACACACACACACACACACACACACACACACACACACACACACACACACACACACACACACACACACACACACATTTTTCCACATGTTTAGGTTCTTTGGTTCTGTTATGTCAAGCGGCCGGCGATTTCATGAAACATCGGGCTCAACTGAAAGGGATTCGACTGATAAAGACTTTGTTGATCAATTTAAATCCCTCACACAATCATAAATAATTTATCTTTATCGCAAAGATGTGATTATTTCATACGCAAAGAGTAAATATTTTAACAGCTCCAGAATAAATCTGTAAAAAAAATCAGTAAACAAACGAAAAATTGATAAATATTTAATTAATAATTTAATAGAATTCTCATGCGCTTACTTTCGTTTGTACGTCTCTTAAAACTTAACACTGTCTATAATCATTTCCTTATTCTTCACTTTCACCTACCTTTCTCTTGTCACTTCTTTTTCTGTACTAGTTCACACACTTTTAGTCAGTAGGCCCTGTTTCCTAACAACCCATCTAGAACTGTATTCATTAATCTCGTATAAGTTAATGGACTAGTACTTAACCCAAAAGGCATTCGTTTGAATGTGGTTGCGTGCACTTCGTGGTCCCGTAGTAGCTTGTAGTTTGATGCACCAGTCTCTCACACACTCGTGGCCATATCTTGCACTAAGTCCTTTAGATGTAGTATTCTTTAGTAGCGTTGGTTTCATTCCACCGCTGCCACCACTGTCGTGCGCTTTCGTTTCGTACGTCTCTTAAAACTTAACCACTGCCTGTAGTCACTCTCCCTTTCTTCACTTTCACCCACCTTTCTCTTGTCACTTCTTTTTCTGTATTCGTTCACAGATTTGAGTTAGACCCTGTGCCGAGAAGTATTCATTTTTTTTTTCAGTTTTCATATAGTGTACTTCAGAAAAGGGGAATGGAATGTTTGTAGATTTTCTTCTCTTTCTTGAATACTGGTTATACGACATGCTCCTCAAGATATAATCTATGAATCCCGTGAGAACACATATTGTTAGATCCTAGGTAAGTTCTGTAATGACGTCATGATTTCTTTAGTCCAATGATCTTTAACTTTATATTTAAGATCCTTCCTGAGGGCGTGATCTTACAATCGTGAACCAATTGAATTTTCTCCACCCTTTCTCCAATAAGATTCGTTGTTGCAAGGCTATATGCAATATTGTTTACTTAAGCAATCTCGAATCTCTGCATAATTTACTTAGTTTACAAGTAGTAATCAAATTACAGTCATACAGACTTCCGGCCATTTTGTAACTGAAGGTGGAGAGCGAGCTTGTGCAAACCTTTGCCTACGAACTGTGCTGTATACAAACACCCGATCTATAAAAATGCAACCCTCACCATACCCCACTTTCTAACCCCCCACACCCACACACATACACTTTTCCACATATTTAGGTTCTTTGGTTCTGTTATGTCAATCGGCCGGCGATTTCATGAAACATCTGGCTCAGCTGGAAGGGATTCGACTGAAAAATACTTTGTTCATCAATTTAAGTCTCACATAATCATAAATCATTTATCTTTATCGCAAGGATGTGATTAGTTGATGTGCAAAGAGTAAACATTTTAACAGTTCCAGAATAGATCTGTAAAAATATCAGTAAACAAACGAAAAATTGATTAGTAGATAAAATTGAATAGAATGATAATAATAATAATGATGATGATGATGATAGTAATAATAATAACAATTATGATATTAATGATAATAATAATAATAATGATAATAATGATAATGAAAAATATAAAATAATGAAAATAGCAACAACAATGATAATTATAATGATTGTAATAATAGTAATAATGATGATAATTATAGTAAGAATATAGTAATAATGACAATAGTAATAGTGATAATATAGTAATAATAATATAGTAATAATAATACAAATAGACTGAATATGCATTATGTAAAAAGCACTCACCAGCCCTTTTTTTATATATAAATTGTTGAAAACGAATTTATTTCTACAACTCAAAATTGAAAAAGAAAAAACACATTTCTTATATCAGGCAAGTCCCGTGGCTTCTCGCCCTTCGTAAGCATAAAAGAGAAGCTTCCTGGAATTTGGAGAAGAGCGAAATTCCAAAAAGTACAAAAGGTACAAAAAAATTCGTCATTCTTTTTCCAATTACCACATTCAGAGAGAGAAGGAAAGAGGTATTGGTAAAGGGTCGTATTCTATGACTCCTCTTAAGTGTTCTTTAAGAAATCAAGGTTTGAGAGGAAGGCTGTCTGATCTCAACGACGTCATGCATTCTTCTTGAAGAAAAATGACGTCATAATTTTTGTTTGCGTGACCCCGTTTTCTGTCGTATGGAGGATACTGTCACGTCATATACATAGCGTCATGTGTTGAAGTAACGTCATAATTTGGTATGTCAATGCAAAATCGCGCTGAGAAAAGTCGGGGTATTAACTCGGCCCTGTTCACACGAGCGGTTTGAACCGTCGCGGTTTGAATCGCGGCGGTTGAATTACAATACAAGTCAATTGGGGTGCTCACACGCAATCGCGCGGATTTTCCTACTATGCACTACCGCCGCAGTTTCCGCGCAGTTCAAACTGCTAGTTTAAACAGGGCCTAAATGTTAACACACGCACAACCCGTGCTTTGACGACGTACGTGTGGACTATCATAAAAAAATAGACTAGACTAACATAAGAAGTAGTGCCTTATCAGATTTTTCATGTATATTCTTATTAGATGTGTAGATTTTTTTTTCAAATTAAAATATTATTACAAAAAATAAAGTAAAGCGAGCTCTTCGGGTAAATCGTATAATAATGAACTTCACGGGTATAAGGAGTCTCTTTTTTTTTTTTTTTGTAACTATATTAAAATTGTCTTTAAAGTGTGTGAGCATGTGGATACTCCTAAATCCTTTCTCCCCTCCCTCTCTATCCCTCTCCCCCTTCTCTCTCTCCCTGTCCCCCTTCTCTCTATTCTCTCTCTATTCGCTCTTTCACTCTTTCTATTCTCTCTCTCTCTCTCTCTCTCTCTCTCTCTCTCTCTCTCTCTCTCTCTCTCTCTCTCTCTCTCTCTCTCTCTCTCTATCTCTCTATTCTCTCTCTCTCTCTCTCTCTCTTCTCTCTCTCTCTCTCTCTCTCTCTCTCTCTCTCTCTCTCTCTCTCTCTCTCTCTCTCTCTCTCTCTCTCTCTCTCTCTCTCTCTCTCTCTCTCTCTCTCTCTCTCTCTCTCTATTCTCTCTGTCTCTCTCTCCCTCTATTCTGTCTCTCTCTCTATTCTCTCTCTCCCTCTACTCTCACTCTCTCTCTATTCTCTCTCTCTCTCTATTCTCTCTCTCCCTCTACTCTCACTCTCTCTCTCTCTCTCTCTCTCTCTCTCTCTCTCTCTCTCTCTCTCTCTCTCTCTCTCTCTCTCTCTCTCTCTCTCTCTCATCTTTCCTGTCAGTTGTTCTCGGAACTCTCCCGTAGCGGAAAGGAAAACTTGCATTGAACTTGGATTTTTACTTTCCTATTATCCTCACGTCTCTGCTTCCCTTTAGCCCTCTGCTCGCGATCGAGTCGGACACCACGAGCATAAGATAAAATCTCACTGTGGAATCTCTTTTATATGGATGAAGAATCACTTGTACCTTGAGTTCTCAAAATGAAAAAATTATTAACTTTTATTTCTGGTCTCTCAGTGTTAATATATGTAAATATAAACGTATATATGTATACGTTAGTATGTATGTATATATATATGTATATATATATGTATATGTGTATATATATATATGTATATATATGTATATATATACATATATGTATATATATATGTATATCTATAAGTATATATATATGTATACGTGTATATATATGTATATATATATATATATATATATATGTATATATATATATGTATATGTATATATATATGTATTTATGTGTGTGTATTTATATATATATATATATATATATAAATGCAAATGTATATATGTGCGTGTTTGTGTGTGTGTGTACCTATGTGTGTTTGTGTGTGTGCATGAATGTGTACACCTGTGCATGTGTTCACCAGAATTTCATGTCTGGTTTTCCTATTTGTCTTACGTTAAGAGCTTCAGCAATACCGGGTATACTACCCAGAGATAATTCTCAGTCATAAGATCCATAGAAATGTTTAAGGGGAATAGCTAGAGTATTTTTATTATCTATTAAGGCGTGCATCTTTATTCTAACTGCCGTCAGGCGATTTTATTCAGTCATGGGGGTGCTGAAAAACCCCTCGTGTGTAACGAAGGAATTCAAATTTACATACTGACGTCTGCAGATAATTCTTTTACTTATCCGCATGAGCATCCCAAAAGCCCATGTTAGGGATAGCAAGCGTCTTGTATTGGTGCAATTAACTAAAACAACGTATACTGGGGTATACGGAATACTCGAAGAGGATTGGGCGAAGGAGATTTATCTGAGAAACGTGAGCTTCCTTGGCCCATTCGGTTTGTGTTCTTGGCGATGGATTTCGTGATCCATAAGCAGGAAACGTCTCATTTTGGCCAACCCCGAAGAAGGCTCTTGCGCCCAACTCGAAAAATAGTTAAATTTTTACGCGGCGACGTACATAAACCCGCAAATCATAAAAGAGAACTGACCGTGGCTTCGCGTACAACCTGGAGATAAAGTGGTAGTCTGTCGAGGTAGTATAAGTCCGTGACTATTGTTGAACTTAGACTTATATATATATATATATATATATATATATATATATATATATATATATATATATATAGATACACACACATTTATATATACAGTGCTCGACAAGGATGTACGAACGGTTAGCGAGAATGAGTGATGAGTGTTGAGGACTGTTTTTGCTGAAATGCACAATTTTATATAAAAAATTAGCATATGGTTGCATTATTTGACCTATTTTGTTTAAGATTTGTGATGTCCATGTAATTTGATAAAAAAGAAGTTACGTTTTTATCCTCTACAAAATTACCAACCACATACCGTCCGACTCACTAATTGCCGACCTCAACCAAACAATAATGGATTTTGCTCAAATGAACAGTTTTATATAAACAATTAGCATATGGTTGCATTATTTGACCTATTTGATTTCAAATGTGTGATTTTCATGTAATTTGATCAAAGAGAAGTTACGTTTTTAACCTCTGCAAAATTGCCCGACCACAGCTACGATTCGTCCAGCCCCATCTATGATCACTGGTGGTATGGATCAAACTACACTCTTTTGAGTTTCTTACTATTGTGTTATTAGTGTAATAGATTGCATATAGTTAATCTATTTCGACTACTTTCTTTAAAATGTGTGATTTTCATGTAATTTGACCAATCGTGCATTTCAGCAAAAACCGTCGGACGGTATTCAAAGCTGTGGTCGGCAATTTTGCAGAGGATAAAAACGTAACTTTTCTTTGATCAAATTACATGGAAATCACACATTTTAAATAAAATAGGTCGAATAATGCAACCACATGCTAATTTTTTATATACAATCTTGCATTTCAGCAAAAACCGTCGGACGGTATTCAAAGCTGTGGTCGGTAACTTTGCAGAGGATTAAAAACGTAACTTCTTTTTTATCATATTACATGAAAATCACACATTTTAAAGAAAATAGTTCAAATAATGCAATCATATGCTATTTTTTATATAACATCGTGCATTTCAGCAAAAACCGTCCTTGTTCGTGTTTGGTCGGCTATGAGTGAGTCGGACAGTATACATAGCTGTTGTCGGTAATTTTGTAGAGGATAAAAACGTACCTTCTCTTTGATGAAATTGCATGGAAACCACACATTTTAAAGAAAATAGGTCAAATAATGCAACCATATGCTAATTTTTTATATAAAATTATTCATTTCAGCAAAAATCGTTCTTGTTCGAGTTTGGTCGACTATGAGCGAGTCGGTCGGCAATTTTGCAGAGGATAAAAATGAAACTTTTCTTTGATCAAATTGCATGAAAATCACACATTTTAAAGAAAATAGGTCAAATAATGCAACCATATGCTAATTTTTTATATAAAATTGTGCATTTCAGCAAAAACCGGACGGTATTCATAGCTGTTGTTGGTAATTTTGCAGAGGATAAAAACGTAACTTCTCTTTGATCAAATTACATGGAAATCACACATTTTAAAGAAAATAGGTCAAATAATGCAACCATATACTAATATTTTACATAAAATTGTGCATTTGAGAAAAAACCGTCATTGGTTGAGGTCGGCAATTAGTCATTCAAGTTCAAATATGTGCATGTACAAAGATGTGTACATATATATATATATATATTATTATATATGTATATATATATATATTATATATGTATATATATATATTATATATTATATATGTATATATGTATATATATATATATATATATATATATATATGTATATATATATATATCGCAGAAGTAATCACTTGAACGCGTGATTCTATGCTAAAAAACCACAAGGAAAATAACAGAAATGATACCGAAAGCGCTCAGTCTCATTTCTGTTATTTTATCTTGTGGTTTTTCGGCATATATATATGTGTGTGTGTGTGTGTGTGTGTGTGTGTGTGTGTGTGTGTGTGTGTGTGTGTGTGTGTGTGTGTGTGTGTGTGTGTGTGTGTGTGTGTGCTTCTTGGGTACAGAAATAGAATAAAGATAGAAACAGTGTCTTAACATGCAATATTAAGATATGTTTTCTTCATTATCCATACAATCCTGAAGGAACGCTTTAACATCTTCCTTACTGACGAAGATGTTTAGAAACAGCCCTACGGACCAGAGTCGCGCAGCTTTCTTTACAACCAATACAGGTTTATTCGAGGTATGGTTTAATTCGTTAATATAAAATCGCATGGTGGCAGACAGAATCAAGTTTTATGTTGATTGATACGGCTTGCCTTTGTTACTTGAGCGATAGGAAGTCAATTTTTTATTTTTTTTATTTTTTATTTATTCACGTAGAAGGAAGGCTCTGCACGATGCAAATGATTGCAACAAAATGGAGATCACAAGGAATCAGAGAAAATAGTGGCAAATGAAGTGTAGTATTACTGGAATTAGTCGACGAGCGAGCTGGGAGGAAATTGAGGGATGGTGGCCGGAGAACCGAATGCGAGGTTAGCAGGTCACGCTGAAATATCCTGTTCCTGCCCCCGGTTGTATAAAAAAAATCATATAAATCGAAATCTCCTTGTTAACGTGATTTTGTAATCAATGAGAATTTGCGAAAGCACCGTTGAGTGGAATTGCGAGATTGAATATTAAGCGCACGCAAGTATACAGTCAATTGCTTACAAAAAGGGGCATGGAAAGGCATACGGATGAACGCATACACACACATACACAAGCACACACACACACACACACACACACACACACACACACACACACACACACACACACACACACACACACACACACACACACACACACACACACACACACACAACTCGCTTCAGGCTTCCACATATTTTTCAGACATCACTACCATTGCAAGCCGTTACTGGCGACATCAAGCAAAGGGAATATATGTATATAATATATATATATATATATATGTATATATATATATATATATATATATATGTATATATATGTATATATATATATATTATATATATATATATATATATATATATATATATATATATACACTTATTCAGGAAGAAAAGTTTACACTATTGGAGATTTATCACACAGCAATTAAATCGAAACTACTTCTGCAGTAATAGAAAACTCTTAGTTATATTATAACAGTCGTAGAGGACATTTAATGGCCTCATTTCCCAATTATTTAAGAAGACTTTGATAAAGGAATGAAAATATACCTGTTCAAATATAAATCTACTCGGAAGTAATGTGTGAACAATAATGTCTTATCTTTTCTTTTATATATTAATCTATTTTCTATTTATCCATTCATTTACTTGCTTCTTTATTATTTTATTTTTATCTATTTTTGTTTTATATGTCTACTTATTTAGCCGTTCGTTCCTTTTTATCCTTATATTTATTTGTCTTTATTTTTTCTTTTTTATTTATTCATTCATTAATATCTGCACTGGTAGCGTAATCGAAAGCGTGCTGGTCTCCCATTCGTTTAGTTGCGGGTTTGAATCCCGCACTTCTCTTCGATTCCCAGGTGTGACTGTTGTTACCAGACCCAATAATTCATGGCGCATAATAGGGCAAAGGTGACGACTGAACTGCACATTTAGAACCATTTATATATATATATATATATATATATATATATATATATATATATATATATCTATATATATATAATTATATATATATATATATATATATATATATTGAGGGTTCTGCTATTTTCCTTTCTCTCTTCCTCTCTCTCTCTCTCTCTCTTTCCCTCTGTCTTTCTCTCTCTTTCTCTTTGTCTCTCTCTCTCTCTTTCCCTCTCTGTCTCTCTTTGTCTCTCTCTGTGTGTTTCTCTATGTCTCTCTCACTCTCAATCTCTTTCTCTCTCCATCCCCTCACCGGAGTTCACCGACACAGAGACCAAAATATCTTCGTCTCTCTAACCGTCTTCCTGTAGACATCCGAAACAGTTGCGCTCTCCCTAGATTGAATCCCGCCCATCTAGATCTAACCATCGCTTTTACGACCCTCAAGCATTCTAGAAAGGATTCTAGGGTGGTCGGCCTCTCGTAGAGTATCCCTCACCCTCTAGTCTCCACCTCATCCTCCACTCTTCCACTCTCTCACTCTTCCACCTCTTTACCGTGACTCTTGTCTCTCAGTTCGCCATCCAAGCTCATCCACAATTGAGATGTGGATCAACACAGTCCACTACTCAGATCCGTACCCATCCACCCCTCGCCAACGCTCCACAGCGCCAGAGGGGCATAGAAAACTCGAACTTGGGCCAAGGAAATTGCGACTCTATGGTGTCATGTCATAAGGTCAATAATAGATTTGTGGTTTTCGCCTTTCGGGATTTTACATACAACTTGATCTAAAACACTGACATGGTGTATGGACATATAACTGGGAGGATTGTAAACAAATTTGAGTCTTATTACCGTCGGTAAAATGCACAAATTGCCTTGTTTAGTTGGTTTTGGTCAACCTTCTCACTTGTTGCATAGCCTTTAGAATGAATAAAAAAAATGAATGAAGAATGATCAAAGGTTGGGATGAGGGGAGGGGGGGAAAGGGAAAAGGCAGCTATAAGGACAAGGTTAAGATATAATACGGTATGAATAACATATTGAATTGATTAACAAAGTCGAATTGAGATCATTGAGTTGTAGATACCTGACCAAAACAAATGTATTTCTTCGAATCTTGCCAAGCTCAGGTTCGACGAAAACTAACGTGCAGGGTTTCGAACCCTGGCGGACGCCTCTGGCATCTCAGCTGGCGAAGAGATCACCCATCTCGCAGGTGTCGTCCGAACACCTCCTTAGGACACTGACTTCGGCTTCAGAAGTCTTCGCCAACTACCGTCAGAGATCGGAAATCGAACTCGGTTTTCACTGAATTACAACAATAAGCAAAATGTCCCCAAACATACTTTGCATCCCTATTGATGTCTTGCCGTATATAAATCCACAATAGTCCCTTTCTTTTGCGTATCACTCCTGAAACGGATCTATCAAACACCTCATTTACGTTCATTTACCCAAGATCAACGTCAATATTTCGTATTACTTCGTCTATGATTGTATTTCTACGTCAGCCGAGATGGTATGGACAAATGCTGAGCATAAACAAATACAAACAGACCGCACTCGGTGGCCGCGAGTATGCAGCCGAGGCCCCAAGGTTGCAAATTTACATATTGCCTGTTTTATTTACGGATTAGTCGCCATTGAATCTAAATGGTGCCATATAACGTGCATGTATGTGTGTGTGTATGTGTATATGTATGTATGTGTGTGTGTGTACGTGGGTGTGTCTGTGTGTGTGCTTGTGTATGTGTGTGTTTATATACGTGTGTGAACGTGTTTGTGAGTGTAAATGTATTTTTTTATGTGTGTGTTATGTATGTGTAAATATATTCCTGCGTGTGTGTTTTTATATAATTATCTATTTGTTTAATCATTGTCATAAGTATATAACAATTTACCTTGTTATTCATTCTTTATCATTGTTGTTGCTTTTTTTCGTTTTTTATTCGTTGATTCCCCGATTTTATGTTTTGGTTATTTATTTATTTATTTATTTACTCATTTATCGTTTCTTTATAAAAATAATCTCGTTCTCAGTTTATTAATGTATGATTTATTATTTATTCATATATTCATTCAAATATTTTATTTATTTATATATATATATATATATTTGTTTATTCATTCATTTATTTGTTGATTTATTTGTTTATTTCTAATTTAGTTATTCATATATGAATTTATTTATACATTTATTTACCTATTTTAAGGAAATTGATCAGATAATTCTCAACTGTAGGGCGGCTCCGTATATCGAACTATATCAAGATTATCCCTTTAACATTGTCACTCCCTTTAAACACTTTGTTCTGGGTAACACCGAGCAAAAGCCCCGGCAGTCCAGCAAGTCAATTTACAATTCTATTCAGTTCAGAGAAGGTCGAGGGAGTTGAAGTTCGAGGAATCCACTCATATCGGGGACTCCGCTTTTTCATATATTTGTTTATTTATCTACTTATTTATTTATTTTGGTTGTCGCCATACGATTAATTTCAAACTGAAGTTGGGTAATTTGTTATTTATTTATCTATTTATTTCTGTTGTAGCCATGAAATTTAATTCAAACTGAAGTCGGGCTATTTGTTTTTTATTTATTTATTTCTGTTGTCGCCATGAAATTTAATTCAAACTGAGGTTGGGCTATTTGTTATTTATTTATTTATTTCTGTTGTCGCCATGAAATTTAATTCAAACTGAAGTTGGGTAATTTGTTATTTATTTACTTATCTATTTATTTCTGTTGTAGCCATGAAATTTAATTCAAACTGAAGTCGGGCTATTTGTTTTTTATTTATTTATTTCTGTTGTCGCCATGAAATTTAATTCAAACTGAGGTTGGGCTATTTGTTATTTATTCATTTATTTCTGTTCTCGCCATGAAATTTAATTCAAACTGAAGTCGGGCTATTTGTTTATTTATATATTTACTTGTGTTCTCTCCATGAAATTCAATTCAAACTGAGGTTGGGCTATTTGTTATTTATTTATTTATTTCTGTTCTCGCCACGAAATTTAATTCAAACTGAAGTCGGGCTATTTGTTATTTATTTATTTATATATTTGTTTCTGTTGTCGCCATGAAATTTAGTTCAAACTGAGGTTGGGCTATTTGTTATTTATTGATTTGTTTCTGTTGTCGCCATGAAATTGAATTCAAACTGAAGTTGGGCTATTTGTTATTTATTTATTTATTTGTTTCTGTTGTCGCCATGAAATTGAATTCAAACTGAAGTTGGGCTATTTGTTATTTATTTATTTATTTCTGTTGTCGCCATGAAATTTAATTCAAACTGAAGTTGGGCTATTTGTTATTTATTTATTTATTTCTGTTGTCGCCATGAAATTTAATTCAAACTGAAGTTGGGCTATTTGTTATTTATTTATTTATTTCTGTTGTCGCCATGAAATTTAATTCAAACTGAAGTTGGGCTATTTTTTATTTATTTATTTATTTCTGTTGTCGCCATGAAATTTAATTCAAACTGAAGTTTGGCTGTTTGCTAATTGCGGTCTGAATAATTCATACAATCCTCCCTGTTTATTATTTGTTGATTTTATTCTGGTTCACTCCAGGTGATATCATTTAGATCAGGGTAGGTCTATGAAGCCAACGTGTTGACGTCTTTGGGAATTGTAATTTACCAGCGCCTCTAGCCTTATGGTCAGTCTCGACCTGGTTGACCAGAGAAATGAATAAAGACCAGAGAAATCATGGTTTCTTGCAATCACTATGCCGCATGTCTACTCGTTCAACTAAAATAAAATTGAAAAAAAAATTGATAAACGTGGTTGAAGTGGCCCGTTGACAGAATAATCTTGATTTACCAACGCGCGAGACGATCTAAATATAGGTTGCAGGAGGAATCTGAATGAAAGATTTGGGGGGAGAGAAGTACACCTGAAAAAAGCTAAAGAATGACAAAGATAATTACTCCGCTGATAGGTGGAACTAATTCGATAACTCGTTAGTCTTCAGCTCCCTTATCCTTCCACCCCGTGGTTTTGGCCCTCCGCCGAATAGAGCCACCTGGTGTTGTTCCAAACAAAACAAATGGTCCAATTTTTGCTGCTTTTCGAAAGAGTCTTCGCATCGTCTAGAAGTCAGTGTTTACTCCACGGGATTTTTTTTTTTTTTTTTTTTTTCCATCTTCGTCTTTTTCTTCTTCTTCTTTGTCTTCTTTGTCTTCTTCTTCATCGTCATTTTCTTCGTCTGTATCTTCTTTTTCGTTTGTCTTTCTTCTTCCTCTTCGTCTTCATCTTCTTTTGCTTCTAATTTTGCTTGTTCTTTCTTCTTTTTCATCTCTCTTCATCTTTCTCACTGGAGACCGTGTCCTTCTTCTTCTTTCTCTTCTGTTTCCTCCTCTATCTCTCTCTTCTTTTTCAGTTATGGTCAGATCCTGGACTTAAGAGAAGGCCTGCCAAGCTTTTCAGCTGGACAAAATCCTCTGGTATGTATAAAAATAACAGCAACAAAGTATACAAGTGAATTAAATAAATGGACATTTTGATGAATCTTCGAGGATGTCATAAGGAGATGCACTTCTTAACTGGATGACAAGATTCTGTAAACCTTGTATCAATAAGAGTGTTCCTTCTGGGCTGCGCGGTAGCCCAGTGGATACCGTGTCGAACACATGAGCATGTGGTCGTAAGTTCGATTCCCGGGACCCGGTGTGGGCTTCTTGTGTTGGTTCCTGACAGCCCTGGCCAGGCGGGGAGGCGAACCAAACATCGGCCTAAAAAAAAAATAAAAAAAAAAAATAAAAAAAATGGCTTGCCGCAACTGACAGGGCTTGCCATACCATGGGTTTTTCACTTCCCACTCCGTGTGAGGGGGAAGGGAATTTTTTTTTTCTTTCTCTTTAGATGTTCCTTCAATCAGAACAGAATCATCAGCACCCTCCCCCCTAAAAAAATAAATAAATAAATAAAATAAAAAGGAGCGACTTTGGCTTTACAAAGTTTACAAAGGACGAGCATACCGACAGGAGACCTTTTGGTCCTTAACTAGATCGGACACTAAGAATAGAATGTTAGTTAATGGGTTAATTGAGAGCGTTCTGTTTTTAACCCGTTAGTATTCTGAGAATGTCTTAGCCGCAACCAGCGCTTCTATTCTTAGTAACAATTTGCACAGAAGAGATAAGAACATAAGAAGGGATAAAACTGCAAGAGACCATAAGGCCTACACTAGGTAGTTCCATGTCCCTTATCACCTGTCATCCCGACCCATAAAGTTGTCTAGTCTTATCTTAAAAGAACCAATTGTTTCAGCGTCTGCTACATGCTTACTAAGTCTATTCCATTCGTCAACCACTGTATTGGTAAGCCAGTTTTTGCCTATTTCCTTCTTAAGCCTATTTTTTTCAATTCTAAATACATTACTACAAGTCCTACCCCGTTGTCTTAATATGATGACCTTGCCTGCATCACCCTTGTTAAAGTCCTTGACCCATTTGTATACCTCTAATATGGAGTCGTAGAGGGGGTAATAAAGGAGAGAATGAAGGAGGAGGATAGAAAGGAGGGAAAACGGAATTTATAAATGATCATTATTATTACTTTTTTTTATTTTTATCTTATTTATTTATTTATTTGTTTTTTTCTTGAGTGGAGTTGTCTCTGATCATAAAAGAATACTGGGCGACTCTGGACGGTAGAGGTGTTACTAATGTCTTTTAAGTAGGGAATTCATAAAACGTGTGTATATGTGTATGAGCGTGTGTATATGCATATGTGTGTCTGTGCATGTGTGCGTGTGTGTACACGCGTGTGCGTGCTTGTGCGTGTGTGTGCATGCATATGTGCACGCGTGCGCGCGCGCGCGCGCGAACATAAATATACCTTTATGTCCCATTGTACACACACACAAATCCCAACATGATTATGATTCCCCCAGTAATTGAATATAAAATTCCCTAACTCCACCCGTCAAACTAAGTTCGATTAAGTTCTAGTTTACGTCTAGAGCCTGTTGTGATTCTTCTAGATCTGAGCAAAATTCGTCTCTTCATTCGTTCTTAGAGCCAGTTAGAGCAGGTGATGTGAAATACGTAACAGAAGTAAAAGTCTACTGCATCACACATATCTCTATCTCGGCAATCAACTTGTCTAGTGTGCGAGATTAATGGAGCAATTTGATTTCCGATAACTATTATAGTCCCTGAGGAGCAAAATATTTTTTTTTTTTTTTTTTTTTTTTTTTTTTGCCACCTGTATGTACCCTTGATTTTTATTTTATTTTTCCTTCTTTCTTCCGACCTCTTCCTTTTCTTTTTTCTTTCTTTACCGGAAAATGTCCCTTTTCTTTTTCCTTATTCTCCTTTTTCCTCTCTTATTATAGTTCCTTGGAGTACAAATTTTTTTATTTTATTTTTAACTTCTTATTTATTTATTCATTTGTGGTTTCAACTGTATGTACTCTTCATTTTTTCTTTTTTCTTCTATTGACCTCTTCCTTTTCTTTTTTGTTTCTTTACCGGAAACTGTCCCCTTTGTTTTTCCTTACTCTCCTTTTCCCTCTCCTATTATAGTACTTGTCGAGCATAAGAATTTTATTATTTATTTGTTTATTTATCTTTATTTGTTTGTTTATTTTGCACCTGTATCTATGCTCTCTTCATTTTTCTTTTCTTTTTTTCTTTCTTCCTCTTGACTTCTTTCATTCATTTACTTCTTTGCTGGGGACTTTCCCCCTTTTTTTTCCTTATTCTCCTCTTTCGACATATTTTCTAAATTGAACCCCTAGTTCGAAAAAAAATTGCAAGTTTAATCTTGTGGACTGTTGGTCCTCGTTTTGTCTTTGTGACTACGAGGGCATTGATGCCGCTGACTTCCTCCTTGTATGCTGTGATAGTTAGGACAATAGACAATCACCGAGATTCGTCGTCACGTGACGAAAACAAATTATGTGACCACCCACTTTATAAGGGGAAAGAGCATTTTGGCTATCTGTATATACGGTATATATATATATATATATATATATGTATATATATATATATATATATATATATATATATATATATATATACTTGTACGTATGTATGTACATATGTATTATTGTATGTATACATGTATATATGCATGTATGTGTGTTTGTATACGTATATATTTATATGTATGTTTATGTGTATATTTGTATGTATCTATGCATGTACGTTCTTTAGTATAGAGCAGAAGAAACTGAATGATTGAGGATTAAAGATTATCAACCTCTTCATCACGTTTTTTAGACCATCTTCCCTTCGTCAGTCAGACTCTCCCGTTCCCTTCATCTTCTCCCTTCCCCAACTCACTCTTCCCTTCACCACCCTTCCCCCTTCTCTTCACAAT
>NC_134790.1:37503836-37521336 GCF_046742065.1 Oratosquilla oratoria | reverse complement strand
TCTTTCTACGCTGTTCTGATCGATTGCTTTTGTGTGCTTCTGCTTGCTCCAATTGTTTGTGAATGTCTTGTTTTTCTTGTGATGGTTCTTTTAGTTCTTGTCATCATGTCTGAACATTATATATATATATGTATATATATATATATATATATATATATATATATATATATATATATATATATATATATATATATATATATATATATATATATATATATACATTATATATATATATATTTGTGTAAGTTTTTGTAAATGTATGTGCATTTCTATGTGCATGTATATGTTTATAAGTACATGTAGGTATACATGTATATGTGTGTGTGCGTTTGTGTGTGTGTGCGTATGTGTATATGCGTGTACTTGTTTTGATTGATGTGTGTACGTGTTTATATACACTTACAAATACTATATTTTTTCTCCTCTTTGTTACGTATTTTCTCAGGAGGCTTGGCAACTCACCCGTTCTTGGCGAGCACAGGCAGCTAAAAAAAAAAAAAAAAATTGAAGAGTCTTGCACTCCTGCTCGTGTTGAAATAAAGTGAGATCGTGAGTGAGGTGGGAAAGCCGAGATGGAAAGTTAAGGCGGTAAGAAGGAATATTTGAACATAAAAATGGATCAGCTTGTGTTCCAAGGAATATTTGAGCTTAAATGTGTACAAGTGTCACGAAGTCTCAGTGGAATTGAACAAATTGTTTTTGTACATTACAGGGGTGTTCATATTTATATACAACATCTGCATTTGCAGGTGTACATACATATATAGGTACATACATGCATATATAAATTCATACCTTATGCATACATGCATATTTCAATTTATACATAAGTACATGCAAATATAAATTCATACATACATATATTCATACATACAAGCACACTTTCATTCAGTCATACATTCCTGACCGGTTTCGCTCTATGCTTCTGAAGAGGCATAGAGTGAAACCTGTCAGGAATAAACTCAGAAACTAGGAACTAGACCCGTGACTTCTTTTTTCACCTTCATCAACTTGTCACAATGTACCAGCATATATATATATATATATATATATATATATATATATATATATATATATTTATATATATATATATATATTTGTGTGTGTGTGTGTGTGTGTATTTATATATATATATATATATATTTTTGTTTGTGTGTGTGTGTGTGTGTGTGTGTGTGTGTGTGTGTGTGTGTGCGTGTGTGTGTGTGCGCGCATATATATATATAATATACATATATATAAATATATATATATAATATACATATATATATAATATACATATATGTATATATATTTGTATATATAATATATTTGTATATATATAATATATTTGTATATATATAATATATTTATATATATATACATATATTTATATATAATATATATTCATATATATGTATATATGTATATATATATATATATATATATATATAAATGCACATATACACACACCAGGTAAACACTAGTGATCACGACCTAGTAATATACATACTTTAAATGCACGGATCACTTCCTAATTCTCGTAAGTTTTCTGATATCAAAAAGTTTATAATAATAATGCGCACGCCCGTCGTGACCAGGGCCTTCTCCGCAAAAGTAGAGGGAGGGAGGATGGGCGGATGGGCGGCGGCGGCGGGGGCGGGGGCCTTGTCCGCGGTCTTTATCCCAAGCGGCGGAAAATTTCCACACTAATAAACGCGGGTGAAATTCAGCCGCTTGCCCGCTTGCGAAAATTTATCCCTTAATATACGTAAGTCGATATAAACTCGTTCCTGTGGATCGGATCTTTAGATATTTTGTGTTGGTAAATAGATTTTATTTTTCATGGGAAGGTATCAAGAAAATAGATCTGGGTTTGGCAGAATCTTAGCTATAATACTTCTTGAAGGTGAAAATATTTTTTCAATTCTATTTTAATGTATATTTTCGTGTTTGTTTTATATTATTGAAAATTTTACCTCATCGTGAGAATTATCTCCTTAAAAAGTTGCTTTTCAAAAAATGTGGTTTTATGAAGACTTTTGTATATAATTAGATTTATCTTATAGATTTTTTAAAAGAAGCTTTGTGATAGCATAAGACAGTGACTGCATATCTGATAATTTTAAAAAAATCTTTACAACTTCCTCATTCTATAAAACATCGAAATAAATACACAGTAGTGTGTATTTGTAAGATGCTAAATTCAACTATTGAATTAAAGAAAATATATAAAATGAACTCAGATTTTTTAGAGATAGGGAGAGGGAGAGAGAGATAGAGAGAAATAGAGAGAGGTGGGAGAGAGAGACTTTCGATTTTCAGTAAGAAACGTTTCCAGCAGACCTCATGGAGTCTTTCAAACGTTTCCTTTCCTAAGCCACCAAATACCAAAGATAGAATAGTGATTATTTCCAATTATCAGAAATAACAATCAATAAAGAAATAAAAGAATAAATAAGAGAAGTATGTCAACGTGTTAAAAACAACACTGCAAGAAGTTATTAGTAACAAGAATAGATATATAAATGAATAGATAAGTAAATAGATAAAAGAGAGAAGAACGTAAACGTGTTAAAAAACTCATTCCAAGAAATGATCAAATATGAAAATAAATATATAAATGAACGAATAAATAAACAAGTAAAAATAATGAATATATAAGAGACGTACATAAATGTGTCAAAAACCTCACCGCACGAAGTTATCAGAAATAAAGATGAATAAATATATAAATGAACGAATGAATGAAAAAAATAATAAATAAATGAATGTGTTAAAGACCTGGGTAACATTGCTAAAAGGGGAACATTAACAACACATAACAACAGAAAGACATCATGATGATTATGTTTAAGGTCGCGAACTTCCCTCTGTCAGGAGGCTAGAACGTTACCCCTTACAGAGGTCTTTGTAGCGTGGAGTTTAACGAACCATGCCCTTGGTCCAACTCGCTGGCGGCAGAGTTTAGAAAATGAATAAACAAACGTACAGAGCCCCGTGATAAATGTTTGGTCACGTAACGTTAACAATGCAGCCATTGCAATGAAAATGATAAGATAAAAGCCAAACAGATAAGTGAATAGGTAGATGAATAGATAAATAATTGAATAAATTAAACGCGAACATAAAGAAGAATTCTGTTTATATCTCGTTAGTTATACATTTATCTTTTTATTTGTTTCTTTCATTTATTCATTTGCTTATTTATTTCCTTGTCTATTTACCAACTCATTTTAGTTATTTATATGTATATATATATATATATATATATATATATATATATATATAAATATATATATATATTTGTCTAGTCATTTATTTATGTATTTATTTATCTAATAATTTTCCTTTTATTGTTTAGAAAAAAATCTACCACAGGAGATTTGAGATGGCAAAATGCAACTACTTGCAAATATATGTTGCAAATGTATATTGGTTGAATTTGCATATCTCTGAGTTTATGTTCAGTATAATAAGGAATACGACATTGCACGGCTTGGGAAGTCTGCTTGTGAGATCTCATTCAAATATAATTAAACAAACATATTTATATTAAGATGTAAGTACGTACCTGAAGTGAATCGCTTGTAGCAGCGAATATCGTACAAACAATTTCCGACAGGTGTATAGTGAGGCCTCGGTTCGAATCCCCGGGCGACTATCGGAGATTATTTATATAATCATATGTGTATGTATGTATACTGTATATGTAGTATGCATTCCGTGTGGATATATTACTATGTACAACATGTGATTTAAGTACACACACACATACACACACACATTTTATATATATATATATCTATATATATATATATAAATATATGTATGTATGTATGTATATATATATATACACACAAATACGTATGTGTATGGCAATTATTGTTGACTGACGGCCATGTCGTACTGGACTCATACTCCTCAGTTGTTAATTTGAACATCAAGAATACGACTTCACGTACATCCTAGACTTTCATAAGAGCACGTCAATAACGTGCCCAACATTCATATAGATTTAACTTTTCTTACCTCGTCTTTCAGCTTATCAGTGTATGACACAAACGTAATTTTACTTTTGAAGATTCGAAAAAAAAATGATACAATTGTAACCGAAGTCGTTTCTACTCAAACGAACGCACAAGAATTGACGACAATCTGCGCAGTGTGACGCAGCCCTGAGTGGATACCCGCAACCTCATGATAACCGGCAACGGACAAGGAGGGGAGCCGTCATCGGTTATCTGATCTTATATATGAAAATGGGGAAAGGTATTGGTACAAATATTTGGTTAAAATTAACCAAACTTTGTTCTGACTCGTCTAAGTAGTGCAAGAATTTTTTTTGTAAAATATTAAAAATCGTAATGGAAACGATAATAACCAAGATAATAAGGAATTCAAGAATAAACGTCGTCCAGCTGAAATACAAAACAACGTATAAAATCACCGGACGGTGAAAATAGCACCCTTCCTTGGGTAAACAGCATTGAGGAATTAAATAATAGGCCAAGTATAAAATCATCGTACGGTAAAAATAGCACTATTTCTTTGGTAAATAGTATTTCTACCAATCTGATATCAACTGTAATATACCAGCGCTACTATCGTTGTGGACACCGCTTGGTGAAAATAGCACTCTTTACACTGTTCGGACAGAATTATATATTGACACTGCCGAAAAAAATATATATATATAGATATAGGACCCAAATAAAGTTCTTGAGCGAGAGATTCGGTTTAAGAATAGAAGCTTTGGTTAAGTATAGTAAAAACAACTTAAGGCTCTGAGGGTCTTTAAAGAAATTTAGTTCTTTTACGCTCAGGGAAAGCAGTTGTCGGTTTGGATGTTTTCAGTTTAGTCGTCTTCATCGTCATTTTTGTTGTCTATTTTGTCATCGTCGTCAGTTTTGTCGTCGTCACTTTCGTCATTGTTGTCAATTTTGTTATCGTCGTCAATTTTGTTACGGTTGTCAGTTTTGTTGTTGTCGTCAGTTGTCAGTTTTGTTATCGTCGTCAGTTTTGTTGTCAGTTTTGTTGTCCTCGATTTTGAGCTCGTCATTGTTGCCTTTAATTTTGTGGTCGTCAAACAGAAATAAAGAAATAATATACAAACGAAACAGAATCCACAATGCATTATCGTACTGAAGACGTTCATGATTTCCCGTACTGTCTGCTTTCACACAAATCAAGGACATCATCACTGTCATTAGCTTGTACTATGTACTCCCAGGTGACACCGTGTACACGTACTCCTAGGTGGCACCATGTACACACACTCCACCTGAGTCATTTTCCAGCATTGACTCTGTCTGGAATCCAGGGATGAAGTATGGAATGCAAACCACATTAGCGTCGCCTCAGGGTTGTCGCTGGAATGTAGTTGTTAAGAATCAAGGAAGAACTCGGAATAGACCTGACAGGTACGGTCATTGAAGCTGAAGATGTCGTGATATTAAAGAAAGATGGTTACGGTGGGAGGCGCTTACGTTTGGCTGAAGTTGTCCCTTTTGCTTTGTGTCCTTCACTGTTTCCCGTAGTCATATCTAAGGATTTTGTATTCAATTTGGTTGATTGATTTATTTATTCACAAATGGGTCACGTGATTCATATAGTCTTGAGAAGCTTCATTCATTAATGACTGCGGGTTACCCAACAACGACAACAACAACGACAACAACAACAACAACAACAACGGCAGCAACAACGTCAACAACAAGTTTGAATCATCTAAGCATTGTATTTCTGCTACACAGAAACAAACAAACGTCTGTGGCTGACAACACGGTCTTTTGGTCTCAAAAGACCAACAATCATAAATCAGTCATATTGATTGATTACTAGTCCGAATGCATTTGGAATATTCACTTTTCGTTTGGTCCCTGAATCTTATCAAAGACATTCGCTGATTGGAAAAGGTACAGTCACTAACAAAAATTTTGACCCACGCAACAGTTCTCACAATGCTACTTTTTTTTTTTTTTTTCGAGGACGTGATATAGTGTGCTATGTAATATCTAGCTTACAGTTAGGTAATTTTCTTGAATAAAAGAATGCCTGAGAAAGACTTAATTTCGGATCACGAAAAACTCTGGGTGGGCCAAAGCTTTTGCTCGTGACTACAGCGACGAACAACAACACTGATACAAGATGTAAAAAACAAATCATACGACAGTCGCGCAGGACATTTAGAAATTTTACCTTAATATATATATATATATATATATATATATATATATATATATATATATATATATATATATATATATATATATATATATTAAGGAGGGGTTTGGGAATATACTATCAAGACGTAGATTTAATCCGAAAGTAAGAAGAAAGCACCTTGCTAACCGCGTAATAAATGACTGGAATAAACAAAATTCCAATGAGGAGTAATGGAATGTAATACAGTTCAAAGAATCATTATTCAGGTAGAGCATGCTCTGTTATCCATCTGCTGGTTATTTTCTTTACCAGTTTAGATTGTTATCGTATCTGTTTACCTCTTTATTATTATCATTATTATTATTATTGTTGTTATTACTGTTATTATGATTATTATTATCATTACCGGTATTATTATTATTATTATTATTATTATTATTATTATTATTATTATTATTATTATTATTATTATTATCATTATTATTATCATTATCATTATCATCATCATTATTATTATCATCATCATCATCATCATCATCATCATCATCATCATCATTCTTACTATTGTTATTATTGTTATTGTTAATATTAACAGCATTATTATTTTGTTTTTTCATTTTGTTTATTTCAATCTAACCTCGTCATGAACTAAAGCTTTCCCCATTTGAACCCAATGTACCTAAAAAAAAAAAAAAAAAAAAAAAAAATATATATATATATATAATAGCGCAAAAATTACTTCACTACAGTGAGAAAGTTAATAATCAGATAAGTACATTAAAGAAGCAGGAGAACAGTTTAAGTCTTGGTGGGAGACAGAAGAAAAAATTCATAGAAATTCAAAACCTCCCGTGTTATCAAATCCTCCATTGATAGCAGAATCTCGCTAGAAATGTTACGCACGCCATCTGATAAAGAAGAACAAAGCAAAATAATACTCCAACCGGATTCTGACTAAAGCAGGTGAAAGAAGTAGAAAAATAATGGAAAGGAAGTAGATGGAGAAGAAAAGAAATAAAAGGAAGATGTAGAAAAAATCGAAATCGAAATGGAAGTAGAGGTAGAAGAGAAAGAAAAAGAAAGGAAAAGAAAATGATAAAGAACAGTGGGCAATAGTACTCCACCAGGATTTTAGGTCGACCACGTGGAATATAAGAAAATGATTGTAAAAATAGGAACGAAGAAAAATAAGGAAAATAAGTAGACAAGAAAAGAAGGAACAGGAAGAAAACAAGAATAGAAAAAATAAGTAATGAAAATATATAAATTGAAAAAGAAGAAGAGATCAAAGTCAAAATCGAGTCGAATAAGTCGGAGGAATAACAATAATAATGATAATAATAGTGATAATAATAATGATAATAATAATAATGATAACAATAGCATTGATAGTAATAGTAATGATAATAATGATAATAATAATAATGATAATAATAATAATGATCATAATGATATTGATAATAATAATAATGATGATAAAAATGGTAATGATAATAATGATAATGATAATAATAGTGATAATAATAATGATAATAATAATAATGATAATAATAATGATAATAATTATTATTATTATTATTATTATTACGAGTAATTCTAGGGTCTACTGTTCGGCATTCAAGTTCCCGACAGAGCTGATCCCGGACACACGTTCCCGGAACAAAACCGGGAGAGCTTTGACTCGGCAGGTCATTAGCTCGTCTGGGCATTCCTCTCTTCCGGGCCGCTGCGCTCCCGGACGACAGCCCGGATGATTGAATTCATGTCAGCGTGAAGCCGGACTCGACGCCGCCTCCGGTCCTTCGGATCCGGGGCCTCGTTCGCTTGCCTTTCCGGAGGCAGCCACACTCAATAAAAGGAAAAATTAAAAGGATTTTTTATTTTTATTTTGTGTTATGTTTATTTATTGATTTTTATGTTCTTTTCTTTCTTCCCTCTCCCATTCTCTCTCTCTCTCTCTCTCTCTCTCTCTCTCTCTCTCTCTCTCTCTCTCTCTCTCTCTCTCTCTCTCTCTCTCTCTCTCTCTCTCTCTCTTGCTCTCTCACTCTTTCTCTCATATCTGTATATTTATATCTGTATCTCCCTTTCTGTCTATCTATCTACCTATATACCTATTTTTCTACTCTCTCTCTCCATTTCTCTCTCTCTTTTTCTTGTACACATATATTTCTTGATAATCTTAGTAAACTGACTCCTTTTTATTTCTTGCACCCACTTTCAATCCCATTACTCATGTACAGTGGTACTACCCATGCCTTCTTCCAGTCATCAGGAACATTTCCCACCTTCCTACAGCTGTTGAAAAAAAACTTGCTAATATAATCTCCCAGTCTGTTTCTCACGTCTCGTCTGTTTCTTAGTCTGGTTCTGCTGTTCCTTAGCGTTGAGCTTCTCCTTCCATGGAAGATGACCTCTGATTTGTAAGGCCGACGGTTAATGGGTCCATTGCCTTCAGGGCATAAAAGACACCAAAACCAATGTCTTTAGCGTGTTTGGACCATAGGTGCGTCATTCGTACATACATACAAACGTGTATATATGTATATATATGTATAATATATATATATATATATATATATATATATATATATATATATATATATATACACACATGCATACATATATTCATACCTACCCAGTATACTAGTGTGCGTACATATACCCACATACAAACACCCGTATATACATACAATGATACATAGATACAAATATCTAATCATCCATACATACATGTATACATTTATACATACGTACATACTTGTTTACATGTATACATACATGCATACATACATCATACATAATTATGTACATACATATATATATATATATATATATATATATATATATATATATATGTATATAATATATATATATATATATATATATATATATATATATGCATACATACGTACATACATTCTTATATACACACGTACATGCACACACACACACACACACACACACACACACACACACACACACACACACAGATATATATATATATATATATATATATATATATATATATTTATATATATATATATATATGATATATTAAATATACGTATATATACGTACGTATATATACGTATATATATATACATATACATACATATATATATATATATATATATATATATATATATATATATATACGTACATACATGCATACGTTCATGCATGTATACATACATCATACATACTTATGTGTGTACATATATACATGCATACATTCATGCATATATACATTCCTATATACATACATAGATGCGTACATGCATACGTACATACAAAGTGCGAGAGAAAAAAAATCCACATTAACGTATACTCACGGGCAAGATCCTTCTCATGGTCTAAACGAAACATGATTGACTCCTGAATCGAAAAGAGGTCTGCGGACAGTAGACAGCGGACAGTAGGTCTCCTTTCTCCCGTCACCTCGCCGTCCAGCCGTCCAAGGGCCGCATACCAAAGGTTAGACCCGTCCCATCTGTCCACATACCCGTCCTTCACGCCTGTCATTAACCTCCTAACCGAGATGGATTGCCTCAACCGGGGAGCATACCTCGGTGGCATCTTGAGCATTTTTATTCCAAAGATATTCTTTCCATCCCGTATATGACCAACAAAGCGAAAGGGTAGATAAGAGAAAGGGTAGGGTTAATATCAGGAATGATATATAATAAGATGATACTTTGTCTTTAATAATAATACTTTGTCTTTATTGATAATACTTTGTCTTTATTGATGAGGATGATGGTGATATTCTTAGGATGATGTAGGAATGGAGGGGAAGAAAGAAGGAGAATGGGGTTATGGTAAGAGAAAAAATTATAAGGAAATAGGTGATAGAGCGAAAATTTTTGTGTACCTTGCTTGGTGGTTGAGATGGGGGATTTGGGACTGTAAGTGATGAAAGATGAAGGCTAGATATTTAATTTTCTAAAAGAATTATTATTATTTATTTATTTATTTATTTATTTAATTTGTTTATTTTTTATTTATATATATATTTACATTTTTTTTTCAGGGGTCTCAAAGTTTTTGAATTGTGGATGGATGTCTTCATACGATAGGGTTGAAGGTGTATCTTTCGGTGAAAACATAGTAAATACTCCAAAGAAGTTGAGATGACTCTTGAAGACTTGAGAAACACTATTATCTATTCCACAATCTTACCCGGCCACAACTCTTTCTACCCAAGACATGTGGGTCTACCATCCACCGACCCTCTAGCAACACACCAGAGGTCTGGGATGTGTGTGTGTGTGTTTGTGTGTGTGTGTGTGTGTGTGTGTGTGTGTGTGTGTGTGTGTGTGTGTGTGTGTGTGTGTGTGTGTGTGTGTGTCCCACATGTCTCCAAGAAGTCGCCGATGGAATCTGACGGGACATCAATAAGTCATGATGTAAATGTGATGTGTCGATGCGTTAGCGGGCCCCGTCTGGGTGGCGTATATCGGGGCAACAATCTTCGTGCGTTCGGTCAGCGCATGAACGAGGGTCTGTGATAGGTCTGCAGCATTTGGTTTTTGGCTTCTGTATAATGTGCTTTGTTTATTTATTTATCTATCTATGTTTTTGGTTAATTATTTTGTATTTTATTATTCTTTTTTGTCTAATTCACTTTTGTTCATGGGGTTGCCACATTTATTTCAAGAGTTGAGTGAAAGTTGGTTATAGGATGAACGAGGATCTGTAATATATGTTTGTTTTTTTTTAATAAAATTTGTTATGATAGATTAAAATCACATCCGGTATGGCATTTGGCTTTTGTTTCATGAATTAGAGGAAATTTGTTATACCACGATCTTTTATTAATGTTTCGTATTATATAATCTTCAGAATTAATTAATTTTTGACATTTTTAAATAGCTATAGCTAAATTTATGTTGGTATTAGAATCAATTACACTTCTGTTTTTCTTTTAGAAATACAACATTTATGTTTTTTATAGTTTTTTCTCGCATGCTTTGGTAATAAATTAGAAAATAATGAATAATAACAAAATGCTAATCTATCTGCTAATCTATATATCTATATACCTTCCCATAGAAGGGAGATAGCCAAAATGCAAATACCGTGTGATAATAATCAGTTTTCTGTTATTTTGTATTCAACTCCCATTGTAGGGCATTTTTATTTACCTCTTTTTTGACCTATCTATTAATCTATTTATTTATTTACTTTTGCATTTATTTATCTATTAGGTCATTAGGCTTGCTACATAATTGATGGGTTAAGCCCACTATCTCCCTTGGGCAAGAAGGTTGTGTGTGTGTGTGTGTGTGTGTGTGTGTGTGTGTGTGTGTGTGTGTGTGTGTGTGTGTGTGTGTGTGTGTGTGTATGTGTATGTGTGTGAACAAACATTACTAAATATCGTACAATAAGAACAGTGAACCTCTCATCCGGGGAGGAATAATTGTCAGTCGCGAGTCAAACACGTGATCCAAAACAATGGTGGTTCACGCTCGCACACACACACACACACACACACACACACACACACACACACACACACACACACACACACACACACACACACACACACACACACACACACGCACATAATGCACATACACCCCACACACACGTAACTAATTTGAATAAAAATTCTTGGTTCTATAAGAATGTAAGCAATACAGTAGAAATGTTTGTTTGCTAAACCTGGATAAACACACATAAACAACTCACCACATTCATTGTGCACAAACTCTAAGAATACGAGCGCAGGTTCACATAAGCCTACCAGATGTAATCAACACTGACACACACGTGTTTCTCGAGGAGGACCTCCAAAAGAGAAGGAGGATAACGATGCAAGACGTCCCTAAGGGTTACAATATATCGTGGCGACCGAGAGGATTTTTTTTATATACCAATAATCTTCCGAGCTTGTTAGTCTAAATGAGTCATCTGCTTATCTCGTTTTATCTCGTCCTTCCTATTGTTTTCTTCCTTTTTCCTTGTCCCTCGTGCTCTCTCTCTCTCTCTCTCTCTCTCTCTCTCTCTCTCTCTCTCTCTCTCTCTCTCTCTCTCTCTCTCTCTCTCTCTCTCTCTCTCTCTCTCTCTCTCTCTCTCTCTCTCTCCACGTCTCTACCTCCATATGAAGACTAACTCCAACTCCATTGGTGATTCCAAGAATTATGTACGTATATATATATGAATGCATGTATGTATGTATTTATTTATACATGTATGTATTTATGAATATATTATTTGAAATAAGTATGTATGCATTTATGTATGTATGAATATATGTATGTGTGCATTTATGAATATATGTGTGTATTTATGTATGTATGTATGTATGTATGTATGTATGTATGTATGTATGTAGCTGGGACTCCTCCTTTTTGATCCGTGGTGTCTGTCTTTCCACGTGTCACAACCCTTATGCTTCTGTCGAGAACAAAGGAGTGATATTTCACGTCTCTCTAGCTACGCAACGAGTAGGTGGGCACCAAATATGCAACTATAGCCGATTCTGCCTTCTATTTTATTCCTCTATTTGAATAACTTAAACCGAGTTAGAGTCGTATTGTTGGTTAAAATGATCCACCCAATCCAAGTGCATTCAAAGCAGATTAAAAGGTATAAATTTCCTTGTTTTTTTTTGTTTTTGTTTTTTTTTTCATCATGGTTTGTGTATATCAAATATCAAGTGTCACAAGCGATGTATAGTCTTGAGGAAAAGTTTGGGCCCACGCAGTGTTTTTCATGATACAAAATTCAATTTTTTTTTTTTTTTTTTTTTTTTTTTTCCAAGAGAACAATCACGAGCAAAAGTTCTGACCCACCCATAGTTTTTCATGGTACATTTTTTTTTTTTTATCTAATTTTATTTTTTCATTTATTTTATCTGTGCAAGAGAATGACCTAAGCTTGAGGAAAATATATTACTTACTCGACAAAATATGATATACATGTATATATATATATATATATATATATATATATATATATATATAATATACATACATATATAATATATATTATATATAGGCGCTGTGAGAAATGTAGCGTGGGTCACAAATTCACAAATTTTGCTCGTGACTACAGTAAAGCACAATTCATTTTGTACAAATTCTCTTATAACAAATGGGGATTATCTCTCATAATGTAACTAAAATCAAACCTATATTTTATCACTTCAAACACACACAAAAAAAATAAAAGTTCGTCACAACTTGCATGACATCTTTTGTTGTCAGTGTAACTGATCACTTTATCATTATCATATTATCAAGGAAATGAAGAACCAGTGCTATACATTTATTAAATCTTTCTCGAACTCGGATTTTCTTCGTAAGTCCTTATTTTTTTTAAATTTGTTTATTTATTTATTTTTTGTCGACTCCGGGATATAAGGGTTAGAAATCCATAAGTATGATTATAAAAATATTTTTCAGGAAAGTATATTTTCACCAAGTTTTATACGCAGATATACTTGTCGTTATTGTCGGTCTTCAACTATGCAGAAAACACTCATCTTTATAAGTTTAACGTTTTCATTATGATTTAATTTATAATTAAATATTGTTGATGTGGAAATTCTTGTACATGAACACAAGCCGAAGTGGAGTGCTTCGGAAAGGTGTGAAGACAAAAAAAAACAAAAAAAAAACACTAAGACAACACCTGTTGAAGGATACATGTAATTACATCTGTATTCAACAGTAACTTCAGGGATAAAATATAATGTATTTCACCCAAACACATAACCCCACAAATGAATCAACCACCAAAACAATAGACGTAAAGAAAGAAGGAGCTTTTGTGTATTTATATTATTCGAAATGCCAACCATTTCTTCAACGAAAGGAATGCTGACCGAGATGCTCCGGGAGATTCTCTTCTCCCAATGCACGCGACACACGAAGAAGTCTCCGCTAATTAGATGTACAGGCAGGGCCATAAAACCGAGACAGGTAGTCGATCGTGGAGAAGTAGAGGAATCTCTGGATGTTATGATGAATGAGTCGTTTCCTGCAGTCTGTCTCAAACTGACCAAAGTGACTTCATTCTTATGTTCTTGTGACCATTCCTGAGGACCCAAGAGTCTAGAGCAGAGGTGGGGAACCTACGGCCTTCCGGGCCATCAAGTGCGGCCTTCTGCGGCCTTTGATATACATATTATTTTTTTTTTTTAAAGACCTTGAATACTTTTTAAGTCTGAAATCATTATACACCTGAAACTTATAATATACACCACACACATAGACGAAAGCAGAGTCCTCTAAAAAGGGATAAAAAAAAAAAAAAAAAAAAATCAGTGTGGCCTCTATGTGGGACGATGAATTGTAAGGTGGCCTTCATGCACAAAAAGGTTCCCCACCCCTGGTCTAGAGTCTCTAGACAGTCTTATCTAGAATTAAGTCAAAACCTATTCAAATAAAGGTCCATTTCTCTATATATGTGTCCCTTTCTTTTGATTGTCCGCTGGTGGCTTAATCAAGAAATGTGCTGGTTTCGCATTCGTTTAGTTGTGGGTTCGAATCCCGCACTCTTTACTGATTTCCAACAGTGACTATGTTTCACCTGCCGCAGCAGTCCAGGCACATGATAGGCCAAAGGTGTCGGCTTCGACAGCAGCTACTCAGAGCCTCCTGGCGTAGGCTTCTCCCCACTCTAAGTAGCTTGATATTCCTTCACCTCTAAGAAAACTAGCATATTTATATTCTTTTTGGGTATATACAAATTGTATGAAGGAATGGCTTTATTATAACTACAAGCCACATCAAAATAACCTCGGTAGGCATCCTACATTCTTATTCTTAGAGAAGTACGTTAATACGCGTGTACCTGGCGCACTGTTCCATGACAGATCCATCAAACCCAGACATTCATCAGACAACCTCATCTCAAAGGAATCACAAAGAAATCAACACTCGAAATGTAAATCTCATACATATACCCTGTAGCCCCAAACACGGAAGTAACATAACAAAACTAAATATACATGTACATATGCATATGCATATACATGCTCATGTTTATGTACAAATATATAACATACACATATATGCACATAGGCACATACATTTGTATATTTACATTATGTGTGTGTATGCGTGTGTATTTGTGCATGTATGGGTGCTTATATGTATGTGTGTGTGTGTGTGTGTGTGTGTGTGTATATTGGAACATTATGTACTCTTATATGAATTATCGTTTTTGTTTATATGTTTGTGTACACAGCTGTCACCGGACAAATGCATAATTCTTCGCTCCTATGAACGTTTGTATTCATCTATTCAGAATAGAAATAGTATTTAACGTCCTGATAGATGGCCTCTCGTCCAATTAACTCGACAGTCAAGCAAACACTTGGGCAGGTCTCGTCCACACACATAATGATATTCCTGACTCTCCATTGAGGTAAAAGAAACACATGTAGACCCAGGTCCAACAAATGTATAAAACATACACACACCCGAATTACAAATCATCCGACGCGCCCAGTTTCCTTCGACGGCCACGAACACCACACGGAGCGCCAACGTGACGAGAGCCTCCTGAATAAAGCCCAACAGTGTATCAATATTCATTTAGCAGTTAGACGACGTTGAGTCCATCGCCGGCCCTTCTCGGCGCCAGGGAATTAACGTTGATTAACCACTCTAGTAACCAGTTTACGGAGGAGAAAGAGGACGTCATTAAATCCCCCCCCCGACCCCACCCCCACCCCACCCTCCTCTCGTGCGCGGCGCCTGGACCCATCCGCCCCCAGAGCAGGAACGTGGAAACGACCGGGGCACGTTGGGCGTCTGGGTGGCGGGGTGGATTAGTATGACAAGTGTGGAAGGTCCGGGCAGGTTCTGGGCCTCTCGGAGGGTCTCCTGAGTGACTTTGATTGATACGTTTTGATGAAGGGCTGATGACAAGGACATGGTTTCCAATATTCATCAGCCATGTTCGTTGCCAGGTGACTTCGATGAGAGACAAGATGTTTCACACGAACTCCGAAGTGGCTTGGTTTCTCCTCACACGAACACATGCTTTGTCACTTTTTCTCCTGTATGAGGGAAGTGGAACCAAAACATGAATGAAATCTCCTGGTGACAGCCTGAATATAATCAACGAAATATGCCACTTTAATGAATGTATCGATTTAGTCTTTAACCTTTCTCTTTAGAAGACCCAGAAGAATAAAATCTTCTGGCGACAGACTGTATATAATCAACGAAATATTCCACAATGTTGAATAAACGCCTTATCTTCTCTGTACATTAGACCCATGTGAATAAAATCACCTGGCGACAGCGAGAATAAAACTTATGGAAGGATGATGGAGTTAACGCCTTAGGTGTTAAAAATACCCTTCGTTTGAATAGAATCACTGAATAGCAGTAAGGAATTAATGTATACGACACAAAACAGAATCCTGAAGAAAGAGTTAAACATGAATGATGGGATCTTTCAGGTTAATAGAATCAGCTGATGAAAGCCAGAATAAAAACTTACAATGGCCAAGCTACAAGACCAGGAATGACAATGAAAAAAAAAAAATGAATAAACGAATAAATAAAAAGTAAATGGTTAAAAAATAGTAATAGGTCAAACTAAGAAATAAAACAATAGATTAGAAAAAATAAAACAATAATAGAAAATGAAAATAAAATAAGATAAAATAGATAAAAAAAAAAAATACTCAATTGACATGACATGTCTATTCTTTGCGTTGAGTAGCCACTGTCTGACGCAAACCTAAACAAAGACTATGAAGGTGGTCATCCTGCCCAAAGGGGTTTAAGCCAATTGAAACACAGTGTGCCGTCTTTCGATTGCGCTTCAGGAACGCTGATATCAATTCAGTCGATCTGAAGTCAATCCGTGGCTTCGTGTTCCAATCATCTTGCGCTGCGGGGGGATCCAGTGATTAACAGGGGGTGAGTGGGTGATTCGGTGTGTAGATGATTGGTAAGTAGAGTGGGTGGGTGATTCGGTGTGTGGGTGAGTGATTGGTGAGTAGAGTGATTGGGTGGGTGATTCGGTGTATGGGTGAGTGATTGGTGAGTAGAGTGATTGGGTGGGTAGAGTGATTGGGTGGGTAGGTGAGCAGAGTGGGTGATTGGTTGATTGGTGAGTGGCAGATTGAATGAGTGGATGAGGGGCTGGTTGGGAGTGGCTGATTGGTGAGTGGGGAGTGGGTGATTGGTGAGTGGGTAAGCTCCTTGATCTCCTTCAGAGTGTGGCCCACGGAAAATCTGAATAAAATATTTCATTTTTTACCAAAAGAAAATGGAACTACAAGGTTTGGCTACGCATTTGATAGGTTTGAAATCGAAATTATCTTATTCGTATATAATTTTATTTTTATTTTATTCAGTTTACGTTTTGTTTAGTTTGTCTT
>NC_134790.1:37491336-37498836 GCF_046742065.1 Oratosquilla oratoria | reverse complement strand
AAATTGAAATACACATTGAATACTTCCTGCTAGCAGATGTTGTATCTGTCTTACTCATTTACAGTGTACAAGTCCCTTGTTAGAGATATTGTATAGGTACTCAGTGTATTCCTTAAGCTCCCGTCACGCGTTCAAGATTCTCGTCTAATGTTATGAATTTGAAAAGCTGGAAGCCGACTTCGTCTACAGCATTCTAGAATGTAGACTTCCCTAAAAACAATTCAGTAATATGTCTAATGTTCGTATTGTTTAAATGATCTTAGTTCGTCATTCAGCTTCTCAATATATGACGCAAAGGTGATTTGACCTTTGGAGATCCGAAAAATAAAAGATTATAACTTCAATGGTTTCTACTCAAATTTGAGTCGCGTATATATGATAAGGTTATTACAGAAAATAAAATATTATAGTATGAACTAAAATGTATATTCCCACAGGAGACTTCCTGTTTGCGGATATTGTATCTAATGTATTACTTAGAGTGTATAGTCTGTTTACAGATGATGTATCTTATTTATTCCTTATAAAATAAAACACCAGGTAATGTATTTTATTGTATGATCCGTCTCTTTATCTTATGCCTCTCTGTTGAAAATTGTCGACAGTATAATGCATTTCCTAATTGATTCTGATTAACATAGATGGTCTCAGTCCATTGTAGGATATTTCTGGTCAGCGTTTTTTTTTTTTTTTTTTTTTTTTACCTCACACCTGACCGCCTCATCAATTTGAGGTTCTCTTAAGTTGAGGACATTGAGGCGAAATTGTTTCCAAAATGATTCTTGGTACCAATTACCTTTGAGGTGTTTGGAAGAATGTGTGACAGAAGGCAATAAATGATAATGTGATTGCAGACGAAGATGCGAGTGGGTGTATACTCGCTCTCTCCCCTTCTTTCTCTCCTCTCTCTCTCTCTCTCTCTCTCTCTCTCTCTCTCTCTCTCTCTCTCTCTCTCTCTCTCTCTCTCTCTCTCTCTCTCTCTCTGTTTGTTTATACACACACACACACACACACACACACACACACACACACACACACACACACACACACACACACAACCGCTGTCTCTTCCTGTCTCTCTTTTTGTCTGTATACACAAACCCCCAAACATACACACATACACACACGCGCGCACACACACATACATACACACGCGCGCACACATACACACACGCGCATACTCACACAACTCTCTCTCTCTCTCTCTCTCTCTCTCTCTCTCTCTCTCTCTCTCTCTCCTCTCTCTCTCTCTCTCTCTCTCTCTCTCTCACTCTCTCACACGCACGCACGTACGCACGCACGTACGCACACACGTACACACACACACACGTACGCACACACGTACACACACACACACGTACGCACACATGTACACACACACATACACACACACAGTTCGAGTCGGACAGCACTCGCTTCTTTCGCGTTGTGATCAATTTAACTTCTTTGCTCAGAATTGCTACAAAGTTGCGTCCCCGGACTTTGTTTGCAACAAGATTGGTGCAGGTGTTTGGCAAGTTGCTGCGTGTTGTGTGTTGCATATTGCATGCTGCGTTTTGCAAAATGAAATGCAAATCAGGAGATTTCTCGTGAAAAGTTGCCTATATGGACAAAGTTGCGTCTTGCTGGGCGCAGCTGTTGATGCTGCGTGGTGCCTTTTACTTCGGGCATGTTGCACGATCCGCTTTGCTAATTATAATGTATGTCAATAGATTCTTCATGAAGTGTTTAGTGTGGGGATCTATATCCAGCAGGTTGGGTATTTTCGAAAGGTGAGGATCCCACGCCAGAGAAAGAGATATAGAGAGATAGATATATAGATAGAAAGAGAGAGAGAGAGAAAGTTGGTGAAGGAGAAGAAAAGGGGTAGGCAAAAAAAAAAATGGTGATGAGGAAGTAGAAAGAGCGAGAGAGAGAGAGAGATAGAGAGAGAAGGGGAGGGTGTAAGGGTAGTCTCCTTAGAGGAAGGACCCAGTGGACTCCGAGAGGGAGGTCGGGTTGCCTCCCTCCTCCCTCCCTCCCTCCCTCCCTCCCTCCCTCCCTCCCTCCCTCTCTCACACATTGTTTTCTTGTGTTCCACTCCGGAGATCCTTACAGAATCACTCGACTATGAGGACAAAGAACGACAACAAAGTGTCTTCCTCTTCCCTCATCTCTCTCTCTCTCTCTCTCTCTCTCTCTCTCTCTCTCTCTCTCTCTCTCTCTCTCTCTCTCTCTCTCTCTCTCTCTCTCTCTCTCTCTCTCTCTCTCTCTCTCTCTCTCTCTCTCTCTGCCTCTCTCTCTCTCTCTCTCTCTCTCTCTCTCTCTCTCTCTCTCTCTCTCTCTCTCTCTCTCTCTGCCTCTCTCTCTCTCTCTCTGCCTCTCTCTCTCTCTCTGCCTCCCTCACTCTCTGCCTCTCTATCTATCTATCTCTATCCCTCTCACTCTCTCTCTATCTCTCTCTCTCTCTCTCTCTCTCTCTCTCTCTCTCACACACACACACACACACACACACACACACACACATACACACACACACACCTCTTTTTCTTCATCTCTTTCTCTCTCCCTCTCTTTTTATTTGTTTTTCGATTAATTTTTATTTTTATTTTTTCACTTGTTTATTTCTTTATTCATTTTGTTTTCGTTTTTGTCAGTTTTTGCTATCACTCTCTCAGTCTTTCTTTCTCTCACTTTCTCTGTCCCCTTTCGTCTGTTTCTCTTTCCCTTTTTCGTTTCCCTCCCCCACGTCTTTCTCAGTCTTCTTTTGCTTCTTCCTCTATCTCTCTTCCTCTTCTTTCTTCCCATCTTCCTCCTCCCCCCTTTTCTTCTCCGTCTCTTTCTCCCTCTCCCCTTTCTTCTCCCTCTCCCCTTTCTTCTCCCTCTCCATCTCCGTTTCCTTCCTCCTCCCAGTCTCCCTCCTTCAAAATCTCTTTTTCTCTCCCACTCCCTCTCTCCCTCTCTTCTTCTCCACCTTCCTTCCTCTCTCTCCCTCTCCTTTTCATTTCTATGTATTTTCTTATCTTTCTCCCTCTCTCTCCCTCTCCCTTTCCCTCTCCATCTCTTTTTTTCTTCTCCCTCTTCCTCTCTTCAATCCTATTCCTTTTCCCTTCTCTCTCCATTTCCTACTCTATCTCTTTCCCTTTTGTACTCCCTCTCTTCCTCTCCACTTTCCTCCCTTCAAATCCCTCTCTTTCTCTCTCTCTCTCTCTCTCTCTCTCTCTCTCTCTCTCTCTCTCTCTCTCTCTCTCTCTCTCTCTCTCTCTCTCTCACTTTCCCTCTCTCCCATCCCTCTCTCCCTTTCTTTCTCCCCCTCTCCCTCCACCCCTTTCCCTCTCCCTCTCCCATTCCCTCTCTCTCTTTTCCTTCCTCTCTCTCTCTCTCTCTCTCTCTCTCTCTCTCTCTCTCTCTCTCTCTCTCTCTCTCTCTCTCTCTCTCTCTCTCTCTCTCTCTCTCTTTCTCTGTCTTCATCCCTATCCCTTTTCCTCTCCCTCTCCCTCTCTCTCTTTCTCTTTCTATCCCTTTCTCTTTCTATCCCTTTCCCTCTCCCTCTCTCTTTCCATCTTCCTATCACCCTTTCCCTCTCCCTCTTTCCCTCTCTCCCTAGTTTTCTCACCCCCTTACCTTTCCCTCTCTATCGCTGTCTCTCTCTCTATTTCTTTCTCTCTCTTCCTCTCCCTTTCCTTGTTTCTCTCTCTCCCTCTCCCTGGCTGCCTCACGTCTGCCTTCCTACTTGTAATAACATTCTAGGGTCCTGTCCTCCCGACTGAGTGTACCCTAGATCGTTCCCCATTCAGCTCAAGCGGTTTGGAAAACATCCTAATGCGGTCTGATACATTACAATTTCAAATGTCTAAAACCCATGAACGCCCAGCGGTGCTCCACAAACGTCCTGTCGCGGACATAAGGTCGCTCAGAAGAGCCTTGGAGCTCGGGTGTAGATTTAGAGTAAGAAGGGGTTTACCTCTCTGGTATATGTATGTAACGGTTCGCTGAACGCGGTTCGACAGACACGTGTTTAAAGTGATGTGTGAACGTGTGAACGGGGTGTCTGGTTGTCGAACACGTTTAACCAACGTGTTCGACAACCAAATACCCCGTTCACACGTTCACACATCACTTTAAACACGTGTCTGTCGAACCGCGTTCGACGAGCCGTTCGACCGTGTAAATCCCCTCTTAGTTACGTTTCACTTATTTTACGTAATATTTCTCGGTGACGTTAGATATTGTGACGTCATTCTTTGGCGTCATATTGTATGCGAAGAAAAGAAACGTTAAGAAATTTTACAGAATTTTAGTCCTCAATTTTTATTATTATCATTATTATTATTATTATTATCATTATTATTGTTATTATTATTATTATTATTATTATTATTATTATTATTATTATTATTATGTATATATATATATATATATGTATGTATATATATATGTGTGTATATATATATATGTATATATATATTGAAGTATGGAAGACAAATGAGTAGAAGGGTGGTGAACTAAACACAGAAAACTTTTGGAGTTTTATTCACTGATGTTTCGTCCTTACCAGGACATTCTCAAAACACATGTACTTCTCAAAGCACATTATTTTGAGAATGTCCTGTTAAGGACGAAACGTTAGTGAATAAAACTTCAACTGCTCTCTGTGTTTAGCTCACCGCCCTTCCACTCATATATATATATATATATATATATATATATATATATATATATATATATGTATATATATATGTATATATATATATATATATATATATTAGGCTTGAAGGTATCTTACGGTGATCATAGGACTTTTGTCGCACGATCTTGATTTTGGACTTTCAGGAGGAGGAGGAGAGGAGTGGGAGTGGGAGTGGGGGCAGGGGGTCATTGGGTAGAGTGTTGACACTCCAACAATGACCAGAGTATTTCAAATTCTGAGAATTCTGATTCCGTTTTTTTGTTCCCACTCAGGAAGATTCCGGAAAGATCTGGAATGAGCTTGTGAATTAGTTTGTAATCTGTTACTCTTGTTGTCCTCTTATTTCCTCTCTTTCTCTCCCTCTGTCTCATTTTCTTTGATTATTCTCTTTCTCTTTTTTCTCTGGTTCTTTCTCTTCCTCTCTCTCCGTGTCTCTCTATCTCTTTCTCATTATCTATTTTGTTTTCTCTCTCTATCTCTCTCTCTCTCCCTCTCCCTCTCCCTGTCTCACTCTATCTCTATCTTATTTGTTTTCTCTGTCTCTCTCATTCTTTCTCTTTCTGTGTTCCTGTCTCTTTGTCTTTGTCTCTCGTCTTTCTTATTTTCTCTATCCCTGTCTCATTTTCTTTCTTAATATCTTTCTCTTTGTCTCTAATTCTTTCTCTCTGTGTACCTGTTTCTCTATATCTCATTTTCTTTCTTATTCTCTTTCTTTCTGTCTCTCTCCCTGTCTCTCTATCTCAGTAGCTTTTTTTCTTATTCTCTTTCTCTTTGTCTCTGATTCCCTCTTTCTGGGTTCCTGTCTCTCTATCTCAATCTTAATTTCTTTCTTATTCTCTCCTACTCTCTTTCTCTTTGTCTCTCTGATTCTTTCTCTCTCTATCTCTCCCTCTCTGTGTCTGTCTCATTTTCTTTCCTGTTCTCTTTCTCTTTGTCTCTAGAATTCATACTCTCTTTTTCTCTCACTCCTTCTCTATCATTCTCCATTTTGTTTCTTATTCTCTTTCTCCGTATCTCTCTTATTCTTTCTCTCTTTTTCTCCTATTCTTTTTCTATAATTCTTATTTTCTTTCTCATTCTTCTTCTCTTAGTCTTATTTTTTCGCTCTTCCTCTCTTCCTCGTTCTACTTTCTCTCTAACCCTCTCACTCTCTCTCACTCACTTTTTCTCACCCTTTCTCACTTTCTCTTTCTTTCACTCCCTCTTTCTCTCTCTATTCTCTCTTACTTTCTCTTTCTAGTTTTCTTTTTATCTCTTTCGTTTTGCTTTTATTATCGTGTATTTTGCTACTGCCAACTTTACTCATCATCTATCCTACTCACCCTCATTTCTTCTTTGTAGTCGTTCCTTACGTGATGCCATTTTTTTTCGTTAATTTCTTCAGTCATATTTTATTCCATCTTTCCTTTCTGCTCACTTCAATTCGCGTCATCTCGTCCAATGATTTTGTAACACCTGCTCCTCAAAACACATCTCTTATCTTTATCCACTTCTTCCATCTTCTCTTAACAACATTCCACACACTTTTGTGTGTGTGTGCGTGCGTGCGTGTGTGTGTGCGTACGTGTGTGTGTTTGCGCGTGTGTATGTGTGGTGTGTGTAAAAGATAATAATGATAATGATAAGAATGATGATGATAATAATGATAATGATAATAATAACGATAATGATAATAATAACGATAATAATAACACTAATGATAATCACAACAATAATGATGATAATAATGATATCAATAATGGTAACAATAATAGTAATAATAATAATAGTAATAATAATTGATAATAATAATAATGATTGATGAAGATGAAGATGATGATGTTGATGATTATGATGATGATGATGATGATGATGATGAAGATGATGATGATGATGATGATGATGATGATGATGATGATGATGATGATGATGATGATGATGATGATGATGATGATGATGATGATGATGATGATGATGGTGGTGGTGGTGGTGGTGGTGGTGGTGGTAACAGTTTGATTGGGTTAACAGTGATACAAAGATACACTAACAATATGCACTTTGTGTCAATTTTAGAACTAGTCTAATCTGAGTACATAATGTGAAGGGGGTACTAGGTGCCGGTGTCCACAGAATAATTATGGTTCGCTTGCTGCGACCGAGAGGGGGAAGGAGTCGTGTGTGCACGTGTGTGTGTGTGTGTGTGTGTGTGTGTGTGTGTGTGTGTGTGTGTGTGTGTGTGTGTGTGTGTGTGTGTGTGTGTTTGTGTGCGTGTGTGTGTGTGTGTGTGTGTGTGTGTGTGTGTGTGTGTGTGTGTGTCTACTATATGTTTCCATTCACTGAAACACAGAATTTTGGGTCCAGATGAAGAACTTCATGAGAACAATCACCTTATACATAGAGAGAATAAGTGTGATATTTCAATGCTGGCTCTTGAGAGAGCACTTGAAATACAACAAACGTCACTATACTGCGAAGAAATAAGGACCATAATCCTTTTGAAGACGACAGATAATCTCACAACAAACGGGTAACTCGGAAGACAATCCGGTCAGTTCGGGTGGACAAATATCCGATTTTACGTCCGGGGCGCAGTTATCCCCCCCTTCCCCCTTCCCCCCTCCCCCTCCCCCTTCCCCCTCCCCCTATCCCTCTTTCTCCCCTTCAAAAGTTTCCTTTCTTTTTTTCATCCAGTCCCTTTTTCTCCTCCCCCTCTCCCCCGCCATCCCCCTCCCCCCGCTACAGTAGAAACGTTCAAACGTGCCTATGCCTCTTTCTTTCATCCTCCCTCCCCACTCTCCCACTCCCCCACTCCCCCACTCTCCCCTCCACCTCTCTCCACCCGTCTCCACCCT